>NW_006408752.1:4691458-4707712 GCF_000296735.1 Chrysochloris asiatica
CCAGGAGCAGACTTGCAGAATGTGCCCTTTGGAGATGTAATTTATTATATATGCCTGAGTGGGTTTTTTTGTTTGTGTGTTTTTTAAAAAAAAGCTAAAGTGGAAAAAAAAAAAAAAAAAGAATAGGTTCTCAGAGCAGCCCTATAAAGGGTTTCCAAGGAGCAGTTGGTGGATTTGAACCATCAACCTTGCAGTTAGTAGTCCAGTGCTTATCCTACAGTGCCACACTAATATAAATCATGCAAAATGAAAGAAGTATAATCACGGTATCATTTTCTTCTTTTTCTGAAACTCATCTGTGTTAAACCTTTTCAGACTGTAACACATATAGGAAAAACCGAAGTTGCTCACCTCAGTGATAAACAGTACCACACTAGGTAGAATACTGACTCTGGAGTAAGAAAATCGTGGACTCTGTTCTCAGTTTTGCCATCTGCTAGATGTGAAATTACTTACACCTCCTGGAGCCTTAGCTTTCTCATCTATACCTCCCTCCCAAAGTTAAACACATAAGACAGTCCCTACAAACTATCTACCACCAGACCCAGAACTTAGTAGGTAACTCAGGAGATAGGAGCTCCTTTCTAAAGAAAGATGCCACACTTGATTTTGTTTTAGTCTCCTCACCTCCGCATTCCCGAGTATCTGTAGACATTCTTCATTAGGTCGAGGTTCCTTGGGAAGTTCAATTTCAGGTTCCTGTGTCTCTAATACCGGTGAAGTATCGAGTAACGAAGAGTTACCAACCACAAATGTAGCTCTGTTGGAGGTGTCAGTTTCTGTCACTAAGGGTTTTATAACTTCAACTGTTAAAGAGATTTAAAAAAGAAAAACAAACAAACAAACAAACAAGAAACTCAAAACACTGAATATCAAATGACAATTTCTAAAACAGACTCAACTTTTTCACATAAATCAGCACTGGAGGAATGGAGATTGAATAGAATAAAAAAAATCACCTTTGCTTTCTCGGTTTATCCCTGTCTCTTCCTGCACTGCTAGGACTTTCTGGTTACTTCTGACCAGTGAGGGTTCACGCCTACAGCAATTGTCTGAGATTTTCTTTTGGGTCACTATAGGAGACGTGATTGGGTTTTTTAACGACAATGTAGATTCTGTCTCTGCTTGTTCAAAGAAGATGTACTTGACGGCCAGAAGAAGAGCTAAACTTAGAGTAATAACTTGCTCAATATCCATGCTGACCATTCTAAATAAAAGAAAGCAAATTAATATATTATTAAGAAAAAGTATAAAGGGCACCACCCACCTAAACTTACAAGAGCATAGAGTGTTATATAATTGACATGTAACAAAACAGACCACAGTTAACTTACTTAGAGAGATAAAACTGCCAAAGGGAGACATTTGGTTCAATTCTCTTAGAAACGTTTTCATCCAATCCTAATGAAACTTTCGAATTTTCTGCTGTACTATTTTGGGGAGAAGGATCCGCTATCCAGCGACTGTGAGCATGAACAAGAACCAAGCCTAGAGACTGAAATAAAATTTACATAAAGCAACAGTTCATTAAGATATACAGCCCTTAACATTATCTAAGAATGAGTTAATCTAGACAAAATGTTTGTCTTCCTGTATCATCTATCAATGGGCTGCTCTATTTTTTTAGACCCACAATTGGGTCTCAGACACTACTGTTCGTGAACCCCCTTACTAGGCAAAGAAAGCCTCTGAATTTGCTGTGACTAAACCTAGTGACCTGCTACGCTATTGGAGACACCCTGGAGAGCACATGTTTTTTAGAAAAAGTAGAGGAGCCTGAAAATTTTGTTTGGTGGAGAAAGACAGGCGCCTCAAGGAAATAAGAACAGGTTAAGAAAAAAGAAAGAAGGTAGAACATTAGTGAAAGAGTCCAAAATTGTACAAAAGAAACAGATAGGAAAAAAATAAAAAGATAAAAAACACAGCAATTACCATAATCATCTTGACCCTCTGAGTTACGGGATTTGGTTTATTTTCTTCTTCTTCTAAAACGCGGGCAAAATGGCTGAGTTGCCATATTGGACGACCTTCACGGCTTTCCCGTGAAAGCTACAAAAGAAGTCAGTATTAAGTTAGGTACTGATGTATTCAAGTACTGATTCTACTTAGGCAAACTGACATAATTAGAAACATTACTCTTCTACTAATGTCAAAGTAAGAATCGCTCTTACCTCTAGTACCAAGGACACACAAGCTGGAAAGAAAGTCATGAACACGAAGTAGTTGGCAAGAACTGACATGCAGCCAAAACAGCACATAATTTCAAGTTGACGCACCCCTGGTTAGAGAAAAATTATATTTATACATCACAAATACATGAAGGTAAATACAAGCCCTTTGCCATCTACTGGAAAAATAATAAGCAACTCAGAGATAACGTCATGCTACTTAAACACAAGAGAATTAACTACTCAAGGACAGAGATCTTGTCCCCAACATCACAATGCTAGGCCCAATATGGTGCCTAATTAGTCTAGATAAAGGGCTGGAAGCGCCTTTCCAGATGAGTATTGGTTAAAAAACAAACAAAATCATCAAAAACAGAGTAGGACAAAGAAAGAGAAGATGGCAATAGCGTGAAATAAACCAATCACCTGCTTCTTGTTTTCACCAGAGCAGACATCAACAAAGAAATTCTAAGAGTAATGTCAGATATTTTAAGAGTTAAAAGTCAGAATTTAGGAACAAGCAGTACAAATCTAGGAGTCCTGGTGTGGCGCTGTAGGATAATCACTGGACTGCTAACAAAGTCAAACTCACCAGCCACTCCTCGGAAACCATATATATAGGGTTGCTGTAAGTAAGAACCAACCTGACAGCACTTAACAATAATAGAGCAAATCTAAGAATGATTTTCTTCTTCAGCTACAAATGTATGCTTTAATACACGAACTGCTTACTAACCTGACATGGTACCCACTCCAATCACAAGACATTCAACAAGAGCATCAAGGGTGAAAGTGGGACCTAAAATTGCCATTCCACGTGCAATATTTTCCCTTACTTCATCCTAAAACAAAAATCAAACATAGCAATTTTTAAAAATGCTAAAGTTTTAGGGTTTATATTAAAATCTAATTTATATTCAAAGAAGAAAACATATAGTAAGACTAACAGTTGTTCACGATACAAAGCTTGCTAATAATGTAGGTGGTTCAAAAAAAAAGAAAAGAAAACATGTAACATCCTGTGCTTACTTTTCCACTGACGAAATCTTTCCTGGGAATGTTCCCTGAGGTGGTACATCAATCTTGTCAAGTTTCACTTAATTAAGCCCTTCAAAATTTTGCATTTTGGCTACCAATTATAGAAGGTCTTAGTTGCAAAATTTGTATAAGATCATGTTTAGTATTATAAAAACTTAAATAGTATCCTCTCAACATGTTCAATAATAATTTTCTTAATATGGTCAAATAATTATAAATATTTATTAAACACATAAATTAGAGCAAAACAATGTACTATTTTATACTCAGATACTGATGCAATGATGCAATATTGTCGGGGGGGAGGGGAAAGCTAGGTTCTTTAAAGTGACTAATAAACACTAAGATGATACTTTATATGGGAAATAGTAATAGTGTTAAATCAAATAATTTAGAAAAAAAACTACTCCAGGCCTTCTTACATTAGATTTTGCTCTACTCTGATGTGGTTCACTAGGTTGGCATTCTTATTTATCCAGAATTTTCATTACTATCATTCCTGAAAATCATCAAAAGTAGAATGAGGAAGATTCCACATTCCAGTTGTGATGGCATAATGGTTGAGACGAATGATAACAGGCTTTTCCTGGGGCACTTCAGAAGACTATCTTAGGATTTGACAACAGACTTGAAATTATGAGCAATTCCTAAATTTGGGACTATGAAGAAATCCTATCAATCTTTCCTATTAATGCTGAAAAACACAAAGGAATACTATTCGTATTCCTGACTTGTAAATAACACCTACCTGTGAATTAGAACTGAGGGCAAATTTTGCTAAAGTACTCGCTCTGGAAAGGTCAATCAAAAGCAGGAAAAATGGCAAAGCTTCACTGGAAAAAATAAATAAGTAAGGCAATTAGAACATTCAACTCAGGAAAAAGTTTCACAAATTATTTCTCCTCCTACATGACGTGATACATGCATACTAATGCGTGCAACTCTTTAGACTAGAAGATATAGTCTATAATTCTTTGGCATCCCCAAAGCTAAACATATCAGTTACTTAAAGTTGTTTTAAAAACCTTAATATTAAAAACAGAAATATATTTACACAGAAATATACTTTGATTAGTTTATAACAAAACATTATTCCTTAGTAAAAAATGTCTTGAGTAGCACGGGGAACAAAAGGTGAGAAAGAGATCATTTTTGTCATTAATCACTACTTATGGAAGGACCCGCTAAACAACTTTTCTGGAGAGTACACTGGTAGTCAAAAGTTCTAAAGCTCTGCACACCCACTATCCCACTTCTAGGAATAGATCCTAACGAGATGATTATAAATATGAACAAAACTATTGCTACAAAGCTATTCATGACAAGGAAGTGAAACGGAGAGAAGTTAAGGAGCCTAAATATCCAAGCCTAAAGGATTAAAACACAGTTTAAGCATACAGCAGAACACAACCATAACAAATCATCATTAGTTTATCATAGAAAGATGATCATAAAGATCATATACTATTATTTTATTAGGCAAAAGAGTGTTAACAGGTATTAAATTAGTTAATAGTAAACTTGTATGAATTTTTTTCCCATGTTTTTAAAAAGTTTAAAAAATTTATATATTATCTTTATAACATGGAAGGTAAAGCTCTTAAAAAACAGGATGAAAGAATATATATTTAGGCTTCAAATACTTACTTCAAGCCTGTCAATTCTTTATCTAAGAAATGAATGACGACTGTGCTAAATACGAAACTTGAGAAAATTGTGAAGAGGCCAGCAATACCTAAAATGACAAGATTCAACAAACTGAAAGTTTCATCCTTTACTACACAAATAACAGCATTTACTCTTCTAAGGTAAGTCTCTGTGGTAGCGCAGTGGTTACGAATCAGACTGCGAACCTTAAGGTCAGCAGTTCGAAACTACCACGGGAGAAAGATGAGGCTTTCTGCTCCCGTAAAGATTTACAGCCTCAGAAACCCTGTACAGGGTTGCTATGAGTCGGAATCGACTCCACGGCACATAACCACCACCACTCTTATATGATACTTTGACAAAAACAGTACTATTTTTCTCTAATTAAAGTCTCAAATGTGTATGTTTAATCCCCAATAGTAAGAAACTACTGAATGCCTGCAGCACACTTTCAGCAAATGGGGAAAATCTGATGCCACACAAAGTGGTTAAATATATAAATTTATCACCTAAAATATATTTCGATCCAAGTTGACGTAAATTCTGGAATTGGAAGTAAATATACAGGATTGCTATGCACCGTGTTATTGTCAGAATTATAATGTCACTGCTCAAAACATCCTACAGGGAGAGAGAAAAACAAAACAACTTCAGTAACTCTGGGTTTTAAGAAAGGCAATCAAATATAAGAATTTTTATTTTGTATATATCATCAATTTACATATTATCATGACAGTAAAAAAATACAAAACAAAGTAAAATAAAAATATTATATATGCAAATCAAAATCCACAGTAATTTCAAATCATTAGTCACTTATAAGAGCTCCACTTGTCAAATGAAGTCAATTATACCTACTTGAGCAGAAACTACAAAAGCATATTTAGTACATTTCCATAACGTATAAATAAATAGATATTTGAGGTAAGATTTTACTTTTTTATTATGTGGTCTCTAATGAGATACACCTTGCGCAAAGTGAAAATATTACTTTACTCTCAGCATCAAAATTGATTTCACCAACCTCTTCAAACTTTGGACACTCGTAGTTCCAACCACAGATCTTATCATTACCCGTAAACATGTTCATGGACATCATACAGATGGTCAGTGTCACTGTGCCCACTATGACCTCCCAGGGATGGGAGGCCACAAAGAGGCCATGCATTCGGAAAAGTCTTGACAACATAGTAGCTACCGGGTGGTCCTTGGGTCCTGAAAAGAGTATGAAGTGTGAATACTTAGATGGAACCCAAAATACATTTTAGGAAAACAAAGCAACAGCTATCAAGTCA
The DNA here is from genome assembly GCF_000296735.1 of Chrysochloris asiatica. Classification (NCBI taxonomy): domain Eukaryota; kingdom Metazoa; phylum Chordata; class Mammalia; order Afrosoricida; family Chrysochloridae; genus Chrysochloris; species Chrysochloris asiatica. Next base: position 4,697,607 of record NW_006408752.1, read on the forward strand.
ATTCCAGCCCACAGCAAGTCTACGCAGGGTTTCTAAGACTGTGAATCTTTACTGGAGCGGAGTGGCTGGGGGTTTTGAACTGCTGACCAGGAGGTTTGCAGTCCAATGCCTAACCCACAAAACCACCAGGGGCTCCTTATTTTTGTTGTTGTTATGTGCCGTGGAGTCAGTCCCGACTCATAGTGACCCCTGTATAGGGTCTCTGAGGCTGTAAATCTTTACGGGAACAGAAAGCCTCATCATTCTCCCACGGAACAGCTGGTAGTTTTGAACTGCTGTCCCAGAGGTTCGCAGCCCGATTTGTAACCACTACACTACCAGAAAAACAAACAAACCCACAGCCACTCATAGTGATTCTGACTCATAGTGACCCTATACAGTGTTTGTGACGCTGCTCTTTATAGGGGCAGACAGCCTCAATCTTTCTCCTAGTGCAGATGGTGGCTTTGAAATGCCAAGCTTGCAGTTAGCAGTCCAGTGCTTACCCTTACAGTGTCATGAGGGCTGCTATTTTTAGGAAAAGGGAGTTTTAAGTCTTGCTTTGTACACAGAGTGCCGTATCCATATATATGAGTAATACTATTTGAAAGTGTTCGTCATAATTTGCAAAAAAAAGTATAAAAATTAAAATAAGAGGACTATTAATCACAACACATAACCCTCTGTTAAAAGCAAACTCTTAAAAAGGGTACTTATACAAAGGGTAAAACCAAAAGGTAAACATGGATAGGTATTTCTGGAAATTTTATGTCTATGTTTCTGTGTTTCACAAAAGGTAAATCAAACCAAAGTACCTTACTCTAAATTACCATTAGCTTTTTTACTTTACCCAACATCTGCCATTTGCAAAATGATGTAGAGAAAAGACTGGGTTTTTTTTCTAATAGACATCTCTAAATTAACAAAAAGCCTAATGATTTTGCTGTGGCGGCTATTTTTCTTCTACTAGAATCAACAATGATCTAGAAGATGACCAAAGGAAAAGCATTAGATGTGAAAACCTCACAAACCTGGAGCTGATCAAAAGGCTATTAAAATAGTACCACTAGTGAGTGCTCCTTAGTTTCCTTACCTGATGCTATCAATGTTATTGTACATCCCTATGGCTACTGGTAGCGTAGTGGTTACGAATCAGGCTACAAACTTCAGGGTCAGCAGTTCGAAACTACCAGTGGTTCCGTGGGAGAAAGATGAGGCTTTCTGCTCCAGTACAGATTTACAGCCTTCCCTGTACAGGGCCGCTAAGTCAGAACCAACTCCAGGGCACGGAACAACGTAAGAGAAAAGCTGTATTTATATGCAACACTAACCCTTTTACTGCTAATGTATGTTGCTGCTTGCTGTAACTTGTCATGGCTGCTTTTCTGTGCTAATGAAGTATGTTTGGTGTAAAAAATAATAATAAATGTCCATGAAGTCACAGTGAATTAAGGGCTGCCCGCCTAACCACAAGGTTAACAGTTTGAATCCACCTGCTGCTCTGTGGGGCAAGATACAACCTCAGCAATCCGGTCACTATGAGTCAGAACCAACTCCATAGCACACAACCACCACCATCACCACTACAACTAAGATGTCCTGGCGGGAAAATGTAGGATAAGCACTGGATTACTAACCACAAGATCACTGATTCAAAGCCACCAGCTAGCTGTGCCTCTACTTAATGGCACTTATTAACAACCAAGACTAAATTTCACATTTGTTGGCTAAATAAGTGATTGATCCATTGAGAACAGAAAATAAAAAGGTAACAAATTAAAGAAAAGATGGCATTAATCTACCTAAAGGGATAAAACAGTAACAACAAAAAAGGGTAGCTTTTAGAAACCCAATCCAACATGCAGGTTGAAATTTAAAATGACTTACACTCACTGAGGCATATCAATGCATTTGCCTGAGTATTCACACTTTTGGACCCTTTCATCCTCCAACAACTTATACTCATATAGAGCAGCTGCTCAATAAATGCCTGTTTAATTAAAAACAAATTCTGAAACTATGTTGTTGTTAAGTGCAGTCAAGTGGGTTCCGACTCACTGTGACCTTGTATAAGGTTTCTAAGGAGTGGCTAGTGGGTTTGAACCACCAACCTTGTGGATAGCAATTGAGTGCTAATACTACAGGACCACACCAACACTTTTATTGGCACACCTTGAAACAGACCTAGAGAGAGGGTTGTTGTTGTTTTAATTACCTAGCTATGGATATAATATTCCCCCTCCCCCAGATAAAGATTAAATGCAGACCATTCTTAACATATTAATAGGGGACAAGCTACATTTTATACACTCCACTGGAAATTAAACAAAACCGTAACTTTCTATTATACTAGTAGGAACTGGAGAAAAATTGTGGGGCTTAAAAAGTATTGTTAAGTACCACTGAGTCAATTCTGACCCACAGTGACCCTGCATAGGGTTTCTGAGGAGCGGCTGGTGAGCTTGAACCGCTAACCTTGCAATTCAAACCAAATTTGCAGTCCAGCACATTAACCCACATGGCCACACCAGGACTCCTAGAGAGCTTTAATTATATCTTACACTTGAACCCTATTTACAACCCAGTTTCATAATGTCTTTATCACTTCCTTCTAACATTTAAATTAAACACAAAAGCAAAACCCACAAACTAGTCTAAAGGATCAAGTAGCATCAATGTATCAGAAAGTGAATTAAATAAAGTTTTCAAAACTGTCTAAGTCTTTACAGGAGAAGAAAGCCTTATCTTTCATGCGTGTAGCAACTGGTGAGTTTGAACTGCTGACCCTGGGGGAGCAGTTCAGTGCTTATCCTATACAGTGCCACCAGCCCTCCTCAATTTAGATTATTTCCTATTATCAAATTAAAGTTACTCTTTGAGCCTTTTTCACTATTAAAAAGTTAATTCAGTTGAATTAAAACCTGAACAGCTAGTTTTTTTTTTCAATTTGCTTTCAACTAGTTTATCAGTATTTACTTGTAATCCTACAAGTACATGAGGCACATTATGTTTTCCCTCAAGAGGATTTCTTGGTAGCAATGTCAGTTCGCCAGCATTTTTTCCCTAGGTGGAAAGTTGTTTTTGTAACCCTTGAAAAAAATCACACATGCTCCCGTTGAGTCATGTGAAGACACAAACTCAACAGTCAAATGTATGCAGGTGTGTCAAAAATAATCATAATTGCAAAGCAATCTCATTTCTCATGAGCACCTTCCCCATTCTCCCTTGACTATGCAATACATTTACATGCCACAGAATACAATCCTCCATAGTCAAACATACTGTTGTTGTTAGGTGTCTCAATCATTTCTGACTCAGAAAGACCCCAGGCACAACAGAACGAAACACTGTCTGGTCCTGTGCCATCCTCACAGCGTTGTGCCACAATGTGCTGCTGCCTCCATCTCTTCAGAGGGCTCCCTCTTTTTCACTGATTTTTCACTTTACCAAGTATGACGTCCTTCGACAGGGACTAGTCCCTCCTGATAACCTGTCCGAAGTATGAGAGACAAAGTCTATAAGGAATACTTGTTGTTGTGAAGTGCCGTTGAGTCGATTCTGACCCATAGCGACCCTGCGTAGGGTTTCCAAGGAGCAGCTGGTGAGCTTGAACTGCAGACCTTGCAGTTCAATCGGCTTTACAGTCTGGCATATTAACCCACAGCGCCACACCAGGACTCCATAAGGAATACTAGGAGGCTCTAAAACCTTGGTAGAAAAACTCCATTACCTTTCGAGCGCATTTTTCCACAAACTTCTTTATGTCTCCTAGGCTACAAGATGTGTGTGTGTCGAGTTTCCAAGAACAATTTGTAGGTTTGAACTGCCGACCTTGGGGTTACCAGCCCAGTACTTATTCTACAGTACCACACCAGGGCTTAGCTTAGCCTACAGGTTGTTGTTAATTGTCATCAAGTCAGATCTGACTCACAGCAGCCCTAAATAGGGTTTCTGAGGAGCGGCTGGTGGGTTTGAACCACTAATCTTGTGGTCAACAGTCCAGTCCTTATCTAACTGAACTAAACCAGGAACCCAGGCTACAGGATTGTTGTTGCAAATTCAACAGACAGCATTCAAGATATACTGCAATAAAAAACATTTTTTATTTTAAAAACAAGTTAAACAGGCAACATATGCCTTGTTGAATATACTGCAAACATTTCCCAGATTTGAAAGGATAGAATCTTTAAACTCTAATGCAATCTGTTCAGAAACCACCCACCACAGCCAATTGCAAAAAAGGATGCTTTGGCGTCCTACTCTGATTCTTTCCTCCCACTCAACACTCCTCCTGGTCTACACATTCCAGTACTTGATTATACACTGTCTTACACTGTTCCCAAATTAATATGTGTTTTATCTCTTTGAAGGCTAGAGCCATGGTTTATATTGCAGTCATATTTCATACCAACAGGATCTAGCATTCTGCTGCTCATCTTAGTATCCTGGAGAGAGTAAAAAAAGCCTGCACTGGAAATGTAGATTTTATACCCAGTTCTATGTATGCTGACTGTTTGACTGTGGGTGAGGCACATTTCCTGTCTGCATTCACTGGCTTCCTCCTAAGTGGCGCCATATAAAATGTATATTTTTGTAAGTAAGAAACACCAGCAATTTCATATGAAATTGATAGATTAGATCCCATAATGTAGCTATTCTGAAATTAAGCCAAAAGAAACAAGCACAAACCTTTTTTTATTTTTGAAATGATGGTGCCACACATAATCGTTTTCACATGAACAATTAATAATTTTTTAATTTTCATTTTGCTAATTCCTACTTTTTCCCTACTGCCAAGTTTATTAGAATTATTAGAAATTCTGGAGAGGCACTATAAGAAAGCAGGCCTGCAAAATCCAGGCTTTCTACAAAGAACAGTCCAGGCTTTTGCTACGTTATCTCTAAACCACAAAGGGTCTTTCACAGCACAGACAGGCACATAAATTCACAAAATAACACACAAAAATGCATTCTCTATCTTGAGAGATGCTAGACTTCTGTACAACTTTTCAGTACGACCCAGAAACCAACGTTTCCTATACATTTTCTGAACTGAGTGTAAGAAGGCGTGTCCTGGAACCCTGAAATATTCCCAAAGACCCTTTAGAAAGAAATACATCGACCTCCTCCCAGCACAGACAGTGTTGTGTTTTGAAACCTCCAAAGTGCATTTCTCGGGACCATAAGCTCATCCCCAGAATCTACTAGGCACGAAGGCAACGACACCAGCACCAGACAGACATCTCCCCAGACAAGAAAGAAACCCTTTGAGTCTTTAGGGGAGTCGCATCCCCTCCACCGTGTGTCATGGAAATAATCGCACCACGGCTGTTAGCAGCTTTTACGGGGATTTTTCCCGGCGCTAAAAGGTGCTGACCAACAGCAGCGCCAGGGCGTGCACCACCAGCCCTGGACCGCGAAGCCCCATCTTCTGTCCAGTCCGGGAACTACCGGCCCGGCTGCCACAGCCCCGCCGCTCTCCTCGACCCCGGGGACCTCGGTGGTCGCCGCGCCCGGCACTCCCTCCCTCCGGAAGTGGCCCAGAGACCGTATCTGCGCGGCCAGCACCCACACCTCGGGCGCACAGCCGAACAGGGTCACGCCCCGCCGGCTCACGAAGGAGACGCCGCCCGCCGCTCTGGCCCCCCGACCGAGGTGCAGTCCGCGGCCGACCCGCCGGGCCTCAAGGACGTCTCCTCGCAGTCCCCGCGGACCGGCCGCGACTCCAACAAAGCCGCAACCGCAGCCACTTTCCGAGGTCGAGAAAATTTCGCAAACCGCTATCAACAAAACAGAGGCCAAAGTTCGCTCCTACCTCACCTCTTGATCTCACTAGAGGCCACCAAACCCAAGCGCCGGCGCTCCGGCGGGTCTCCAGTCAACGGAGACGCGGAGCGGAAGAACTCTCCATTTACGCATACACGGAGACGGGCGAGCATGCGACCAATAAGAAAGGATCGTCCGATCGTCTAGCCAATCATCCGGGGACTGCTCGGCCTGACGGCGCTACGTCACGAACGGTCGCCTTAACAACCGCCCACAGCTCTCACCCGTGCCGAGAACGGGCACCGCACCATCTCTCACCACGACTCAGCCAACCAATGACGAGTCGAGTCCTCAGCTCTAGGCTCATCCCATTGGTCGAAGAGCCGTGGGGGCGCAAGCTTGGGAGCTTCCGAAAAGGCGATAGGGGCTCTGCCGAGGGGACCTCACCTATCCTCAGGGTGGCTGTCGGAATACTAGGGGAGGCAGAGATTTGAAGCGAATTTAGAGCGCTAAGTTAACTGAGCACGAGTCAGATTGAGAGTAGAAGGCTCAATTAGGTACTAAAGAGAGATGGAAGGAAGTAGAGGCGGCTCTGAAAAAAGAGGGACAAAGAAGGGAAGTGGCAGCAGAGTGCAACCCACACCTCACACTGACCCGTATCCAAAACCTAAACCAACACCTTCCTGTGACTTACTCATTTGTGCAAGTGTCTCCAGTCACCCAGGTCTCTGCCTCTCTCCCTTGTGGGAGCCACCAGTCACACACTGTCGATTCTCTCTGAGTCTTCTGCCCTCACCCTACTGCAGACCTTTATTACCTCTTTCCTGCAATACTGCAATAGCCTCCCCTAACTGGTCTCCCCACTTTTAGGCGCTTCCACCCTCCAATCCATCCTACACTGCTGCCAGTAATCTTATTATTATGCCATACGCCTGCCCCCAAACCATTAGGAGTTTCTCATTGTCTACTGGATTAAAGAGACTCCCCAGCTTGACACATCACCAGGATGACCCCACCCCGCTTTTCTTGTCCTCCTTTTTGGTACTTCGCTCTATGAACCCTACTTTTCAGCCAAAAGAGCAACTGCCCTTTTTTCAATAACACTCAGTACCTTGTAACCTCTCTGCATTTATGTTCTCTCTGTTGAACCTGGGTGTGTCTGCCTGTTTTCATTGTCGGAATCCTATCCTTCAAGGACCATTTCACATGCCACCTCCCTTCCCGATTCCCTCAAGCACATGCCATCATCGAACATGTATAACATTTCCATAACATTCTATGACTTGACTTATTGTGTTTGAAAATGTCTTAAGTACTGAAATTGTACCTCATTCAATTTTTAAATTTTTAAAAGGAGCTCTGGTAGCGTAGTGGTTATGAGTCGGGCTGCTAACCTCGCGGGCTACTAATCTCAAGGCCAGTAGTTCGAAACTATCAGCTGTTCCATGAGAGAAAGAGAAGGCTTTCTGCTCCGTAAAGATTTACAGCCCCGGAAGCCCTATGCAAGGTTGATATGAGTCAGAACTGACACCACTACCACCAATTTTTAAAATCTCATTTTGAGACAGTTTGGGATATAACTCTTTAGGTCATATTACAGGCATATCTCAGAGATATATTGGGTTCTGCTCTACACCACCATAATACCGGAAATGTGGCTGTGAAATAAGTCAAACGAATTTTTGGGTTTCCCAGTGCATAAAAACTTTTATGTTTACATTATACTGAGTCCTGGTGTGGCACTGTAGGATAAGCACTGGACGGCTAACCACAAGGTCAGTGGTTCAAACCCACCAGACACTTTTTTAAAATCCTACACAGGGCTGTTGTGAGTCAGAACCGACTCTGTGGCACTTAACAACAACATTACATGTGCAATAGCATTATGAAAAAGTTTGAAATACTACAAGAATTACCAAAATGTGACACAGAGACACAAAGTGAACAAACACATGCTGAAAACCAGTGCAGAAAGACTTACTTGATGCATGGTGGCTACAACTTTCAAATAATTTTTTTTTAATTAAAAATTAAGAAATTCCCAATAAAATGAGTTATGACTGTATACAATCAGTGGGTGCTTTAATAAACATTATCTTGCTAATTTCTCATAATCTTATAAATATGATCTCCATTTTACAATAAATAAGAATTTGTTAAGCAATTATGGGAAGATTATAGAACCGTGGTATGATGCTGTAGGATAGCATCAGACTGCTAGCTGCAAGGTTAGTGTCTCAATCCTACCAGCTGTTCCTTGGAAACCCTATACAGGGTTGCTATGGGTCCAAATGGACTCTACAGCACTAAACAACAACATAGAGATAATAATAAGAGAAATTGGGATTTGAACCTAGATCTAAAGTTTATTCTGATTCTATGTTTTGTTGTTTAGTGCTGTTGAGTCAATCCCAACTCATAGTGACCCGGTATAGGGTTTCCAAGGAGCACCTGGTGGGTTTGAACTGATGACTTTGAGGTTACCCTATAGCTTTTCCTACAGTGCCACATCAGGACTCCACTACTATACTGTCTTGCTTTAGTACAAGACCTCTATTCATAATTCTTTATAAAAAATATTTTTGGAACATCCGTTATGTGCAATGTACACTGAAGATAAGACTACAAGCATATGAATCTTGCTAACTGCCTTGATGGGGTTTATCTCCTTACACAGAATGGGGACTCAGTCAATATTTTTTCAATATAGTGAAATCATAGTGGAAGGAAAGAGTTTGCAGAATAAAGAAGGCTGACGCAAACAGCCGAAATTTGTAATGCTCTATATGGTTCAAGTACACCAGCCACTCCTCAGAAACCCTATACAGGGTCTCTATGGGTAGGAACCAACTCGATGATGGCACTTAACAACAACAATTGTGTGCCATATCAAAAACAAAGGAGGAGGAGAAAGGAAGAAAAGAGTATCCTTGAAGTGCCTAGAAATTCTGGTGTGTGTGTATCCTGTCAAAGTTTAAATGACAAGCTATCTCAGAACTGGAAGTTACAAGATTGAACAAACGCTGACTAATTTAAATTCAAATAAGGATTATGAAGTTGTCACCACAAAAGGCTTTAAACAAAGATTTGGAAAATTTCATTCCCAAACTCTTTCTAGAGAATTCTAATAGGTATATGAGTTCAAAAGCAAACAATGAAACTATCTCTAGTTTTATATTCTTAAAACAACTCTTTATCTTTCCCAAAATGTTTTTCAAAAGAAAATTGCACTTAATGCTATTGAATGATGATGCAAGAAGGAGATTGTAATCATTGCAATGAAATAATGCATATATAACTAATGTTCTCCTATGTAAACTATTATGCAATTCACCATAAAAATATATATTTTTTTAAAAAGTGTTTTTGAGAAGCCAGAAAGATAATTCAGTATGTATGACTATGCCCTCTATAATATCATTGTTTAGACTATATCTTAAGAGTGAAATAAAGACTGTGCCATTTTAGGAGTTAAAAAAGAAAGAAAGAAAATTGCACTTTACTATTCATTTGCATTTAATAAATCATAAAATTTAACATGGACATAGTCTAAAAGTGGAAAGCAAGAGGGAATGTTAGAGAAATCTATGCCTTCTACTTGTAGGTTTACTCTTGTAGGTTTACCCTCAAAGTAAAGGGATTATAAAAATATAATTTTAAGTTGTTACTGTTAAGTGCCGTCGACTTGGTTCCAACTTAGAGCAACCCTGGATAGGGTTTCCGAGGTGCAGCTAATAGATTCCAATTGTGACCTTGTGGTTTGCTGTCCAGTGCCGATCCTACAGTACCACACCAGAAGAATGTAATTTCAAAAGTCCCTTTAAAATTAATAAATGACCATCATTGCCCTCTTAATCCACATTGCCCTTGTTGTTCGTTGTTGTTAAGTGCTGTTGAGTTGGTAACGACTCATATGGACCCTATGTAAGATTTCCAAGGAGTGGCTGGTGAGTTTGAAACACTCATCATGTGGTTCAAACCAACCTTTCAGTCCAGTGTTTTTCCTACAGCTCGAGGACAAAAGTAAATGCACTTAGCACTTAATTATGTAAATATGTTAGACTCCAACCTTCATTTTTCTTGTGTTTTGTTTTCATGGGTTGTGCTTTAAACTGGGAATTATGGATATATATCAATAAGATGTCTATGTGCCAGTCTGTTTCTCAGATGTTTCATACATATTGTTGTTGTTGTTGTCAGGTGCCATCGAGTCAGAACTGACTCATAGCGACCCCATGCACAGCAGAACGAAGCAATGTCCGATCCTGGGCCAACCTCACTACCGCTGCCACACTTGAGTATATCAATGATGCCACCTGGCCAATCCATCTCGTTAGGGGTCTTCCTCTTTTTCTCTGACC
>NW_006408752.1:4708959-4714881 GCF_000296735.1 Chrysochloris asiatica
TTGTTAATGAAGCTTCCTCCAATCCTGACACCACATTTTTCTTCATATAACCCAGCTTCTCGGATTATTTGCTCAGCATACAGGTTGAATAAGTATGGTGAAAGAATACAACCTTGTCTCACACCTTTCTTAATTTGAAGCCATTCAGTATTCCCATATTTTGTTCAAACAATTGTCTCTTGGTCCAGGTACAGATTCTTCATGACCACAATTATGTGTTCTGGACTACTCATACTTTGCAATGTTGTCCCCCATGAGATGGATTCACAAAATGGCAGCGGCACGGGCTCAAACAGCAACAATTGTGAGGATGACCCATGACCAGGCAGTGCTTCATTCTGTCATTCATAGTGTCAGTATGAATCGGAATGGACTCAATGGCACCTAACACAATGGACTCAATGGCACCTAACACAACAACAACAAGATAAATGAAGATGCATACTACATGCACAAATTAAAAGACTCAGTGTTGGAGAGACACAATTATTTTCAAACTGGTCTATAGATCAATGCTAGTCTATTTTTTTTTCAATCGAGGTTTTCCTTGATTTTAAAATGATTTTTTCCTGATTGTAAACTTTTTGTAGAAATGCTGCTGTTGTTGTTAAGTGTCATAAAGTCGGTACTGACTTATAGTGACCCTATGCACAACAGAATGAAATACTGCCCGGTCCTGGGTCAACCTCACTCTCATTTCTATGTTTGAGCCCATTGATGCTGACACGTGGCCAATGCATCTCATTGGGGTTGTTCCTCTTTTTCTCTGACCTTCCACCTTACCAAACATGATATCCTTCTCCAGTGACTGGCCCCTCCTGATGTGTGTGAAGTAAGAGAGACAAAGTTTGGCCATCCTGGCTTCCAAGAGGTACTCAGGCTGCACTTCCAACACAAATCTATTTGTTTTTCTGGCAGTCCATGGTACTTTCAATATTTCCCTCTAACACCTCAACTCAAATGCACCAATTCTTCTACAGTCTTCCTTATTCACTGTCCAGCTTTCACATACATATGAAGCTATTAAAAATACAATGGCTTGGGTCAGGCACACCTTAGTCCTCAAACTGACAATTTTGCTCTTCAACACTTCAAAAACTTCTGTGCAGATTTGCCTAATGCAATAAATACATCATTTGATTTCTTGACTGCTGCTTTCATGAGCATTGATGGTTGATCCAAGAAGAATGAAGTCCTTGAAAACTTCAATCTTTTCTCTGTTGATAAGAATGTTGTTTATTGGATCGGTGGTAAGGATTTTTGCTTTCTTCACATTGAGATGCAATCCATACTGAAGGCTATGGTCTTTGATCTTCATCAGTAAGTATTTTAAGTCCTCTTCATTTTCAGCTAGCAAGGTTGTATCATCTGCATATCACAAGTTATTAATGAATCTTCCTCCAATCTTGATGCCACGTTTTTCTTCATATAAACCAGCTTCTCTGATTATTTTCTCATCATACAGGTTGAATACCTATGGTGAAAGAATACAAGCCTGTCACACACCTTTCCTAATTTTAAACCATTCGGTGTTCCCATGTTCTGTTTGAACAACTGCCTCTTGGTCTATATACAGCTTCCACATGAACACAATTAAGTGTTCTGGAATACTCATAATTTGCAATGCTTTCCATAGCTTGTCATGATCCACACAATCAAAAGCCTTTGTATAGTCAATAAAGCACAGGTAAACATCTTTCTGGTATTCTCTGCTTTCAGCCAAGATCCATCTGATGTCAGCAATGATATCCCCCATTCCATGTCCTATGCTCAAACTGACTTGAACCTCTGGAAGTTCTCTGTCAATGTATGGCTGCAGTTGTTTCTGTATTACTTTTAGTAAAAGTTTACTTGTAAGGGATATCAAAGATATTTTCTGATGATTTCCGCATTCCATTGGATCACCTCCCTTTGGAATGGGAATAAATATGGATCTTTTCCAATCAATTGACCAGATAGTCGTGTTCCAAATGTCCTGGCATATATGAGTGAGCGCCTGCAGTACTGTCTCACTTAGTAGGAAGATTTCAATTTGTAGTCCATCTATGCCTGGTGCCTTGTTCTTTGCCAATACCTTCAGTGCACCTTGGACTTCTTCCTGGCTCTTGATCATATACTACCTCTTGAAATGGGTGAACAGCGACCATTTTCTTTTGGTGCAGTGATTCTATGTATTCCTTCCATCTTCTTTTGATGCTTTCTGCATCATTCAATAATTTCCCCAGAGAATCCTCTAATACCTCAGGTGAGGCCTGGAATTTTTCTTCTGGTCACTCAGTTTGAGAAATGGCTGAGTATGTTCTTCCCTTTTGGTTTTCTAACTCCAGGTCTTGGCACATTTCATTATAATATTTGATTTTGTTTTTTCAATCTGACCTTTGAAATTTTCTGTTCAGCTCTTGTTCCTCCTCACTTCTTCCATTTGCAAGTTTCAGAGTCTCCGCTAACATCCATTTGGAACTTTTCTTTCTTTCTTGTCTTCTTAATGTCCTTTTGCTTTCTTCCTATATGATGTTCTTGATGTCATCCCACAATTCTTCTGGTCTTTGGTCTTTAGTGTCCAATGCATCAAATCTATTCTTCAGATAATCTCTAAATTCAGGTGGGATCTGTTCAAGGTCATATTTTGTAAACATCCATTAATAATCAGAATATGGAAGCTATGAAGTATGAAACTAGGGAAATTGGAAATTGTCAAAAATGAAATGGAATGCATAAATATCCATATCATAGGCATTAGTCAGTGAAATGGATTGCACTGGCCATTTTGAATCAGACAATCACATGGTTTACTATGCAGGAATCACAAATTGAACAGAAATAGCATCACATACATCATCAAAAAGAACATATCAATATCACTATGAGGTACAATGCTGTCTATGACAGGATAATATCAGGAGTCCTGGTGTGCACTGTGGGTTAATGCACCAGACTTCAAAGTCATTTGAACTGCAAAGTCAGTGGTTCAAGCTCACCAGCTGCTCCTTGGAAACCCTATAGAGGGTTACTATGGGTCACTATGGGCACTTAACAACAACAACAACAGGGGACACCAGTTAATACCATTATTATTCAAATTCATGCATTAATCACTAAATCCAGTGAGGATGAAATTGAAGAATTCTACCAACTTCTTCAGTCTGATATTGATCCAACATGCAATCAAGATGTATTGATAATTACTGGTGATTGGATGCAAAGGTTGTTAACAAAGAGGAAAGATCAATAGTTGGAAAATATGGCCTTGGTGATAGAAATGAGGCTAGAGATCACATGATAGAATTCTGTAAGACCAATGATTTGTTCATTTCAAATACCTTTTTTTTAAAACAACATAAAAGATGACTACACACACGGACTTCACCAGATAGAATGCACATAAATCAAATTGACTACATCTGTGGAAAGAGACGGTGGAAAAGCTCCATATCATCAGCCAAAACACGCCAGGGGCAGATTGTGGAACAGATTATCAGTTGCTCATATGCAAATTCAGATTAAAGCTGACAAAAATGAAAAGAGCCAAAATATGACCTTTGTGGAAACAGCCAAGCAATATTGAAAAAGAACAAAATTTAAGTACTTACACTTGTACATATCAAGACCTATTACCTACTCCTATGTATGCAGTAGCTCAAAAGAGGGTACAGATCTTTAGAGAGGATCATTCCTAACGCCTCAATACACAGGGTTGACAGGGATGGGCAGCTTGGACACTGGCTACTCAAAATGGGGGGCGGGGGGGCTACAAATGCAAGAAGTGACTGGCTTAAAAGCTTTCAAGAGGGAACCTAGATCCTGAGGGCGTGGAGGAAGGTAGACTCTCCACTGAGTAGTATCTAATCTGTCTGGGCGGGGTTGATGAAAGGAGTTGGGGATGGCATTCATGTGGCACAATAGTGAATAATAGCTATCAGGACTGACTGTGAGGGTGGAAACATAAAGGTAGACGTTTTGTAGCAAAAGGAGGGGAGTGGTTGACTTTGCAGTCCAGGAGCAGAATTCCCTGGGACCATCAAGGAAAAGGAGCAGAGTGCAGGACCCTACTCAGAGAAACAGTGATACCAGAGATGGAGGCAGAAAGGATGATGTGGAGAGATGGAGCAGCTGGGGACACTAGACCCAGAGAGGGAGAGGGGCTGTGTGCTGACGACTGAGAGGCAGGCTTGCTGGGTATACCCTTTGGTTATTTGATGATGCATGGAGTGGATTGTAATCATGGCAATGAATTGATATATGATAGGATGAATGTAAAGCTAATGTTCTCCCATGTAAACTATCACATAATTCACAATAAAAACTTAAAATAAAAGACCTATTACAAGCTAAATTAATGAAGACAGTGTATATAATGCTGACACTGTTATTGTTGAATAATAACAATATTATTACTGTTGAAATAGTTCTGATTCATAGAGGCCCTGGGTAGGGTTTCTCAGGAGCAGCTGGTGGGTTTGAACTGCTGACCCTGTGGTTTGCAGTCCAGTGCTGATCCTACAGCACCACATCAGGAGTCTAATACTTTTACTAGGAAAGATAAAAGCCAGATGACAGAATTCAGAGACAGATTCAGATGTATGAGAAAGCTGACACTTTACTGCACCAGGATAAGAATGATAATTTGAAGAAATACTAATAGTTTTAAATCATTAGAAAATGTATATGGGAAAAAAATATATAGCATGATATCTACAATCACATTTAGATCCAAATACGAAAGGCACGGGAGCACTGTGGCTCCATACTACAAACACTGACTTCAAACCACAAGGTCAGTGGTTCAAGCCCATCAGCTACTCTGTGGGAGAAAGATGAGGCTTTCTGTTCCTTCGAAGATTTAAAGCTTCAGAAACCCTAGACAGGATTGCTATAAGTTGGAACGGACTTGAGGACGCTTAACAACAATACATTAAATGTACAGGAAAGCATTTTATATGAATTTAGGATAAGAAAAAATACTTTGAACAGGACACAAAATACAATAGCCATAAAACAGAATATTGATATACTTCAGGAAGAGCATGGAGTTTTGTTCATTAAGTACATTGTTGTTGTTGTTAAGTGGTGTGGAGTCGGTTTCCACTCATACTGACTTTCAATGATCATCTGCTAGAGGAATAATCAGAAAAAAGAACAAAAAAAGCCTAAGATTCATGTGGGACTCTATTGTGGCACTGTGGGTTAACGCCCTGGACTGCAAAGTCTGCTTGATCTGCAAGTGTCCTGCACCAGCATGACACTCTTATTAGGGGGTCCTAGAGGGATGTGTGGCGTTTGGTGAAGAAATGAAGTTCACAGAATCAATGAGTCTCGATGAACGGTGAATCTTCTCTCTCACATTTATTTCAGATTCTCAAGCAGCTTTTATACTACTCTATACCATCAATCTATTAATCATTCTTTTCAAAGTAGTAGTCTAAATCATACATTAATCATTTCAATATAGAGCATCAAGAATATCAAAATCTTCCTTGCTCCCCTTTACGTAGTTAAATATGATTTCTGTAAGCAAACCTTATTGTTCTTAAAATGTCAGGTTAACCTTAAAACATAATTCTAAATCTTAACTCCTATTTCTACCTTCACCTATTATTTTCTACAGATTCATTAATCACAACATGTACCTAGACATTATTTGCTATGATAACTGACAACACAGTTGTTTTTCATGATTGATTAAACAAGAAAAACAAGAAGCATTTAAAGTTTTGTAGTTAAGAAGAAACAGAACAACTTCCTTATACTAAAAACTTCTCTATATAAAACATCTAGTTAATTTTCTGCTTATGATCTATTACTATTCCCTTAGTCCTAAATAGCATTTTTAGCTAATTTTCTAAAGGTCTTAATGTCCCTGACCGAAACTACACAGAATGTTGAATGTAATCTTAAACTTGAACTGGCAAAAACTTTAGCTGG
>NW_006408752.1:4715975-4716589 GCF_000296735.1 Chrysochloris asiatica
TGTTGTCAAGTTGGTACCAACTCATAGTAGGGTTTCTAGGGAGCGTTTTGTGTGGTTCAAACCCATCTTTCAGTCTAGTGCTTATCCTATAGCACCACACCAGGGCTCGCAACCCAGATATAGCAACATGCTAAGTAAAACAGACTTATAAGACTGAAAAGAGTGAGCCAGAAATACAGTTGCAACAAGAACAAAGCCATAAAGTAAAAAAAAAAAAAGGGAATAATATCATTTCAGAACTTCTAAATGAAGAGGAAATTAAGCAGATTTCAAGAAAAAAATTAAAAAAAATATACCTAACTGTAACCCTAAATACTAGACTAAGCCTTAGTCCTAGTCCTAACTCAACACTTACCCTTAACACAAACCCTAGTCCTTACCATAACCACAACAATAAATGAAATCTTGGCCTAGCCAAGACCTAGCCATAGTCTCTCATTTCTTACTCCTATACACTCCACATCCCAAAATTACGTATAGGCACTTCACAATAAGAGATTTTCCAATGGTCAATATTAAGAGAAGGTGTTCAACTTCAATAAGGAGTGCGCATACCTGCATGTTCACCAGAATGATTGAAATAAAAAAGACAAAGGATAGTAAGGATGAACAAA
>NW_006408752.1:4744809-4745680 GCF_000296735.1 Chrysochloris asiatica
TTTCCGAGGCTGTACATCTTCACCATAGCAAAAGGGAACTTTTATTGCCAGTAATTGATAGTATAAACAATTATGCAATGAATAACCTTGCACATAAATAATTTCATATGCAGGTATACGTCTGAGTAAATTCCCAAGTTCTATCTCATGAGCAGGCTACAAAGAAGACACTTTGTAAAATTTGTACACCTATAATTTATGTACTGTTCTTTAATTAAAAAAATATGTATTTTTTTTTCTTTTTGAAACTACTGAGACACTACTATTATTCACCTATCAGATTGGTAAACCCCCAGAAGTTTGACTACATTTTCTGTTGGTTAGGCAATGGGGAAATGGGCAACTTTACACATTGCGATGGCATGCAAATTGTTTTAACTTGTACAATTTGACAATATCTGCCAAAATGACAAAGACATAATATCTTTTACCCAGCAGCTCACCTCTGGAAACTTACTCAAACATATACCTGCATATGAAATTATTTATGTGCAAGGTTATTCATTGCACAATTATTTGTAATGTCAATTACTGGCAATAGCTATCAGTAATGCATGAATATTATGCCAATATATTATCCAGAGTTACAGCAATAGTAATTGCTGTTGTCATTGTTATGTGCCATGGAGTTGGTTCTAACTCATAGCAACCCTGAATAGGGTTTTGGAAGCTGTAAATCTTCACGGGAGCAGAAAGCCTCATGTTTCTCCCGCGGAACAGCTGGTTTTTCGAACTGCTGACCTTACGGTTCACAGCCAGATTCGTAACCACTATGCTACCAGAGTATGAGTAATAGAAGACTGCAAAAAAGAAAAGAAAAGAACCAAGAGCTCTCTATGTACTGAGAAAGATTACAAATCCATTTATACCC
>NW_006408752.1:4747869-4749633 GCF_000296735.1 Chrysochloris asiatica
CGCAAGGTCGGTGGTTCAAGCTCACCAGCTGCTCCTCGGAAACCCTATACAGGGTCGCTATGGGTCGACACCGTCTCGACGGCACTTCACAACAACAACAACCTATATATAGGCTTGTTGTGATAATTAAATAGTTGTTATTGCTGTTGCGTCAGTTCCGACTCAGAGCAACGCTGTATAGGGTTTCCAGACTCCAATTAAATAGTAAATGTATGCAAAACATCTAGAAATAGTGTCTGGCACAAAGTAAGCATTGTTAAGTATTAGCTTTTTTTTTTTTTTTTTAAGTTTTTACTGTGAATTGAGTGATAGTTTACATGGGATAACATCAGTTTTATACTCTTCCTTTCGTGTTTTGTTTCATTGCAATGATTACAATCCCCTCCATGTCTCATCATTCAACAGTATTTGCTTCTAATCCTTTTTTTTTTTTTTTTTGATGCATGCTAAATACTCAGGAATATACCATCATCTAAACAACCAGAAGGCACTCCCTGCAAGTCTGCCCCCAGCTACCAGCACACAGTCCCTCTCACTCCATGAGTCTAGAGTCCCAGCCTCTCTGTCTCTCCATGTCATCACCTGTGCCTCCATCTCTGGCATCTCCACTTCTCTGAATAGGGTCCCATCCTCTGCTTCTGCTCTTCTCCCTTGATTGTCCCAGGGTCCTCTGTTTCTGGACTGTAAGATCAACCACTTCCCTCTTTTTACTACAAAACGTCTCCCTTAACAGTTGTGACGATCCCAATTAGTCATGATAGCAATTACTCACTATTGAATCATAAGAATCTTATCCCCATCTCCTTTCACCAGACCCACCTAGACAGGATGAAAACCTTTTTATGCATCACACATTTTAAATTAAGTGATTGTGTTATCTATTCAAATAAATTAAAGATAAGAAAGACAGGAATGAAGAGTGGAATCGAAAAACTTGTATGCTGTTCCTGCTCTACTATATACACAGTGTTTTCATTTACTGAGTTTCTTAACTTCTGAGTTTCCAGAGCCACTAAAATCAGTGATTATTGTCAAACTATATAAAGTATATATCAGATGGATGTGAAGGGACAGGAAACCAGACTCAAAGTGGCTTGCCTAAGTTAAAGAAATTTAATGGCTCGCTTTCTTGAAAAGTCCATATGATATGGGCTACTCTCTAAGAAAACAGTCTGCTCAACAATATGTATTGCAGAGACTTGAGTCAAGGCTTGAGTGAAGAAGTTACTGCAAGAGAACAAGAGAACCGTGGAGAATGAGCTGCTAGTACTGAGGTAGGGTGGGGATGAGTTTAAAGGACAGCCTTACAACATGGTCTCATAAAAAGTAAAGTAAAGAAAAGGAAGAAGGATTGTTCTAGGTTAAAAGTTAAAGAGATAGTGGGGACACCTGAGCCCATGGTCAAAGACATAGCCACAGAGGGCTAAAGCTGAGAGTGAAGCAACCAGCTGATAGGAACTGAGGGGAGACACACAAGAACACCCAAAGTTGCAGACAGTACCCATTTGACCTAGCCTTGATGGCTTGATAATCAGAACTCCACTAGAGGAAGATTTTACAAAAAAAAAAAAAAAGCCAATTTGTGATAAAATAAATGAGGGTAAATTGCTACATTTGAACTGTACTCATGGAGGTACTAGTTCTAAATATCAACAGAAAGGGAAGAAGTCTTCACATCAAGTATTAATGCTCTCCCCTCTGTATACAGGGTAGATAGGGACGGACAACTTAGACGTTGGGTACCTAAAATGAGGGGACAATAAA
>NW_006408753.1:0-8865 GCF_000296735.1 Chrysochloris asiatica
GTTTTGGTATTTTTTATGCTTTCTGATTGCATCCAGTTCAATGTGATCAGGACGTGGGCTTCTCTTTTCACTCTTCTCATTTCCTAACTCAGAGTAACTTTTACAGGTGTTGTCTGCCTCCCTGGTTTATGGCAATTGGTATTGGTTCTTGCCTGGGTTTTGGTGTTTTACAGAGTGTGATTGTAGCTTGACTCTATGGCAGAAGTTGCTGTCTCTTCTTGGGCAATATAGGGATAGAAGGAGTCCCCCAAAGGTAAAAGGGGTGCATAAAACAACAAAACTGCAACAGCAAAAAAAACTAAGAAAAACAAAAACCAACCCACAAAACAACAACAATAACAAGAAAACCTGATTGGATACTGTAGTTTATAATCACAGAAAGGGGAGAGGAGGTAGAGAAGAAGAAGGAAAAAATCTATAGCCTAATGTGAGTATGACTTTAATGTTCTCTTTCAGCTTCTTGCCTTCAAGGCAGTCTGATAAATTTCAAGATGCCACTGTTGGTTGTTATGGTATACCTCAGGATTTAATTTGATTTTTGCCCTGTTTTGTGTTTAAACTCTCCCTCTCCACACCCCTTGTTCTGGCCTTTTCCCTATTAAAAATTATTTCAGGGCCTGCTCTTGGGCTGAGAGTATCTGTGCCCATGTGTGGCAGAAGAACCCACCAGTGGTGGGGATGGGGCTGTCCACTTGCTCAGGCACCCCCTTTAGTCATCAGAATGGAGGTGTGCAAATAGTGGGTGGTCAATGAACAGATACTAAAGAAAAAATAAAATAAAATAAATCAGAACAAAGCAAAACCAACAAAGTGTATTGTCCACCTTTGCTCCGAGATTCCCATGGCATTGTTCTGTGGTGGGTCTGTTACCCCACTTGGTCTTGCTGTTTGGTCTGACCGAAGTTGTTGGCTCCAAGCTGCTGAGCCCGGCAGATTCAAAAGTATGTGATTACTTACTTCTGCTTCAAGTTCCACTTGAAGCCTTCAAACTGTGGCTGTCTACCAGAAAACTGGCAAATTGACTCCACACACATGTCCCCTCACAAAAAACACAAGTACCTCCTAACCATGGTAGACACCTTCTCAAGATGGATCAAGGCCTTTCCTACCACCTAGGAGCGTGCCACAGCAGTCACACATGCTCTTTTAACTGAAATTATTCTGCGCTTTGGCCTCCCACACTCTATACAACCAGACAATGGTCCTGCCTTCATCTCCTATATCACCCAACTCATTGCCCAAGCCCTCAACATTGCCTGGAAACTCCACATCCCATACAGACCTCAATCATTTGGCAAGGTGGAAAGGGCAAATGGCCTTACAAAAACACAGTTAACCAAGCTTTCATTAGAGTTACACATGCCATGGACAGAATTACTTCCCATAGCACTAACAAGACTATGGGCAGCCTCCCCTCCCCCCAAAAACCCACCTTCTTAAGCCCATTTGAACTAATGTATGGAAGACCATTTCTCCTGGAAAACCTCCCAACCAGCTCACCCCCACTTGCTGACTATATCCCAACCCTAAGTATGATCAGTCATTTGTTGTGAACTCATGCAGACCAATTTCTACCCAAACCCCACACAACAGAACAACATTTCTGGGTCCAACCTGGTGACCAGGTGTACCTGAAAACTCTTAACCCAAGCCCTTTGCAAAAGATGGTGCAACGAGCCTGTCTGCTGAACATATCAAACCCAAATAGGGATGTCAGATGGGGATTGGGGGCGGGGGGTGGCAGATGCAGTGAGGAAAAAGGTCAGTGTAGAAGCTGGAGCTATGAATGCGGCTGGATCCTGACAGCATCCGCCAACCCCATTGCACGCTAATCACTGAAATAGGAACCATATTCAATAAAACCTCCTGCTGGGTTTGTTTGCCCTATAAGGACCTGGGGTACTCAGCCATTCCCACCAACCCAGTCCTAAATCATATCCTAATACAACTACCATACAGTACACAGAACCTCTCCTCACAGAGACTGGCCTTAGTAATTCCACCAACTTCATCTGCATTCATAACAACAACAACATCACTAACCTTTCCTCCCTCTCCCTTCCAAACTCCTGGTGCACTGACATAACAAAGGTAAGCAACCCAACATGTGGGCTGAAAGGAATATTCTTCTTATGTGGAAAAGAAATTTTCAAATGTCTATATGCACAATGCCTGTGTGTAGTCACATATTTAATCCCTGAGGCCCGAATCTTAACCCCAACTGATATGGACACCATATTCCTCCCTTCTCACTGCACTCACCGAACAATAGGGGTAGCCGTAGGAATAGGAATTAGCAGCCTGCTGAGAGTGGGAACGGGAGTGGGGGGAATAGAAACATCCATACATCTATTCCAAAGATTATCAGAAGCCCTGAATGGGGACATGGATTGGGTAGCAGACACCCTCCTTGCCTTACAAAATCAAGTTAACTCACTAGCTGAAGCAGTACTCCAAAACCAAAATGGTTTAGACCACCTCATAGCCAAGAAAGGAGGAATATGCCAGACCCTAGGTGAGGAATGCTGTTATTTTGTCACTGGGTATGATATAGTCCTCAGCAAGGTAAAAGAATTAAAGGACAGAATTCATACTAGGCAATCAGAAACAGCAAACTATGGTTGGACCCTAATGTCCTCCTGGTGACCTTGGCTCCTCCCCTTCCTAGGGTCATTAACTGTAATCCTCCTGATACTGTTATCTGGCCCCTGTCTGTTTCACTGTCTTCAAAACTTTCTTCAGGAACGCCTGAGGGCCTTCACAAACCAGATGGGCGCATTTCTCATGGCCAGATACCAACCACTGCCAAGCAACAGGACCAGCCAGCCAGAAAAACACGCCAGACACATTGTCCCCTCCTCTTTGCCCCCTTCCAGCAGGAAGCAGCTCCAGAAGAAATGACCTCTGTCCCTGTACCCGTAACAACAAAAGGCTGGAATGATAGAATCCCTCATCCACTTGCATAATAAAATGGCTGCTTGCCATGCTTTCGCTCTGGAACTTTTCTCTACCAGAACTTCCTCTCTCCCTACTGGCATGTCATCCCTAGTCAACCTATCACGTACCTCCACTAATCTCAACCGCTCCCTCCTCTTCCACCAGTATAAAAACCCTTCCCTCAGCAATACCTCTCTCTCTTTCCTTCCGACCTTCCATAAAGCCTAACATGTGGGTGTTTGTGTTCCACCTCATTCCATCTCACAGATGGCATTTAAGAACAACAACAATAATATATATAGGTGGAATCTTGGTACGGCATTGTGGGATAAGCACTGAACTGCTAACTACAAACTCACCAGTCCCTCCTTGGAAACCCTATACAGGGTTGCTATGAGTCAGAACAGACTCAACAACACTTAAAAACTACAATATATTTAGGTATACAATGGCTTGGATTGTAGTCAAGGATAATACCCTCCTTATTACATAGTCTTTAAAAAGCCTGTGCTAGTTTTGCAAAGTGGCCACTCTGCTTACTCTGTCTAGTAAGCAGGACTTCCAATATGCGCTCTCAAATGTCGAAATATTTTAAAGCTATTTTCAGCTCTACATATCTGATTTCTTGAATACATATTGTCCTTGAAAAATTTTGAATTTGACGTCCTCCTGAAAGTTCTGTTGTCAGTATTTGAAAGTAGTTTCTTTCAATGCAAATATAAAAACATAAAATGTTGTGTCATAAGAAGAATTAAAATAATGGTGACAGCATTTTTTTTTTTTTTTTCCTTTTAGGAACAGATGAAAATGGTTAGGATTTGAGGTTGACACTTAAAAAAATGAATATGGGCAGAAAACACTTGCACTGCCTTTAGGTTCACTGAAAATATATTTAAGAACAAATGTGATTTTTCAGCCTGCAAATATGTTTGTCCCAGAAGCACTTCTTTAAGGATTCCAGGAGTAGTTTGGACCTTATAGTCCTCCTTTGTCTTTTTACAGTTAAGGTCTCAAACGGAAGTAGGAGCTGCTAATTAGCGCAGACACAAATCTTCACCTTGTAAATTTGCTTAAATCTTCAAAAAATAAACTCGCATTTGTGAAGACTGCAGAGCAAAGGTAATTGGCCATTTTCTTTTTTTAAAAAAAGTAAAGATTGGCTTTAGGTTAACTCCCTGTTTTTTTGGGAAATCCCACAGGAAGAATCTCAAGGCAGCCACATTCCCTTTGAACTGAGAGCTGGATAAAATCGATGATCCATTCATTTTCAGGATGCTCCATTTTATAATTGAGAATGCTGCAAAAGCATCAGAGCTTGTCAAAATACGACTTTAGAAATCTCCAGTTTCCCTCATGAGGGCAAGGAAGGCAAAGATGTGCTCATTATCACTACACATGCCTACTGATGATTAGTCATTTTCCAGAAGCATCATTGCAAGTCAAGATAAGTATTTCAGCAGGAAGAGAAAGAGAGAATGTGTGTGTGGGTGGGGGGACTTCCACAAGCCTAATTAGTCAGGATTAAATTATTCGACATCAAATGGGAAACCAGTCAGGACTTCCAATTATAATTCAAAAATATTTTCTGTTTTATGCTGCAATAAAAATAACACTCTGAAGTGAAAGAATCAGATAAGGCACAGTTACAGGAAATGCTGGGAGAACAATTACCAAGAAGAGAAATTAGAAGGCTTTAAATGGATGGGTGAAACCTGACTGGAATAAATACAACCTTCCTCTTAATAAATTGCTGGTGAAATGGTCTTCATGAAGTCAGTGACATCTTTAGCGTCATAAGTCATGAACATTCCAGGAATGGTCTAGTTTTTATAAGATTGGTTTAATCATGAATGGATAGGGAATGGGATTAATATTACAGTAGTAAAGGAAGTAAATTCTTAACCAATGTTGTCATTGTTAAGTGCTGTTGGGTTGGTTTGGACTCATAGTGACCCTGTATAAGGTTTCCTAGAAGCAGCTGGTAAGTTTGAATCACTGACCTTGTGGTTCAAACCAACTTATAGTCCAGTGCTTATCCTACAGTGTCACACCAGCACTCCCAACCAATGTTACTATAGCGTAATATTTCTTTAGAGCTTAACCTCCAAAACCCCACTCCCGTCAGTTGATTCTGACTCTAATGATCGTATATAGGGTTTCTTAGGTGGGAAATCTTTATAGTCTCATCTTTCTCTGAGAGTTGTTGCTGAGCTTGAACTGCTGGCCTTTTGATTAGCAGTCTTGTGCTTACCCTACAGCACCACTATGGTTGGTTTAGGACCTGAGATACATAATTTTAAAATGCACATTTGATAATTCTTCTGATAGTCTAATCAACAGGCAAAAAGAAATTGCAACATGGCCACAGACTGAAGTTCTGAGCACCATTCCCATCCCAAACATTATTTTATGGACAATTCACTCCGAAAGGTTCTTTGTGACTGAATGTAGGATGAGTTGGGAGACAGGCAGGCTGGAGGCAGGAAGGTAAATATTGGCATGAAATGTTGTTAGGTGCTGTTGAGTCAATTCTGACTCTTAGTGTCTTCGTGTGTTAGGGTAGTACTGCCCATTAAAGTTTTCTAGGCTGTAATCTTTATGGGGGAGTCCTGGTGTGGTGCTGTGGGTTAATGCGCCAGACTGCAAAGCCGTTTGAACTACAAGGTTGGTGGTGCAAGCTCACCAGCTGCTCTTTGGAAACTCTATACGGGGTTGCTTTGGGTTGGAATTAACTCAACAGCACTTCACAACAAAAACAACAAATCTTTTTGGAAGTGTGGTGGTTCCATATGATGAGCACTGGACTGTGAACCATAAGGTCCTTAGTTCAAGCCCACCATCCGCTCTGTGAGAGAAAGCTGTGGCTTTCTGCTCCCATGAAGCTTTAAAGCCTCAGAAACCCTATATAGTGTCACTATGAGTTGGAACCAACTTGATGGCACTTAACAACAACAATCTTTATGGTAGCCCATCACTAGGTCTTTCTACCATGGAACTGCTAAATGGATTTAAACTGTCAAATTTTCCATTAGCAGACAAGTGCTTAACTATTGTGCTACTGGTGGTAGTGGTGGTGTGCCATGGCATCGATTCCAACTCATAGCGACCCTGTATAGGATTTCCGAGGCTGAAAATCTTTACAGGAGCAGAAAGCCTCATCTTTTTCCCGAAGGTCAGCTGGTAGTTTTGAACTGCTGACCTTGAGGTTAGCAGCCTGACTTGTAAGCACTATGCTACCGGAGCTCCTTATTTGCTACTAGGGCCTGATATTCTAATTTCTGTATCAAGACTTTCTTGCTATTGGATGTGGCCATAGGACTTTATATATTATCTAAAGATAATCAGAAAAGCTATGCGGATGTCTGAGGTTTTAGTTGGGAACATGGGAAGAACCCAACCTACTGAGTGCATTATAAAAGGACAGTGATAGACAAAATTGTTTATCAAATAACTAATATGTGTGTTGAATATTTACCATATGCTGTGCTACTGTAGGATAAGCACTGGACCTCAAGGTTGGTTGAATCACAAAGTCAGCAGTTCAAACTCACCAGTCGCTCCTCGGAAACCCTACCCAGGGTCACCATGAGTTGGAACTGACTTGACAGAGTTTAACAACAATGACAGACACATTGCAAAGAGCTTTATATGCTTGAGGGTAATTAAAAAAGCATTGTTACTAAGGTTCTAGTTCATAACTGCACAGGTTTATTCCAAACAAAACATGCTTAAGCATATCTCTGCAATCAGTAGATGGCTGCAAATAAGTAATTCTTAGTAATATTCTTGTCTAATCTCACTGTTGTTAGGTGCCATGGAGTTGGTTCTGACTCATAGTGACCCTATGCACAACAGAATGAAACACTGCCTGTTTCTGTGCCATCCTCACAGTTCTTGTGTTTGAGACCATTGCTGTTGTCACTGTGGCAATCTATCTTTCTGGGGTCTCCTCTTTAGTCTTGACCCACCAGCTTTCTAAGCACAACATACTTTTCCAGAGACTAGTCCCTCCTGATAATATCTCCAAAGTGCGAAAGGCAGAAATTCTCACTTCTCTAATAATATTGGAGTCCTGGTGTGGCACTGTGAGTTAGTGCACCAGGCTGCAAAGTTGGTTTGAATTGCAAGGTCGACAGTTCAAGCTCATCAGCCGCTCCTTGAAAACCCTATACAGGGTTGCTATGAGTCGGAACTGACTTGATGGCATTTAACAACAACTAATAATATTAGTAATTTGACCTGTGAAGTTTTGCCTTCCCCAATTTCCATCTCCATTTCCTCAACTGAAGGAAGACTCTGGAGTATGCCTGCCCCCACCCCCATCCCTGAAGCCTGTGGCATATGTAAGGCTGACTTAATTTGTTTCTCATATCTCAGGGATTACTTTCCTTTATTGTCCAATATCTTGACAAATGACGTTTCATATATTTTTTCTGGGATTTTGCTCTTGCTACTTTAGCAAGAGAGTAAAGCTAGTTCTTGTAATTCTATCTTGGCCAGAAGCAGAAGTTCCCTTGATTTAACTATAATTCTGAAACAATAAAAAATGTGAAAAGTTTGATTCAGAAGAGAATTTAAGAAAATAGATTGAGTAAAGAAGGAACAGTCATTAGGGTATAAAACAAAATGAGGAAAACATGGTATTTTAAATACACGGATTCAAATCACCTATTGTTGTTTTTCTGGTAGCGTAGTGGTTACGAATCGGGCTGTGAACTGTAAGGTCAGCAGTTCAAAACTACCAGCTGTTCCGCGGGAGAAAGATGAGGCTTTCTGCTCCCATAAAGATTTATAGCCTCAGAAACCCTATACAGGGTCGCTATGAGTCGGAACCGACTCCACGGCACGTAACAACAACAACATTGTTGTTGTTAAGTGCTGTCAAGTCAATTTTGACTCATAGCGACCCTGTATGGGGTTTCTGAGGAGTGGCCTGTGAGTTTGAACTGTTGACCTGGTGCTTCAAACCAACTTTGCAGCTCAGCTCACTAACCCACAGCACCACACTAGGACTCCAAATCTTGTGATTAAGTGGTTATCCTACAGCACCACGCCAGGACTCCAAATCACCTGGAAGAGCCACTTAATTATAAACTCATTCATTTATATCTTAACCATTGTAGGGTTACACAAATATTCATCTTACAATTTGTTAAGCCAAACATGCTTTATACATTTTCTGTTATATTTCATAATTTAAAAAATTTTACCAAAAAATGAAGTAATATCCTTAAGGAATTTATGATTAGCAGAATAACATTTTGTAAACAAAAATAATATCTTTGAGTTAGCTATTAAATATTTGATCCTAACAAAGTACTTCAGCACTTGAAAATAGATAGTGTTTCTGCTGAGTATAAGAGATGAGATGTCTTAATAAAGTTAAGTAGCCTATGAACAGAATCATTTGTGATAATACTAGAGATCTTTATTGCTTATAAAGCTCTTTAGGGGCTTTCGGTTTGCCAGGGCGGCCAGGTGGTGTGGGTGAGTGGGGGCTCCGGGATCAGTGGGGGACAACTCGCGAGTTAAACCTCCCAGGTAGGAATTCACAGTCTCACAGCCCGTGTGAATCTTAGGGCGCCAGAGCCTTAGACCTGCTTCTTTGAGAAATCACTGTGCAAGGAATTACAGGCTTTTTATAAGTGCGCCGTGGCAGCCCCAGCTCCTTTGGGCTTGAGGGGGCGGGGCGGGAACCAGCTCGTGCGGAGCCTCCAGTGGCTGGGAGACTCAAACAGGGAGAGCCACTGGTGACACCTACTCCAAGGTGGGATTTCTGCGCATACAGTGGACAGAGGGAAGTTAGCGTAGGAGGGGAAAAGGAAAAACACAAAAAAAGCCTGCAGAAAAAGAGAAGCAGCAACTGTCTGATGTCATCATGCGCGGACTGTGCCTGCCTGAGCCACTTCTGCCCTGCCCAGTTGACCC
>NW_006408753.1:39058-48400 GCF_000296735.1 Chrysochloris asiatica
TATTATTTCTATCTTCCTGAAAATAAATATGCTTAAAGTATTAAAAGAATATCTTAGTGATGTAGTGCTACTTTAACATAAATATTGCAAGTAGATGGCTTTAATGGACAAAAAATTATTTTCTCCTAGTTTAGGAGGCTGCAAATTTGAATACTG
Organism: Chrysochloris asiatica; assembly: GCF_000296735.1. Classification (NCBI taxonomy): domain Eukaryota; kingdom Metazoa; phylum Chordata; class Mammalia; order Afrosoricida; family Chrysochloridae; genus Chrysochloris; species Chrysochloris asiatica. Next base: position 39,215 of record NW_006408753.1, read on the forward strand.
ACTTTTGGAAATGGCTTTCTCTCTCTCTTGGCTCTGGGGAAGGGCCTTTTCTATTCAATTTCTGCTTCCAAGTTCTTTGGAAATCTCCATGTGTCTTGGCTTCTATCTTATTCCATCTCTGCTAGTACAAATTCTATTGCACAAACTAATGTCTTAGAATATTCATTAAGGATATGGTGACACAATATTTTTTTATAGAGATGAAACATATGACGGATAGATCTAACCAACTGCCATAGCAGAAAATGAATCAAATTATACTGAAGGGGACAGAGAAGAATGGGAGACCACTGTCTTCCTCTTGGAATTCTGTAGGCAGGTAAAAGGTCAAAGGAGCTACATCTGTTGTTCCCCAGGAAAAGAAAAGGACCATCTCTGGTGGAGCTTGGAGATCAGCAAAAACTATTTGGAAAGAGCATGGGAAATGGGGCCTTCTCAGTTTCAAAGGATGGAGCCATGGGTCTGTTTGATCTCCTAGGTTTCAAAGAGCCGGATCTTTTCAGTTTTAAATGATGGAGACATGGGTCTGTTGCCTTCTAGGTTCCAAAGAGCCGGATCTACACCGACTTGGTTCTGGAGTGTGGGGCTGTTATTCAGTTTTAAGTGCCAGGGCAATGGAATTTAAAACTAAGAGGGTGGGCCTGCCATGCCCAAGGGGTGGAAGAATGGGGCCAGACAAGGTTGAGGGCTAGGTTTGTCATTCAGATGGACTCAAAGAATAAGGCTACTTAGAACCAAGCAAAGTTGCTGTTTTAAAGGGGCTGGAAGGCAGAACCCATGCCCAGATTGTCAAAGAACAAAGGATTATTTTCAAGCCTTAAGAGTTAAAGTAAATTGTTCTGCTGTGTTTTTCACTTGTTTGTTGCCTGTTATACTTTCTCCCTCATCAATTTCCCGGATTTGGGATAAATATGTATACTTGCCTGCTTAACCATACCATTGTACTATGGAAACAGGTAATTTGTAAACTAGATTTCACAGTTTCACAAATGAGGTGGAATTTTATCCAAGCATGGAATATGTTTAAATCATTTATGTTTTATTATGATGATTCAGATTAGACCTGGAGTTGATTTAAGACTTTTGGTGTGATGTGATGGGGTAAATGTGTTTTGAGTGTGGGAAGGGAATAGATATTTGGGCATCAAAGGGTAGAATATTATGGATTGAATTGTTTTTCAAAAATTGTTGTTCTTGTTGTTAAGTGTCCTTGAACTGGTTCTGACTCATAGTGACCCTCTGGAGAGTTTCCAAGGTGGGTTTGAACCAGTGACCTTGCAATTCAAACTGAACTGCAGTCCAGTGCTTATTTTATAGTGCCACACCAGGACTCCAAAAATATGTGTTGTAAATTCTAACTTCTGTGTTTGAGATCGAAGAGTATTGGTGGTGCTGTGGGATAAGCACTGGACTGCTAATCAAAATGTTGGAGATTCAAACCAACAGAAGAATAATGAGGCTATCTACTTTTGTAAAGACTTGTTGTTGTTGTTATGTGCTGTGGTGTCGGTTCCGACTCATAGTGACCCTGTACAGGATTTCCAAGGCTGTAAATCTTTACAGGAACTTTAGAAAGCCTCATCTGTTTCCTATGGAACAGCTGGTAGTTTCGAACTGCTGACCCTGAGGTTAGCAGCCCAATTCGTAACCACTATGCTACACAGTCTCAGAAACACTAAGGAACCTTTCTCTGTCTTGCAGGGTCCTTATGAGTTGGAATTAACTCAAAGACAATGGATTTTTTTTTTAACTTGTCATTATAATCCCATTCGGGAATGGGTTATCTTTGTTGTGCTAATGATACAGGATTAGTGTAGGGTGTGTCTTGAGTAAATCTCTTTTGAGATGTAAAAGAGATGAAACAAACAAACAAGTGAGCAGAGCAGAGATGAGGAAAGACTCCAAGTCACATGAGAATCACCTAGGAGCAGAAACTCAAGAAGAGATAAGGACCTTATTGCAGAGCCAAAAGAGAGAGAAAAATTTCCCTTAGAGCTTAACCAAAAGGTAGGTGATTTGAACACAACAGGTTTTCCACGGAAGAAAATTGTGGCAATCTGCCTCAACTGTGCCTCCTAAACTGTGAGAAAAAAAATATCTGTTTGTTAAAGCCAATCACTTGTGGTGTTTTTGTTATAGCAGCACAATATAACTAAAGTAGAAGCAGATTCTCATATCTTTTTCCCAGTGGGTTCAAGCTCTAAACCATACTGTTAACAGCTGAACTCTTAACCACTCTTTCAAGGACTCCTTCAAGGCCACCATAAACAAACAAACCAACAAATGAAGGAAAAAATAAACAAATACTAACAACAACAATAAAAAGAAATAGACAAATTGGACAACTAATCCCACTGCTGTTGAATTTATAGTGACTTAAAAGGACAGAGTAGAACTGTCCTATAGATTTTCCAAGGCTGTAATCTTCATGGAAGCAGACTGCCATAGTTTTCTCCCATGGAGAATCTTTTGTGTTCATGTTACCTACCTTTTGGTTAGCAACTGAGCTTTTAACCAGGTCCCGAGATATGATAGCCAGCTCTGGTAAAGATTATAGCCTTGACAAGCCTATGAGCTAGTTCAACTCTGTTCAGTAGGGGTTATGAGTCAGAATTTACTGCATGGCAGTGGCTTTGGTTTTTGGCTTCTCACTGGTATTAATTTTTTTTTCAAAGAATAGCAATGGCTTTCTGATTGTTAGTATCAGTACATTTTTTTCAGTTCTTTAATCTCTTCATGGATGTTTGTAGTGTTGACCAGGCCTTCTTTTTAGTATATTTTTTCTAGGTTTTTGATGTTTTTCTATATTTTTTTCATCATCCAGGTGAAGGATGATGGTTGAGGTGAGGGCCAGAAGATAAGCTGTTCGGTGAATCTTGTCTATCTTCAATTCATTTGGGTCATCACATATGCAAACCCTGAGAAACTTGAGTTATAAAGGAGGATAATATTATTAACACCATACAACCATAGGTCACTGATTCCTTTACCTTAGAAAATCCATTACAGATAATGCTGCTTGTATGAAAACTGGTTTCTGAGCAGTGTGGTTGGTGCTGCAAGTGGGAGCAAGACAAAATTTTTCCTAGTCCAATGGATATGAGTTGCACTGCCAAAACGGATGTAGCTCTAGATGCAGTATAACTTCATCTGAGAGTGGAGGCAAGATGAGACCATTTTTCTTGGCTATATTGGTAAGGTCTTTGGTATACAGCAGGAATGACCACATCCAAAGGAGTAGAAGCTTTTCTCCAGAAATTTCGAAAATGTTTTGGGTACAAATAAGACACTATAAAAATCTTATTAAAGGAAGTCTGAATTTAAACTGATTCATATTTCCAAAGAAAGAAACTTTGAAAAGAGACTTGAATTTTACAGTTTGACAGGTTATTTGTTACCATAAATTCTGTGGAACTTTAGCTGCAACATTGATTTTTAGCTGGCTGTTTTTTTTTGTTTGTTTGTTTTTTTCATTTTCACATTGAATTTCAATGTTTATTTTATATGCTTTTTGAAGAAGGAATACAGAACAAGTGCAATTTAGGTCTACATTCGATTAGATGGACTGATTGGTAGAAGAGATGACATATACTCATGCCGACTGAAGTTTCTGAGCTATTTCTCTAAGTTGTTGTTGTTGTTATGTGCCGTGGCGTCGGTTCCAACTCATAGTGACTCTGCATAGGGTTTCCGAGGCTATAAATCTTCATGGGAGCAGAAAGCCTCATTTTTCTTCCAAGGAACAGCTGGTAGTTTAGAACCACTGGCCATGAGATTAGCAGCCCATTTTGTAACCACTAAGAGCTCAGGTAGCGTAGTGGTTACGAATCGGGCTGTGAACCTTAAGGTCAGCGGTTCGAAACTACCAGCCGCTCCGCGGGAGAAAGATGAGGCTTTCTACTCCCGTAAAGATTTACACCCTCGGAAACCCTGTACAGGGTTGCTATGGGTCGGAACCGACTCAACGGCACTTAACAACAACAACAACATACTACCAGAGCTCTGAGGGTACAGAAAATTCATGGACGCGCCATGGGTAGCAGATGTCACCTATTCAGGGCAGCTTTCTTAGGACTCTAAAGTTTCACAGTGAGACATACTGATTGCTTGGCTTGGAATGACAGCAGTTGAAAAGGAGAGAAAAATAGATAAGTTGGGGATGTCTTTTGGAAGCAGAATAACTAGAGTTTATTGATGGGTTTTATGTGGGGAGCTGAAAGAAATATAAATCAAGGATGGCTCTTTGGTTTTTGATTTGAACAACTGAGATAGAAGAGAAGGAGTTTATTGATTTTCTACATGATCAAGTTTGTACTCATTAACTGGACAACGTTCTCCCATGATATAGCCCAACCTATTTTTTCAGTTTTAGTTTTTATTTCTGAAACATTCATATATTATAGTCAAACAATATTTTTCTATTTGTTGAAAATGCTTCTGGGTTTCTGTTTATACCTTTCCTCTACCACTTGTCTGTTTGTCTGAACAACTTGAAGTCACATAACAAACAAAACAAATCCTATTGCAAAGGTAATTGAGGGATTAAGGTTGGCAGATTTTAACTAGAGTTTTTCATCAGAACTATATTAAAGCCGCATAATGTTTGACGCTTGATAATCACTCAATGATTCTAATTCTTATTATTACCTGTAGAGGATCTGGGACAAAAAGAAAGAAAAGGAAAATGGCCAAATCTCACCTTGTCTAAATTAAAAATCTACAGGCACTGTCCTAGACGTGTGTATTTTTGTATGGATCCACAGATGATTATGAGAATGTCTATGTAAGAGACCTTAGTCTAAGTCAGTGCTGAATGAAACCACATGGCAGTTTTTCTCAAGTGTCACGTTGAAGGAGGGAAAATAATTACTGTACTTATTTACATTTGGATATTCTTCCTAATTGCAAGTTACTTTTAATGCTTTTGGAGTAGTAGATGGAATTTTGATGAATTAGATAAACAATGGGACAAAAAGGTTGAAATTTAAATGAGCAAAGTATGGAAGAAAAATATTATATGACCAATGCAATCTGAGTAAGAGACAAGATGTAAGAGTATGGAGCAATATGGTAAAACTGAATAATTGATCACTATAGTCATTTATTTTTTTAAAGCCAGATGAACAACATTGCATGTGTTTGGGTCTTCCAATTTTGAAAGGAGAATAGATATGTTGATGAGAAATTCTGATAATAAATATCCCGATATAGTATTTTCTCAGAAAGGTAGGAACTTTAAGAAAGAAAAGACTTGTCCAATTGTTCCCATAAATATTTCAATTTGGGAAACCCTGTGGGACAGTTTTACTCTGGTGTGGCGCTGTGGGATAATGCATTAGACCACAAAGTCGGTTTGAATTGCAAGGTCAAATTTATAAACCGTTCCTCAGAAACCCTATATCCGGTCACTGTAAGTCGTAACTAACTTGATGGCACTTAACAACAACAATAACACATGGTTCCTATCCGACTGAACAGCACCCAACAACAACAACAATATAAAGTTTCTTTGGAGTCCTGGTGTGGCACTGTGGGATAAAGCACTGGACGCCAAGGTCAGTTTGAACAACAAGTTTGGCAGTTCAAACTCACCAGCCATTCCTTGGAAACCCTATACATGTTCCCTATGAGTCAGAAATGACTCCACAGCATGCAACAACAATGATAGCAACAGCATATGTTTGCTGTGAGTTGGGATGGATTAGATGGCATGAAACAGTCAGTTTTGAAAACAGTTGTACGTTACAATGTTGTCAGCAGGAATGTACTTTCTTTGGTTCAAATGCAGAGCATTGTCCACAGAGTATTTGAACCTGTCCTTCCCTCCCTTTTCCTGAGATGTTTGTTTTGTGGTCTTTGCTGGGCTAGCTGCTTTTTACTCCAGCTTGCTATTCCCCTCCCCATGCCTGCTTGTCTCCATCTCACCTTCTTTTTTCTTTAATTGTGTATTCATAATTTTTTTGTTTCCCTCCAATAAAATCTAAGTTTAAATTGCAATTTATCATTTGCTCAATAAGTATTTGTTGAATGTTGAATCTGAGTTTGAGTAAATTATTTGCTTTGTATATGTGTGCTTTGCTTTACTCTTCAGTAAGATGTAAGAATTTTGAAGACATGGGAAACATTTGTGTTACATGATTAAATTCTGAAGTCTTTTTGCATTACTTATGCATATAGTTGATACAGCTTATTCATAGCAGTTAAATGTTTTAAATAATCCACAATAAGCATCTTCTAGAAAGACACAGATTTGAAACAATGAAACTAAAGCAATTTAAAGAAATATTAGAAAAAACAAATTTCATATGTAGTTGAAAAAGTGTACATGCATGCTTTAGGATTAGGTTTGACTGAAAATGACAATAAACCTTAAATAACAATGACTTAAACAAGACAGGAAATTTATTTCTTTTTCATGTTACAGCCTAGTGGTAAGTGGTTCAGAGCCTGTGATACATGGTTACAGATAACAGGCTTCTTAAATTGTGTTTGTCTGCTATGTGTTTGACCTGTGAGTTAAATGAGGTGATAGGTCATCTTGTGGTCTAAAACAGCGGTCCTGTTCCAATCATCATGGTTGTCTTCCAGCCAACAGGAAGGAGGAAGGGAAAAAGGAATGATGTGCCCTCTCCCCTTTTAGGACATTTCCTAGAAGTTGTATTTAATATTTTCTCTTACATCTCACTGCTCAGAACCAAAGTCAGATTGGCACACATATCTCCAAGAGTGGCTGGGAAATTAAATCTTTGTTTTGGGCTGTAACATACTAAATTAAAAATAGAGGGTTCTATTATTATAAAGGAGTCCTGGTGTGATGCTGTGGCTTAAGCACTGGACCACAAGGTCAGTTTGAACCACAAGGTCATCAGTTCAAACTCACCAGCTTCTCCTTGAAAACCCTATACAGGGTCACTATGAGTTGTAACCAATTTGATGGCATTTAACAACCTGCGATATGCAGATGATACAACCTTGCTTGCTGAAAGTGAAGAGGACTTAAAACATTTACTGATGAAGATCAAAGAGCACAGCCTGCGGTATGAATTGCATCTCAATGTAAAGAAAACAAAAATCCTCAACACTGGACCAATAAACAACATTCTTATCAATGGAGAAAAGATTGAAATTGTCAAGGACTTCATTCTTCTTGGATCAACCATCAACACTCATGGAAGCAGCAGTCAAGAAATCAAATGATGTAGTGCATTAGGCAAATCTTCTGCACAAGACCTGTTTAAAGCGTTGAAGAGCAAAGATATCAGCTTGAGGACTAAGGTACGTCTGACCCAAGCCATGGTATTTTCAATAACCTCATATGCATGTAAAAGCTGGACAGTGACTAAGGAAGACCGTAGAAGAATTGATGCTTTTGAGTTATGATGTTGGAGTAGAATATTGAAAGTGCCATGGGCTGCCAAAAGAACCAACATATCTATGTTAGAAGAAGTACAGCCAGAGTGCTCATTGGAGGCCAGGATGGCCAAGCTTCATCTCTCATACTTCGGACATATTGTCAGGAGGGACCAGTCACTGGAAAGGATATCATGTTTGGCTCTGGTAGCGTAGTGGTTACGGATCAGGCTGCTAACCTCAAGGTCGGCAGTTCAAAACTACCAGTGGTTCCGTGGGAGAAAGATGAGGTGTTCTGCTCCCTTAAAGATTTACAGCTTCAGAAACCCTGTGCAGGGTCACTACAAGTTGGAACCGACTCCACCATACTTAACAAAGGTGAGGGTCAGAGAAAAAGAGGAAGACCACCAAGCGAGATGGATTGGCAAATGGTAGCATTAATGGGGTCAAGTGTGGCAACAATTGTGAGATTGGTCCAGGACCGGGCAGTGTTTCATTCTGTTGTGGATAGGGTCTCTATGAGTCGGTACCGACTCAATGGCACCTAACAACAACAACAACAACAACAACAACAACAACAGCAAGTACTATAAAAGGAGTCCTGGTATGGCGCTGTAGGATAACTACTGGACTGCTAACCACAAGGTTGGTGGTTCAAACCTACCTGTCGCTTCTTGGAAATTCTGTACGGGGTCATTATGAGTCAGAGCTGAATCCATAGCACTTAACAACAGCAACAACATTACTATAAAGTTATCCTGATGTAGTACTCTAAGATAAGCACTGGACTGCTGTCAGAAAGGTAGGCAGGTCAAACCCACCAGCTGCTCTCAGAAAACCCATATGGAGCGGCTATGAGCTGGAATTGACTCTCCAGCACTGAACAGTAAAAATAATATAAATTACTATATAAGAGAAGGGGAAATTGCTATCGAGAGACAACTAGTGATATATGCCACAATACATGCGTACAAGAATTTTCTCAGCAATCTTTATTTTGATGCAAAAAGTTTTGAGTACATTGGCAATTCCTTATGGTTACTCTACTACTTAAAAAGTAAACTGTAAAAAAATACACCAGAATTGCTATGTGTACCTTATGGTATTGTTTTCCTACATTTCCTGGTTTGTGATTTTATTTCATAGTTAGTTTTGTATTTTGTTTGATAATACCCACTGTAGACGTAATAGCTGTCAAAGTATAGTTGAATAAGTTTTAATCTTGGCATTTAATGTTGTAGAAAAGATTGTTTTCTGCATATTTGCTAGATTTGAAATGCTAATTAGGGTAGTCTTATATCCCTCCCTTAGACCAATTCTTTTTATTGTAAAAATGATATTACTACATCTTCACTTTCTAGTACAAACTACAGGGTTGCTATGTTACCTCAACCTCTCTCCTCCCATGCTATTAAAAGACAAATGAAAATAACTTCATTTAATTGTATTTCTCTACAATTTGTCTTTATTGTAGCAAGCTGACTATGGTTTCTAGCTAGGAGAATTTAAACAGTCTCAAGTAATTACTGTGTGCCTTTGTAGGAGTAATGAATTATGTCTTGGCTACTGAGAACAGCTGTTCCCTTTCATAATGGTAAAGCAAAGTAGACAGCAATTCCCAACTCATGGTACATAACTTCCTAAGAAGTATGTTTTAGGGAATCTCCAAAGTGAGGTGTTTGCTTTAAAGCAAAGCAGTTTGCTTTAAATTTGGGAAGCAGGGATGAGGAAACACCCTATTTTAAAAATACAAACAGTGGAAGATAAAGCACAACAAAAATAGTTCTTTATTTGTTGAGGATACTAGAATCCTAGTATCCTCAACAAATAAAGGAT
>NW_006408753.1:48675-56812 GCF_000296735.1 Chrysochloris asiatica
TTTTTTTGTGGTTGCTTACTTATATGTTCTGAATTTTTAGAACTAACAGTAGTAAAAGTATATTTACCCTTCTGAAACAGTGTTCACCTCTCCAAAGGGATTTTTTCCCCAGGGCAGTGTTTAAAAACATGTCTTTCCTGTCATGACTTTCTTGGCACCTGTACTATTATTTACTTACTTGTTATTTTTAAGTGCTGTTGAATTGGGTCCAACTCATAGCAACCTGATATGGAGTTTCTGAGGCAGTAAATCTTTGCAGGATCAGAATGCCTTACCTTTTTCCTATAGAGTAGCTGATGGGCTTAAACCACTGACTTTGAGGTTCTCAATCCAGTGCTCATTGTACAGATCCACCATGCTCCCATTTACTTAATTGTCCCCCCCCTCTTTTTAATTTTAAGTTCATTTAAAAAGGAAGTATTATATCACTACAAGTAAAAGCCAGTTTCTTGTCATAACTCGATACTATAATAAATAAAATGAAAAAACAACCCAAATCAAACAAATACTGTTATTGAATAAAGAACACTGTAATGTCATTCACCATTGCCAAAAGGTGGAATCAAACCAATAGTCCATCCGAAGAACAGATCATCAGGTATATCAAATGTGCAGAGTTTTATTTAGTCATAAAGAGAAATGCTTCATTTTACTTTATGACTGAACAAAAGTCTGCTATATGTAAATACTACATTTGTTTTATTTTTTCATCTAATGGACTACTGGGTTGATTCTCCCTTTTGGCTATTGTGAATGGTTGGCAGTGACATTACTATGACAATGTGATGACATTGTTTTACCACTAGTCTGTCAGTTTGTCAAACTGTGGTGGCTTGTGTGTTACTGTGATGCTGAAAGCTATGGTATTGGTATTTTAAATACTAACAGAGTCATTCATGATAGACAGGTTTCAGTAGAGCTTCCAGATTACCACAGACTAGGAAGAAAGAGAGGAAGAAGGACTACTTCTGAATGTTTAGCCATTTAAACCTTATGAACAACAGCAGAACATTGTCAGATATAGAGCCAAAAGGTGAAAATAGTATGAATAGCACCAGAGTATTGTCAGATACAGTGCCGGAAGATGAGCCTTTCAGACTGGAAGACTCTCAAAGTATAACTGGGAAAGAGCTGCCTCCTCAAAGTAGAGTTGATCATGATGACACAAATGGAGGAAAACTTTTGAGACCTTCATATCCTCCTAGGGTACAATTCAAAGTGAGGAGAAACAGCTGCAAACACCCATTAATAATTAGAACATGTAATATATGAAGTATGAATCTAGGAAAACTGGAAGTTGTCAAAAATTAAAGGAACTGTATAAATATCGAAGTCGTAGGCCTTAGTGAACTAAAATGGACTGGTATTGACCATTTTGAATCTGACAAGCACATGGTTTACTATACTGGGAATGACAAATTCAAGAGGAATGGTGTAGCATTCATCATTAAAAAGAATGTTTCAAGATCTGTCTTAAAGTACAATGCTGTCTGTGATAGGAAAATATCCATACGTCTGAAGAAAGACTTGGAATTCTGGTGTGACACTTGACTGCAATTTATGGTAATCTCATGCTCAAAGGAAAGAAGGAAACACTGCTTGGTTCTATGTCACCTCTGTGATCAGTTTCAGATCAGATTGTTGTGATCCTTAGGGTTTCCACGGACAGATTTTCAGAAATACATTACCAGTCCTTTCTTCCTAGTCTGTCTTATTCTGGAAGCTTCACTGAAACCTGTAGAGCACTTGTACCCTCTAGTCTCTACTGACAGATAGGTGGTGGTTGGGAATGAGGTGCTTTGGCCAGAAATTGAACCATCATGGAAGGCAAGAATTCTACCACTGAAGGAAGCATCAATGCCCTGTTATGGCATAGCTATTGATGTACTATGGTATGTTGTTAGGTGCTGTTGAGTCATTTTAGACTCATAGCAGCATGACAGAACAAAACACTGCCCACTCCTGTAACAATCTCACAATTGTTGTTATATTTGAGCCCAGTGTTGCTGCTACTGTGTCAATCCATCTTGTTGGGGGTCTCCTCTTTTTCGCTGACCCTTTATTTTATCAAGCTTGAAGTCATTTTCCAGTGGCTGGTCCCTTCTGATAACAAGTCCAAAGTATTGAGACAAAGTTTCATGATTCTTGTTTCGAAGGGGCATTCTGGCTGTACTTCCTCCAAGAAAGATATGTTTGTTCTTCTGACAGCCCAGGGTACTTTCAGTATTCTTTTTGAACACCGTAATTCAAATGCTTCAATTCTTCTCTGATCTTCCTAATTCATTGTCCAGCTTTTACGTTCATGTAAGGCGAATGGAAAATACCATGGCTTGCTCGGGTCAGGTGCACTTTAATCTTCAAAGTGACATTTTTGCTCTTTAAGTATTGACTGTAGATCCAAGTAAATTGAAATCCTTGACAGCTTCAATTTTTCTTCTTTCTCTTGTAATCAAGATGTTAGTTATTGGTCTAGTTGTGAGGATTTTCATTTTCTTACATTGAGTTGCAAGACCTACTGAAGGTTGCATCCTTTGGCCTTCACTAGCAAATATTTTAAGTCCTCTTTGCTGTCAGTAGGCAAGTTTATGTCATCTGCATATCACAAAAGCTTTACTCCATTTACATCATTAAAGTTGACTCCACTTTAAGAAGGCAGCTCTTCCTTAGTTGTATTTTGAGTGCTTTCCAATTTCAGGGGCTAATCTTTGGGCACCGTATCAGACAATGTGATGTTTTGCTGCTATTCATAAGGTTTTCAGGGGCTAAGAAATCAACTCAGAAGTTGACTGCTTCCTAGTCTTTTCTAAGTCACCCTAACCTGTCCCCCTGGGTAACCCTACTGTTATTTGAAATACCAGTGGCATACTTTCCAGGATCACAGCAAAATGCATGCCACACTGACAGACATGTGGGGAACTATTGATAGACATATAAATAACTTTACATGTAATTCCGTGTTATTAGTTCTATAATAATGGCATATACAGGAACCTGTGTAGGCTCAGAGAAACCGTCACAGATGATAGGATGCCAAAGAAGAGTAAAGGGTCACTAGGCTTTAAGACATCACAAGTGTGAGGTAGTTGAGCTTAAAAAAATAAAATAAAATAAAATCTATCAACGTTTAAAGCTTCCTCCCACAAAGTCATAGTTAATTTAATTATTAAACGAGTGAAATATTGAATTACTGAGATGCTTTTCCAAAGATCTCTAGATGATTTTAACTTGTACCCATCACTGAAGTTCAATGCCATAGCAGCTTGTTGTGGTTAAGTATGGTGTGTGTAAAGGAATGGTAATTAGTTAGGTAAGAAAACGGTCCTTAGATGCCACGTATCTTCTGTAGGTGGGGTGACCATGTAACTTGTCTTCTAAATTGGCATGATTGTGTTACTGATAGGGAAGTGTTAATAATAATTGACATTGGACAACTGATGTAAGTCAGGACTGTCTCAAGAAAATCTGAGTAAATAGTCGTATGTCATATGGAGTATAAGGAACATTTGATGTTTTTAAAATAGGAAGTATATGATTAAATTTCATGTTTAAAAAATATTTTAGCTATAAGGGAAGTGATTAAGAGACTGGTTAGGGAATTATTTTGATATTCCAGATGAGTGAGATGTTGCCAATTCAAGGATCCAGCGTGGGATGAGAGAAGGAATGAAATGAGAAATGATACTTAGTTAGGTTGGCTGGTTTCAGATGTGGAGGTTGAGGGAGGAAGGAGGCATTTACAATGATTCCTTGGTTTCTGGATTTTGTCCTAGATGGATGTTGTTGCACTTCTATCATAGAAAACACAAGAGAAATAGTAGATTGGTTGAAAAGATACATTGAGGTTTTGAGACACTGAGTTTGCGTGCCTCTAAGTCATCCAAGTTGAGTTGGATTTATGGGTCTGTTACTCAGGAGAAATGTGGTTGAGTGGTAGGTTTGTGAGTAACTCAGATAGTGGGAGCTTCTGTTTAGCTCATTATACAACTTACATTTAGGTAAACTAGAGCTGCTTCCTCCTCTGCCCCTGTGGAGAGACAGTCTATAGGGATTAAACAACGTTTTATGAAACAGAGGCCGTACCTAGAAACTACTCAATACATCTGGTTAGTTCTATTATTATTATTAGCAAGAAACTAAGGTAAGTCATGTGGTCAATTGGTGTGAGTTGAGTTACCGCAAAATTGAAAATTTTCATGGTATGTAGTGACTGTGACCTTTCAATGACAAGTAATTATTTATTAGAAATTCATTTTCTTCAGAATTAGCCAACAAAACACAAACAGAGAGGGAACATTCTTTAGGATTCACTTTCTGAAATTTTCCAGAAGTGATTTGTTTTCATCAAACAATGAAAAATGAAAAGCCATACCAATTGGTGTGACCTAATTTCTGCCTCCTTTCCCTGTATCTCTAAGGGTTATGTCTTAGAAATTAAAGATCTGGGAAAAGGATGCAGACTGTGTACTTTGATTCCATCTTCCCCTCTGTGTGCTCATGGGCCTTCAGATGCATATGGGGAACCCAGAGTCATGGAAAGCATATGCATTTTTGTGCTTGTTGTGTCATGATTGGACAGTGGTAGTGATATGCTGTATTTAGCAGTTACAACCTGCCAGTATCTTTATCCAGTGGAGGTTTCTTTTAAATTGTGAGGGCTGAAAATGCATGAGAAGTTTGTCAAACTCTGACTTGCCCTTGACTTCAGAGGCTGATGACATCAGTTTCTATGCTTTGAATTTGACATTGGAGTTTGTCTGTTGTTGTTAAGTGACATCGAGTGCATTCTGTCTCATAGTGACCCTGTACAGGGTTTCCAAGAAGCAGCTGACTAGTTTGAACCACTGACCTTGCATTTCAAATTGACCTTTCAGAGTTTGTTTACAGCTATTGAAATTTTCCTGTTATTAGGACTCATTCCAAGAATTCTCCAAAGGCTGTTCATATGCATTTTTTGAAGAGCCCTTTGAACATCAAATGACTCTCACAAAAGAACACTTTTTTTTTTTTTCTTAACTGAATGTAAAGGAGAACATGATTCAAAGGGGAAAAAAAAAATCCTACCACAAACTTATTCGTGGTAAACCATGAACGAAAGCTCTGGGTTGGAAAATTGCTTTCACTTAATTAAGCTTATTATCAGACCAAGGCTGTAGGGTTTTTATCTTCCCTGTATTTGCTAGGATCTTTAAAAAAGGTAGCTTTCCTTGCCCTACAAAATTCTTACTGTCTTTTGAATTTTTTTTTTTTTTTTTTATCTTCTAGTAGCTGTGCCCTTTCTGGAACAAATGGTTAGTAACCAGAAGTTTATTTTTCTTTAAATTTTGTGAACAAACAAAAACAAGGGGACAGAGTTCCCCAGAGGCCACTTTTTAATAAAAAAACCCCCAAAAAACCTTTTTATTGTGAATTGACTGAAGGTTTATAGACAAGATCATCAGCTTTATATTTAACAAATTATACACTTTGTTTCATCTTAATGATTACAATCCTCTCCATACAACAACAGTTACCCTGCTTTTTCCCTGTGGTTGCTATTTGCAGTTCACCAACCTTCTGAACTTTGTCCTTAAGGAAATGTTGCTCTTTTGATTTTGAATGACTGACCATTGCATGGTGACCAGATCTTACTAACTTGATCAACTGGAAATAGTACATCTCTGGAAAAGAAGAACCCCAAATAAAATCCCAAATGATCCCCAAACAAAAGTCTGCCTTGTGAAGGGTGCTGCCCGTTCAGTGGGCGAGAAGTGATTGCTGGAGACGTGCTGAGAGAGAAGCAGGCTGAGCCACATCCACGTTGCTGGGGCCTCAGCTGGAAGAATGTTGTCAGATATCAACAAGATAGAATATCCTTTGCAGGCAGAGCAGTACAGATAGACATAAATAGCAATCACTGTTAAGATCCCATACTGTAGGTTGGCACAAACAAGCACAAACCTCACAAGCAGGTTTGTCTGTCATGCTTCTTTGTCTCATGTGATGGTGGGAAAGAGAGAGACAGGAGAAGGGATGAAGAAATGCTTCTCTCTAATCATTCTTAAAGGAGTCCCAACATGGAGCAAATGGTTTAGCATTCAACTAACTGAAAGGCTGGTGGTTCAAAGCCACCAAGAAAGAAAGATCCGGTGATCTGTTTCTAAAAGTTTACATCCTTGAAAACCCTATGGGGCACAGTTTTACTCTGCAATACATGGGGTCTCCATGAGTCAGAATTGACTTGAGGGCAACTGGTTTTGTTTTGTTGTTTTTTTTAATCACCTCTAGGAGTAGGGCTAGACTGCAAGGTCAGTTTGGACCATGAAATCTGTGTTGCAAGCTCACCATTTGCTCCTCAGAAACCCTATACAGGGTCATGTTGAGTCAGAACAAGAAGCTCTGGTAGCATAGTGGTTATGAATCGGGCTGCTAACCTTAGGGTCAGCAGTTCGAAACTACCAGCTGTTCCGTGGAAGAAACATGAGGATTTCTACTCACATAAAGATTTACAGCCTCAGAAACCCTGTACAGGGTTGCTATGAGTCAGAACCAACTCCAAGGCACGTAACCACCACTATGAGTTGGAAGGAACTTGATGGCACTTAACAATAAGAAAAACAACAACAGGATTCCTTGGGAGCTCAGTGGCTCTGTAGGATAAAAACTAGATTGCATACCACTAGCAGTTCGTGTCCACCAGCTGCTCTGTCGGAAAAAGATGAGGCTTTCTGTTCCCACAAAGATTTACAGTCTCGGAAATCCTTTGCAGAGTCATTATGAGTTGGAACCAACTTGACCACACTTAACAACAACAACAACAACAGGAATCCCTTAACAAATGGTTAAGCTTCTAGGATGACAGCTGATGGAAGGTTGGAGTGCTTCTGAAGAGAGATCTGGCAATATACTTCTGAAAAATCAGCCACTGAAATGCCTATGGCGTGAAGGTCTACTCTGATGCGTGAATTGAAATTTACTCGACGGTAAACTGGTTTTAATCTCCTCAGGTTGCATTGATGCAGGTGTGGTAGTTGGAGAAATTAGTAATAGTCAAATATCAGGCAGTTTTGGAAGTGAATTCTGTTTTAAAACAGTTGACTCAAGAGATGCCATTTTGAAGTTTTACCAAAGTACCTGAGACTGACCCAGAGCTCCAATAGTTGTTTCCTTTTAAAATGAAATGATGCAGTTTATTTTTACCACGGCATGGAGTAGAAGTCCTGCTAACCGAGGTCTAAGTAAAATTGATAAAAAAGGAAAGCCATTTTCAGGCAGCCTTTCATTTTTGCCCTAGGGCTGACCCCCACTGATTTTTAGTTCAGTATCATTTTGTTATTAAACTAGAAAATCTGACCTCAAGGGACCCTTTAATGTGTGGATTTTTGAGATACACCTTACTGTGAATGACTGGGTTAATCTCCTGAGTACTGAGAGCCACTACTGTGTTCCTTGAGCTTTTAAAGAGTAGAAATCTGTCTTCCCCTTTAAAGTGTGTTGAGACTTTATAATTTGTAAATTCACTACACTACAGGAGTGGGTCACAGCCCTGACCCACCCAAACCACCCCCTCCCTGTTGTTCATTCATTTAAAATTTTATGATCTCTGTCCTATAGAATATCAGTGTTTTGGGGATGGTCATATGTGGTGTGGTGCTGTAGGATCAGCACTGGAGTCCGAACAACAAGGTCAGCAGTTCAAACCCACCAGCTATTCGTTGGAAACCCCATACAGGGTCATTGTGAGTTGGAACTGACTCAACAGCACTTAACAACAACAACAACAACAATAACAATAACAATATGTGCCCCATAAACAGAACTTCTGTAGACAAATCAGTTTGAGACTCTGGGATAAACAAAGACACTAGGGGAACATATGTTAAAATGCAGGAAATTTCAGAGTCTTTTCTTGTCAGTGTGCATTGAATTGTTGTGGGAGAAGACTGTATGCAGTGCTTTCTAAATTTATTTGTCAGTGGAACTTTGAGAGACCAGTTTGGGAAATGTCTTCTGGATAGATGCATCTCTTTTTTTCTTCCTTATGGAATAATTTTATAGACAAATTTACTGTATCACAATTAACCTAGTTGTTAGTTGCCATCATGTTGACCTCTGAACACCAGGGACTTCACGCACAACAGAATTGGACGATTGTAATCTG
>NW_006408753.1:57662-58279 GCF_000296735.1 Chrysochloris asiatica
ACCCTGTACAGGGTTTCCCAGGCTGTAAATCTTTATGGGAGCAGAAAGCCTCATCTTTCTCCCGCTGAACCGCTGGTAGTTTCGAACTGCTGACCTTGAGGTTAGCAGCCCGATTTGTAACCACTACGCTACCAGAGTTCTTTCATTCGGCATCATAGCAACACATAAACCTCTGCTGACCAATGGTGGAGCTTGTGCTTGAATTGAAGAGCATTAGCTATTTGCCGAGAACTGAACCTCATGTTCACTCCCTCATGGAAGGTGAACATTCAACCTCTGAGTTTCCACTGCCCATTGCATAATCATAGGCTGTTTATATTTGTAATGCCACCAGTATTTAGAACCAAAAATGCAAAGAATATGTGAAAGTGTCAGTGAAGTTCTTTCCCCCTCAGATAGTTAAATAGTTTTAAGTACGGCAAAGGAATTACACTCATTTTCTAATACTTTCTGTAAATGCTGTGCCTCACATTGACACTGTAAAGACTGATGTATACTGTGTCTTTATTTCTAACTTTAATTCTTAAATTCCAACTTTTCTCTCATTTTATTTTCACTGGCAGTGTTAAGGTAACAGTTGAACTCTTAAGAATTCAAGCAAATGAGTTTCTTTCTTT
>NW_006408753.1:59852-64076 GCF_000296735.1 Chrysochloris asiatica
ATGCTTTATGATTGCCTCCAGGTAGATGTGATCAGGAGATGGGCTTCCCTTTTCAATCTTCTTCCTGAGAAATTTCAAGATGCCACTGTTAGTCATTGTAACATTACTCAGGATTTAGTTATCGGCCTATTTCCTTTTTAGTCTGCCTGTCCTGCTCCACAATCTCTGTTCAGGCCCTTTTCCTAGTGATAAACAGTTCAGGGCCAGCTGTGGCTGTTTGGTTTTAAGTGGAAACTGTCTATTTAAATTTCAAGGAGATCTGTGGGCCTGTGTAGTAGAACCTTGCCTGAGCAAGTGGACACCCCCACTCATCACCAGAATGGAGGTGCACAGACAGCGAGAGACCAATGAACAGATACCAAAGAAAAAAAAAAAAAAGAAAAAGAATGTTCACACCTTTATATCCGCAATTCTGTCAGGCATGCTTAGCTGCTCTGATCCTTCCCCCGCTTGGTCTCACCCAAGTGGCAGCTCTGGGAGCAGCTGAGCATCTTGAATTAGAAAGCAATGGATTTCTTGCTTCTACTACAAATTCCCCTAGCTGTAAACCTTCTAACCTTCTAAATATTCCTTTATATGTGGTTCAGAGTTCTAGTACCATCCCCTGAGCCTGCTTGGTCTGGTATTCTGTGGTGTTGCTGATGGAGCTCTTCACTGCACTTCCACCCTCTCTGCCATTTCGTTTGTTCCCTTTCATCTTAAGCTTTGCAAGCTTTTCCCCATGTCATTAAATGATGTATGTCAAAGCTATTGTCTGTGTAATATTCTGTTGTATGAGTATGCATATATCATACTTTATATAACCAATTCCTTTTGGGCTTTTATGTAGTTCCATGCTAAATCTATTAAATATACAGCATATAATGTGAAGGGTAAATGTCCTTGTGACAAAATCCTCGCACATATTCATGATTATTTCTTTAAGATAAAGTCCTAGAAGTAGAACTGTTAGGTCAAAGAAAATAAATATTTTAAAGAATTTTGAGATCCATTGCTAAATCTATTAGATTATATTTCACACTTTTGACAAGGAAGCAATTTTTTCTGAACTCTTAATAGGTTAAATCATCTTTTTAGGCTGCAGTGGGCAGTATGCATTTTCTACACTTTCACATAGAACTGGTTTCTCACACAACTCTTAAGAGCTCATAAAACCATCATGTTCTGTAGATGAGAGTTGGAGAAATTTTGAGCTGAATTTGTGGTTGTGAAGAAAGGTTAAAAGTTGGAGGGTGTTCAAAACAAGCTGTATTTACAGTGTAGTTCTGTTTAGCTGTCAAGCAATCTTAATGTTTAACTATATTATATTATAAATTCTTATCCATACAATAGTATTTTCAAAGGACCCGTGTTTTTCAAAGCAGGGATTATCTAGTCCATTCTTACTCATTAACTTGTTCTCTCCCTATTTCCTTTTTGTTTTCCCTCTTCCTCATCAGAGCTGCTCACATCACCACTGATTGTTTTTCTGATTATCTGTAAAGAAAATGTAACCACTTAAAATTATTTTTAGAAAACAAACAAACTAACAAATAAATAGACTTACTGTATAACTCTGGGAGAAGCTGTATTCTTTGCAGTGTGGAGCTATAAGCAACACAATGTCTAGAGAGTTCAAGGTGAAGTTGAAAAGGAAGATAGGGGAGTTCACTGCAGTAGCCACTGGAGGGGGTGGGTAACCTGTAGCCTGTGGAGAACAGATTTGAGAGACACAATCGTAAAGAAGAGAGATGTGTTGGAGGCTGCTGGAGTTTCTCAGGGGAAAGATAACATAAGCCTGGTGTTAAGGGTCTTGAACTAGAGCTGTGATGATCATGATGAAAGGGGGAGGTGGAAAAATCGGAGAGGGAGATGGGAGAACTAGGGATAACTTTTCAGGTATCTCAGTTGTCAGTATTGTTGTTAGGTGCCATCAAATCGTTCCCAACTCATAGCGACCTATAGGACAGAATAGAATTGCTCCATAGAATTCCTAAGCTGTAATATTTATGGGAGAAGATAATCACATGTTTTTCCTGCAGAACTGCCAGGTGAACAATATAAGCCATGAAACCTTTAGTCAGCAGAGTGCTTAACCATTGCATCACCACATTTCCTTTAACCCATTGAGTCAATTCCAACCCATAGAGACCTTCAGTAGGATTTCTGAGATTATAAATCTTTATGGGAGTAGAAAATCTCATCTTTCTCCAGAGAAGTGGCTGGTGAGCTTGAACTGCTAACCTTTTGGTTAGCAGTCCAGTGCTTATTCTAGTATCACCAGGAGTCCTAGAGAGTTCCTTTGTTGTTTTTGTTGTGTGCTATCAAGTCAGTTCTGACTCATATCAAGTCTGTATAGGGTTTCTGAGAACTACTGGTGGGTTTGAACTGCCAATCTTGTCCTACAGTGTACAGCAGGGCCCTTAGACTTCCTTTAGTCATCAATAAAATATAAATATATGTAAATGTATAATTTCACAGACTGTTCATACCAACCAAAATACATAGAAACTTCATTTTAACTTAAAATTTATACAGAAAAGTATGAAGAAAAAGTAGAAAAGCACTTTAAATCTTATTTTGCAGACAAAACTATTGTTAATGATTTGTGCCACTTCTAGTATGTCTGAGCTAATTTCAATTAAATTGTTAATGAGGTCTCATTTAATTCCTGCACCCCCCCCCCTTTTTAAATATATACAATTAGAAATTTCTTTGTGTTCTTACAATTTTCTCTTAGGCTTACAAAGTTCTTTATATCAGTTTCTTTGCTAGTTTTAACAGATTTGCTGTTAACTTATTCACTAACAAATGAATGCAGTAACAGAGTCTCTTTCTTCATGTTTTAGTCTTAGTTAAAATAATCAGACTGTTTGCTACCTCTTTTTCCAGTTTATTCATTACTATCAATGCAACTTCTACCACTCATCTGTAAGTTTGTCATACTGTGCTGGCTTGCATGTTGTTGTGACATGGGAAGCTATGCCACTGGTATTTTAAATGCCAGCAGGGTCACCCAAGGTAGACAGGTTTTAGCTGCACTTCTAGACTAAGAGTAAGAAGAAGGAGAGGTGGACTATTTCCAAATGTTCAGCCATTGAAAACCTTATGAATAACATGGAACACTGTCAGATGACACCAGAAAACTGAATATTGATGCATGATGAATAGCACTAGAATATTGTCAGATATAGTACTTGAAGATGAGCCCCTTAGGTTGGAAGGCACTCAAAATATGACTGGGGTAGATCTGCCTCCTCAAAGTAGAGTTGATGCAAATGACGTGAATGGAGTAAAGCTTTTGGGATCTTTATTTGCTAATGAGGCACAACCAAAAATGAGGAGAAATAGCTGCCAACATCCATTAATAATCAGAATATGGAGTGTATGACATATGGATCTAGGAAAATTGGAAATTGTCAAAAGTGAAATGTAATGCATAAACATCAATATTCTACACATTAGGGAGCTGAAATGGATTAGTAGTGGCCATTTTGAATCTGGCAATCATATGGTTTACTATCAAGTATCAACAAATTGAAGAGGAATGGCATTGAATTCATCATCAAAGAGAACATTTCAAGTTCTGTTTTGAAGTACAATACTGTTTGTGATAGGATAATATCCATATATCTACTAGTCAGACCACTAGTAATACCACTATTATTCAAATGTATGCACCAAGCACTGAAGTCAGTGATGATGAAATTGAAGAATTCTACTAACTTTTTCAGTCTGAAATTGGTCAAACATGCAATCAAGATGTATTGATAATTACTGGTGATTAGAATGAGAAGGTTGGAAACAAAACAGGAGAGATCAGTAGTTGGAAAATATGGATTTGATGATAGAAATTATGCTGGAGATCACATGATAAAATGTTGTGAGACCAATGACTTCTTCATTACAAATACCTTTTTTAAACAACATGAAAGATGACTAGACACATGGACCTCACCAGATGGAATACACAGAAATCAAAGTGATTACTGAGGGAAGAGATGATGGAGAAGCTCCTGGTTAGGGAACGACTGTGAAACAAACTCTCAGTTGGTCATAAGCAAGTTCCTACTGAAGTGGAAGAAAATTAAAACAAGTTTACAAGAGCCAAAATATGACCTTGAACATATCCTACCTGAATTTAGAGATCATCTCAAGAGCTGATTTGATGCATTACACACTAATGACAGAAGATCAGAATAGCCTTGGGATGATATCAAGAACATCATACAGGAAGAAAGCAAA
>NW_006408753.1:66736-69241 GCF_000296735.1 Chrysochloris asiatica
GCACACAAAAACACTCAGGAATATATAATCATTTAGACAACCAAAGGATTACATTCTGCAAACTAGCTGGCTAATTTTTAAGTTGATAATTTTGTATGGCCCACAAATGATATTATAAATTATGGCAGAAAAAAGTCCCCCACCTCTGCTATATACTAATAGAGCCAGCTCTGAAAAGAAATTAGAAAACAATACCGTTTACAATAGTCACCCAAATGATGAAATACTTAAGAATTAATCTATCCATAGAAGCAAAAGATCTATACAAAGAAAACTACAAAACACTACTCCAAGAAACCAAAACAGATTTACAAAAATGGAAGAAGAAGAAACATGGAGGGAATACACAGAGTTCTGTAACAAAAAGAAATGTTCGAAGTTCAGTTGTTCATAGACATGGCATATGAGCAAGAACCCATGCTATTTAAGGAAGTTAAGTAGCACTGAATGCACTGGCTTTTGAAAAACAAGACTTCAGGGATTAGAATACAAATTGAAAAGTTACAGTAAACTGATGCAGTCCTGGAGGTGCTCATTCAACTATACCAAGAAATTTGGAAGGCAGCTACTTTGACAACTGATTGGAAGAGACCCATATTTTTGTCTATTCCAAAGAAAGGTGACCTGATGGAATGGGAAAATCATCAAACATTAACATTAATATCACATACAGGATGGATTTTAACTGAAAGCAGAGATTACAAGAAAGATGTTTACTTATTTTATTGACTATGCAAAGGCATTCAACTATTTGGATCACAGCACAAACTATGGATAACCATGTGAAGAATGGATATTCCAGAACACTTAATTGTTCTCATGAAAAATCTATCTATAGATGAAAAGGCATCATTTGAACAGAACAAGGGGATACTGAATGGTTTAAAAATCTGGAAAGTGTGTGTCAGGATTGTATCCTTTCACCATACTTACTCAATTTGTATTCTCAACAAATAATCTGAGAGGTTGGGTTATATGAAGAGGAACATGGATGGCATCAGGATTGGAGGGAGATTCATAACAACCTTCGATATTCAGATAACACAACCTTGTTTGTTGAAAGCAAAGACAACTTGAAATACCAAACAAGTTCAAAGACTACAGCCTTCTGTATAGATTACACCTTGAAGTAAAAAAAAAAAAAAAAGGAAGAGAATCCTCACAAATTGACCAATAAATAACATCATGACAAATGAAGAAAAGATTGAGGTTGTCAAAGACTCCATTTTGCTTAATCTACAGTCAACACTCATGGAAGCAGCAGTCAAGAAATCAAAGGACATATTGTACCAGGTAAATCTGGCTGATGATATTGAGCTTCTTTTTTGTCTCTTCCCATTGTTGTTGTTTTTAAGTGCCGTTGAGTCGGTTCCAACCCACAGTGACCCTGTACACAGTTTCTGAAGATCAGCTGGTGAGCTTGAACTGCTGACCTTGTGGTTCAAACTGAGTTTGTACTCCAGTGCATTAACCCAGAGTGCCACACCAGGAGTCCTAGGTGTGGCGCTGTGGAGATATAGTCAATTTGATTGTTGTGTATCCCATTTGATGAGGCATATGTGTACAGAGTCGTTATGGGTCGGAACAGACTCAATGGCACTTAACAACAACAACAACATGTGTATAGTCACCTTTATGTTATTAAAAAGGTATTTGCAATGAGTAAGTCATTGTTTTTGCAAATTCTGTCATGAAATCTCTAGCATAAGTTCTATCACCAAGGCCATATTTTCCAACTACTGATCCTTCCTCTTTGTTTCCAACTATTGCATTCTAATCAGCAGTAATTATCAATGCATCTTGATTGCATTTTTGATTAATTTCAGACTTAAGTTGGTAGAATTCTTCAGTTTAATCATGATTGGCTTTAGATATTTGTGTGCAAATTTGAATGATATTCATATTAACTGATCTTCTTATTAACTGTGAGACCTAATAGGCATGACAATCTCAACATATTCCTAGTACAACTGTTGTTTCTCTTTCCTTTCTGCCCTGATTTCCTGGTGATTTTCCTTTGTAAATTCCATTATAACCAACCAGTGTCTCATTGTTTCATTTAATTTCTTTGCTACCCTGCCTTTACACTTACTTAATATGCCAGCGGTACCTCCAAAATATATCTTGAGTCCATCAACTTTTCTGTATCTTTTGCTGCCCTAGTCAAGATACTGTAATACTTTAATTAGAATTCAGACCATGTTACACTTTTACTTACATCCTTAATTACTTTATGTGATACTTAGAAAAATCTAAACTCTATACCATTATTTATAAGGTCCTTCACAACAACAACAACATATTATATTATAAGGAGCTCTTGTAGCATAGTGGCTACGTATCAGGCTGCGAACCGCAAGGTCAGCAGTTCGAAACTACCAGCTGCTCCATGAGAGAAAGATGAGGCTTTCTGCTCAAAGAGCACAGCCTTCGGTATGGATTGCATCTCAATGTCAGGAAAACAAAAATCCTCACCACTGGACCAATAAACAACATTCTTATCAA
>NW_006408753.1:69895-70543 GCF_000296735.1 Chrysochloris asiatica
GGCACTTAACAACAACAAATATTATCTGGTTCCTCCCTATTTCTCTGACCCTAGCTTTGCTTCTCTCCTTTACTATAGTAGTCACTGTTGTTGCCTGTTTCACAGTTATTTTATCCTCTTTCAACCATGTAATTCTGAGTTTTCTTTTCAGGGTGCAGTGCTTCCAGATGATGGAAACAATCATGACAAATCTCTGCTATCCCAGTCTACTTCCTTGCTAGATGAGGTTGGTGGTATTTATGAATCATTTCAGGCTAATGATATCAAAAATAATTTTGGTAGAGGATTTTTTTCTTTCTTGATGAAGAGGGATGATGCAGCTAGCATAGCCCTTCTCCATTTTTTTCTTCCATAAATGTCTGGAGCCACTACAGCCACTTTGTGATCATGAGGAAAAGACAAGAGAACTATAGAGATACTGAATCTGAAATGATTAAGCCTCTGGCCAAATCTCTTATCTCTCATTCTCAAACAGGAGACACCTTCCCATCTCCAGGTGTATACCCCATTTTTAGTTCCATAGCTGGAACTCTTTTCTCCCAAATCTTTACATGGATGCCTCCTCTTCATTCTGGTCTCAGCTCACTTCCTTAAAGAGGTCCTCTCTAACCACCCCATCTTGAGTAGCACCATTCCTCCACTCCTGCC
>NW_006408753.1:71093-76770 GCF_000296735.1 Chrysochloris asiatica
GAGTGATAGTTTACATGGGAGAGCATCAGCTTTACATTCATACTATCATATTTCATTTCATTGCAATTATTACAATTCTCTCCCATCTCTTCATACATCATCATTCAACAGCATTTGCTTCCAATTGCTTTTTTTTTTGATGTACACTGAAACACTCAGGAATATATAACCATTCAAACAACTGGCCGCCAGCACACAGCCCCTCTCACTCCTTGAGTCTAGAGTCCCCAGCTGCTCTGTCTCTCTAGATTTTCATCTATACCTCCATCTCTGGTGTCTCTGCTTCTCTGGATAGGGTCCCACACACCACTCTTCTCCCTTGATGGTCCCAGGGTCCTCCACTCCTGTACTGCAAGATCAACCACTCCCATCCTTTTGTCACAAAACATCTATCTTTTCATTTGTAACACTCACAATCAGTCCTGATAGCAATCATTCACTATTGAACCACAGAGTCTTATCCCTATCTCCTTTCAGAGCCCAGTCTAGACAGATTGGAAACCACTCAGTGGAGATTCTACCTTCCCCCACACCCTATGCAACTAAGCTTCCTCTTGAAAACGTGTAAGCCAGACACTTCATGCCTTTGTAGCCTCCCCACCTCCTCCACCTCGCCATTTTGGGTATCCGATGTCTAAGTTGCCCATCCTGTCAACCCTGTGTACAGAGGGGGACAATAACAACAATCTTATGGGAACAAATTGTCAGTTCTTTCTCTTATGGAACCCATGGTGTTTGAACTGCCAACCTTTTGTTTAGAAGCTGAGCACTTAACCAAGTTGATTCCAACTCATGAAGATCCTATAAGACAGGGCAGAACTTCCCCCGAGGGTTTTCAAGCCTGTAGTCTTTATATCCTAGTGTGGCGCTGTGGGATAATGCATTGGACCACAAGGTTGGTTTGAAAGGCAAGATGGTGCTTCAAATCCACCAGCTTTTCTTAGGAAACCTTATACAGTGTTGTTATGAGTCAGAACTGACTTGAAGGCACTTAACAACAATCTTTACAGAGGCTGACTGCCACTTCTTTCTCCTATGGAGCATTTGGTGGATTCAAACTGCTGACCTTCTGGTTACAAATGAGTGTTTAACCACTGCAACACTAGAGCTTCTAATAAATGAATAAATGACACAAACTACTAATTGTGAAATCTAAGGTAAATTAAAAAAAAAAAAATCTTTCTTTGACTAAGACAGAAGAAGGAATTCTAGTAGTATAGTGGTTACCAGTGCTAATCTCAAGGTCAGCAATTTGAAACTACTAGTGGTTCTGATAAGACTTTCTGCTTCTATAAAGATTTATAGCCCTGGAAACCCTATACAGGGTCACTATGTGACTCCAAGGCACGTAACCACCATCACCAAAACAGAAGAGATGATTTATTGTGCAAATGTTACATTCAGCCACACCTGAGATCAGAGAACAGAACTAGTACTAGTCCAGAATGATCAAAATGAAATGAGTTGGTACAGTAAAGTGGGTGGGTCTCAGATGTTTGCAGCATTTCTAGAATTGTTTTGGAGTTTCTAGATCCACTGAGCCAGAAGTTCTAGACAGTAGCATGCAGTCAACAGTGTGTACCAGTTATTACAGCCTCCCACGTTCCATATTCCTGCTGCTGTGGTTTCCATGGGTGCACACGCTAGCGTTTAGTTGGACCTCTGCTTCATCTTTCTTCTTTTGAGCTTCAACCTGTGCATTGGTTTCTTCCTTCACTTGGCTCTATGGCTCAGAGATTTCTAACAAGAAGGTGCTAGGGCTGAGATAATCAAAGGTCATTCTTTTACCCTCTTTGAGCTTCATATTTTCACTTCTAGGTATGTGTTAGAAATAGTACCATTAAAGTGAAGATCAAAGTAGAAGATGGAGGTGTATGGGAACATAGGAAACACTGAATAGTGCATGCTCTGAGCTTGTTGCAAGATAACTACCCTTCCTCATTTCTGAGTGTAATTTCATCCGTTGCCGTCAAGTCGATTTTGTGCTCCATTGGGTTTTAACTTGCTTTTTTTGGGGGAAGTTAATCACTAGGCTTTTCTTCCCAGGTGCCTCTGGGTGGACTCAAACCTCTAACCTTTTAGTTAGCAGCTGAGCATGTTAATCATTTGCACTAACTGGGGACTGCTGTTTGTGCTATAGGCATTGCAAAATTTCCTTTTTTATTAGACTCTTGTATATGCAGTAGAGAGTTATAAGCTTATGAATCTGGAAAAGTAAAATCAAATGACTTGATTGCAGTGTTTATTACAGCAGGCACCTGGGAGCACTCTGGATGCTATGTATGAATGTGGCATTACTTGGTTTGGGGACTACATAGAGAATGAGTTTGAATTTATTGTTTCAAGGGTAAAGTCAACATATAGACAGTCACTAGCAGAGTGGAATGACAAAACTTGATTATCTCAGGGAAGTGGCTAGGGATTTTAGATCAGACTAATCATGATAATAAAGACAGAAACTTGGTTTCATCAAGGGAAGGGAAAAAGTAGAAAGAAGCATTAGTGAAAGATGTCACTGCCTTGGTAGAAATAAGTGTAATGAGATATTTTTGACTGCTATTTACAGAAGTAAATGACAGAGAAAAAAATAAGAAAACTAGGAAGATTGTTGTTGTTATGTACCGTGGAGTCGGTCCCGACTCATAGCGACCCTGTACAGGGTTTCCAAGGCTGTAATTCTTTACAGGAGCAGAAAGCCTCATCTTTCTCCCACGGAACAGCTGGTAGTTTTGAACTGCTGACCCTGAGGTTCGCAGCCCGACTCGTAACCACTATGCTACCAGAGCTCCTTGATCATTTTTAAGACTGGGTAAATTGTGTAACATTCTCATTCTCAACAAGATGAAAGTGCCTAAATAAAAGTAAACAAAAATCAAGTTATTATCCAGATGTTAATGAATGAAACTTCTAGAATGGGAGAAGTAAAACAAAACAGAGTTCTATTCTGATAACAGGACTTCTGGTGTGACACTGTGAATCAGCACTGGACTCCGGACCACAAGGTCTGTAGTTCAAACCCACCAGCTGCTTCTCAGAAACCTTATACAGGGTCACTATGAGTTGGAACTGACTCGATGGCACTTAACAACAACAACAGCAGCAACATTCTGATAACAACACTTACTTATTTGAAGGGCAATGCATTACAGTGTGTACTGGGTTGAATAATGTCTCTCAAAATCAGTGTCCTTCCTGTAATTTTGGAATGTGATCTTATTTAGAAATAGGGTCTTTGCAGATGTAATTAGTTCAGTTAAGATGAGATCATGCTGGAGGTGACCACCCACAGTCATCGAGTTGAATTTGACTCATAGTCACTATAGGATTTATGGGTTTCTGTGACTGCTAATCTTTCTCTTAGTTAGTTTAGGGTCAGTTCTAAATCCAATATGACTAGTGTCATTATAAGACAAAGGACACAGAGAAACAGACCCAGGGAAGCCATGGGCAGCTTGGAATTATGCTACCAAGTCAAGGAATGCCTCAGACTACCTGAAGCTAGAGGAGGAAAAGAAAGACCTTCTTCTCTTAGAGCCTTTGGAAAGAGCATAGACCTGTCCATACCTAGATTTTGTCTTCTTACCTCCAGAACTACGAGAGAATAGATTTCGGTGGTATTAAGCTGTATACTTTGTTACAGCAGCCGTAGGAAATGAATACACAGTGGAAAGAACATAGGATTTAGAATTAGAACTGCATCAGTACTGATTAGTCCATTCACTAACTAATATTGATCATTCATCTACTGTGTCCATATATTGCTGGGAGCTCAGGATATAATCTCTCTGCCTTTAGAGAGTAACTCCAGCAGAGGCTACCAGCAAGTTAACAGTTTTAGCACAAAACTTGGGAAAACATAGCCTCTAATCTTGTTGGGTGTGGGTTGGGAGTATTCATTGGAAGAAGTCATGTTAGCTGAGGCAGCAAATCTGCCAAACTGGTTGTGCCACAGGGCCTTTGCTCTAGTTTGTTTTTTTTTCTCTCTCTGCCTGGAATGCTATATTTTGCTGATTCCTTGATTCAATTTCAAGGTCTCCTCCTCAGAAATGTCTTTCAAGAGAAACCTATGTAAGGAAGTTTTACAGACAGTCTCTACCAAATCATTCTTTTATTTTCTTCACTAACTCAAATTTTCTGGTACATTTATTTATTTATTTCATTAAAATGTTTGCTCCATGTAAACTTGGACCTTGTCTGTCTTGTTCATTACTGTATCCCCAGTATCTAGAATGGTGCCCAGCTCAAAAAAGGTTGAAATGATTCTTTGTTGAATAAATTAATAAATATGTGATAGACAATAGTTAGTGGAGGGGCATGGGATCAGAGCAGAAAGGAAGAAAATGTTTTGACAGCAGATCTATCCTCCGGTATGGATTCTACTTGCTTCTAAGACCTCCTTTTCCTGTGTGAGGGGTGAACTGCTCAGCACTGATGGACTGTTTTTTCAATCTGATCCTACACTGCTGCATATTTCAGAAATTCCATTTCACCTCTTTGCTGGCACCCTTCCTTGTATTTCAGTTTCGCTACTTAGGGAGCTCAGGTAGCGTACTGCTACCTCAGGCTGCTAATCTCACGGTCAGTTCGAAACTATCAGCTGTTCCGCGGGAGAAAGATGAGGCTTTCTGCTCCCGTAAAGATTTATAGCCTTGGAAACCCTGTTACAGGGTCCCTATGAGTCGGAACCGACTCCACGGCACATAACAACAATAACTGAGTTCTTATAAAGTCCTTGTATGGGGCTGTAAAATAAGCGCTGGAACACAAGATTGGTTAGAACTGCAATATCAGCAGTTCATAACTCACCCGCCACTCCTCAGAAATCCTATACAGACTCTCTGAGTTGGAATCAACTCAATGGCACTTAACAACAACACTGAGTTCTTGAAGTCCCGACTAAGCTCTGGACCACTAACCACAAGTTCAGCCGCTCCTTGGAAACCCCATACACATTTGCTATGAGTCAGAACTGACTCGACAGCACATAACAACAACCGGGTTCTTAAGGATTCCTGGTGTGGTGCTATAGGACAAGCGCTGGACTGCCGACCACAAGGTCATCAGTTCAAACCCACTAGCTCCTCCGCAGAAACCCTCTACAAATATCCTAGAAACAATCAACTCAACATCACTTAGTAGCAACAACAACAACAACTGAATTCTTTGTTTTTGTTTCCTTGGCCCTTTTAATGGGTCTTGGGGAATGAGAGGTCAGTCTGTGGCTCAAGTCACCATCAGAATCTGAAAGAAAATTTTACCCTTGGGTAGGTTTAAACCCAATTTCCTTTGCCTCACAGTATCTGCTGGTGTGTGCTCAGCAAAGAAAACATAAGTATACTTTAAATTATCCTGAGCAAAGCAGAATTAGGAAAGAAAAATTTCTGTCAAAGCAGTTACAATGCATTTAGTACAAAATGATTTTTTAAAAAAACTTTTTGGATGCTGGAGACAAACATCTTTGCTAAAGATACTACTAAAATTTTGGCAAATGTTTCAAAACAGATTTGTAAACATAATGTGTCCCTTTTCAACTGGCCCTACTTTGAAAAGGCAATACAGTAAGACAACACAATTTGAGTCAACATTAGTTCATAATTTTTACATTTTGACCACATAACTTATGCTTTCCCATGATAAAACAAGTGATAGTTTAAATCAAAGTCAACAGATAAACTCT
>NW_006408753.1:77423-78380 GCF_000296735.1 Chrysochloris asiatica
ACCTTACAGCATTGGGAGTTGACCTTTTCCTTTCAGCCTCTGCAATACCTTGAGGTGCTTTCTGAATTTTCACTCTTTTCCCTATAAAGGGTCCACAAGTTTTGTTAACTTGTGTGCTTCCCTTGTGGGATTACTCCTCCCCTGGAATGGTGTTGGTTATCGTGTGCAACCAACCACTCACATATCATTTGATGTGAGTGGTTGGTTGCACACACTGTAAAATTATCATGTATAAACCTCAGGCAATTGCGCTGGGAGGCCCCAAAACTTGAGAACGTTTGCTGGATGCAGTCAAATCTGCCCTGAAGGTTGTCTTTACCTGTATTTGACAAACAGAAGTTAAAGTTATGTACTTCATTGAGGGGATCAAGTTGGGGAATTTTGACAGGCCTTGGAGGTGTTGAAACTGAATAGAAAAAAAGGAACTAAATTCTTGTGGCTCTGGTAGGTCTCAAGCACTTGGATTCCTGTCTCTTTGAGCTTCATGTGCAATAGAGTAATGCTGTCCTGCCCCAGTCTTCCACATGACAACCTGTAGTGTTTCTCCTTCCGCAGGCCCACTACCCGCTCTGCCACCTTCTTAATCTCCCTAGAGGGCAGCTGACAACATCACTCCAGCTGTAGCCTCCACAGTTACTATCATCCTGCTGCTAACATGCTGTCAATACACTGTATGCAGCCAGAACTTGGGCTGCCACCACCACCATCCACCCCCAAGTCATATATATATATAAAATATTTTATTGTGAATTATATGATAGTTTACATGGGAGAACATTAGCTTTACATTCATCCTATCGTATATAATTTCATTGCCATGGTTACAATCCCCTCCATCCATCATCAACCAACCAAAGGGTATATATACCCTGCAAGCCTATTCCCCTGTCATTAGCACACAGCCCCTCTCCCTCTCTGGGTCTAAAGTCCCCAGCTGGTCTATCTCTCCACGTTATC
>NW_006408753.1:85055-85849 GCF_000296735.1 Chrysochloris asiatica
TTTCTGATTGTTTCCAGGTATATGATCAGGATGTGGGCTTCCCTTTTCCCTCTTTTTATTGCCTAACTCAGAGTAACTTTTACAGGTGTTGTCTACCTCCCTGGTATATGGCAGGTGGTATTGGTTCTTGCCTAGATTTTGGTGTTGTATAGAGTGTGATTATAGCTTGACTATATGGCAGCAGTTGCTTTCTCTTCTTGGGTAATATAGGGAGATAACGAGTCCCCCAAAGGCAGAAGAGGGAGCATATAAAACAGCAAAGCAGCAACATTAAAAAGCAACAACAACAGCAAGAAAAAAAAACAAAACAAGAAAAAAACACACACCAAAACAACAATAACAAAAAAACTAGACTGGATACTGTAGTATATAATTACAGAAAAGAGAGAGGAGGTAGAGAAGAAAAACAAAAATCTATAGCCTAATTTGAGTATGACTTTAATGTCCTCTTTCAGCTTCTTGCCTTTAAAGCTGCCTGAGAGATTTCAAGATGCTAATGTTAGTTGTTATGCTGTACCTCAGGATTTAATTTAATTTTCGGCCTGTTTTGTTTTTAAACTTTCTTTCCCTCTCCACTCCCCTTGTTTTCTGGCCTTTTCCATATTAAAAAAACAAACAAACAAACAGTTCAGGGGCGGCTCTTGGGCTGAGAGTATCTGTGCACATGCATGGCAGAAGAACCCACAAGTAGTGAGGATGGGGGGTGTCCACTCTTTCAGGCACCTTTCTAGTCACCAGAATGGAGGTGTGCAAACAGTGGGAGGCCTATGAACAGATACCAAAAAAAAAAAAAA
>NW_006408753.1:86106-92754 GCF_000296735.1 Chrysochloris asiatica
GTATTGCTGATGGTGAACCTCATTGTACCTCCACCCTAGCCACCATCAAGCCCCGCCTCTCCCCCAAGTCATATTTTGACTATGCCCATTAACACTCTTTTCTATGACTGTGGATAAAAAACAATTGATCACATGGTGATCCCATATGTATCAGAGAACTGTATTCAATAGGGTCTTTAATGGCTGACTTTTGTGAAGTATATCTCCAGGCCTTTCTTCCTAGTTGGGTTTTAGTTTGGAACCTTTGCTGAAACTCATCCTCCATAGGTGATTCTGCTGGTATTTGAAATACTGATGGTATAGTTTCCAGCATCATGTTGTTATTGTTGGTGTTAAATGCCAGTGAGTGAGTTCCAACTCATAGTGGCCTTGTATAGGCTTTTCCAAGGAGCAGATGATGAGTTTATACCACTGACTTTGAAGTTCAAACTGACCTTATGGTTCAGTGCTTATCCTACAGCTCCACCCATCTTGGAAACATGCAAGTCACCACAGATGGCTGGTAGAAACTCTAGTTAGAATAATCCAGTGTAATTGGAATTCTTTAATTAGCCAGTTGATCCTTACCCCATACTCTTTTTGAGGCATGTCACCTAAAAACCCAAATCTAATATTCAAAGCACCAGGCTTTGGTGGGTTTACTGAAGGTTTTAAGGGGATGCTGTGAAGAGATTCACACTGCCTTAAAATCCCCAGTTAGACATCTCTGTCTGCTTTTCTTTCTTATTCCCACCCTCATATTTGGATTCTTCCCATTACCCTGACTACTTCTGCTCCTCCTCTCAGCTTACCCACCCATCTTAGGAAAGCCAAAGAAAGCTCTCTTCTTAGAAGGCAGAAAAAAATTTTCATATTGCTCCTGTTAGGCCCTGTTGAGTTGATTCTGACTCATAGCTGTCCTGTGCACAACAGAATGAAACACTGTCTGGTCCTGTGCCAGCCTTACAATTGTTATGTTTGAGCCCATTGCTGCTGCCACTGTGTCAATTCACCTTGTTGGAGGTCCTTCTCTTTTTTTGCCAGCCCTCCACTTTACCAAGCATGATATCCTTCTCCTGTGGTTGGTTCTTCCTGATTACATGTCCAAAGCATGAAAGACGAAGTCTTACCATCCTGGCTTATAAGGAGCATTTGGGCTTTACTTCTTCCAACTCTTATTTGTTTGTTCTTTTGGAAGTCCATGGTCCTTTTAATATTTTTCTCTAATACCATAATTTAAATGATTTAGTTCTTCTATAGTCTTCCTTATTCATTGTGCAAATTTCACATGCTTACGAAGCAAATGGAAATACCATGAATTGGATCAGATGCACCTGTCTTCAAACTGACAGCTTTGGTCTTTAACACTTTAAAGAGGTCTTGTGCAGTGTATTTGCAGCTTACATAAACTGCTCAGAGAAGCCAAAGAAAGCTCCCTTTTCAGAAGGCAAAGGAAATTATCCATAACTGGTAATTTATATTCCCTTTGTTTTGAATGTACTCTGTGGGTACACCACATTTGTTTGCCTTGGGGAGTATTGGAGGAGACAACTCCTAATGTATGCATTTCAGAGCCTAACTAGTAACCCTGGGAGGTGAGGTACAATTAGTTCCAGTTATAAAAAAAAATGGTGTTAGTTCTTTCATAGATTTTATGATATGACTCCTATTTTGGTCATTATATTATCTTGCATATTCTTCATAGAGTGTTTCTGGTGTTAATTGTCTTCTGTAGTAGGTCTTCCTTAACTTCTGGGATAAAAAAAAATAGTTGGTGTTGAGTTTATTGTTTGAAATCCTGGTGTAAGAATAAACCAAGATAATGATTTTTTCTTGCTTCATGAACTTTTAAATATTCATTTTGTATTTGTTTCATGGAGATGGCAGGTACTGTCCCTAATGTGTGCTTAAGATAGAAAACAAAGTTTCATTAGGGTACAGAAGAAACCAAAAAGCAAACAAGCAAATTTGATTTGAAAAGTCACGGAATACATAGGAAAAAGTTCTTGATTTTGAGTCTTACTACCTGACAAAATCACCAACTATATCTTTTATGTACATCAGATGGACATTCTGCTATATAAAACATTTCTGACTTAGTCTTATTCGCTCTTTGATTTCCTGTCAATTGACAATGGAAATCATTGTCAGTACAATTGGGCTTTGGTAGTGTTGTTGTTGTTGTTGTTAAGTGCCGTCGAGTCGGTTCCGACCCATAGTGACCCTGTATAGGGTTTCCGAGGGTGTAAATCTTTACGGGAGTAGAAAGCCTGATCTTTCTCCCGCGGAGCAGCTGATAGTTTCGAACCGCTGACCTTAAGGTTCG
The DNA here is from genome assembly GCF_000296735.1 of Chrysochloris asiatica. Taxonomy (NCBI): domain Eukaryota; kingdom Metazoa; phylum Chordata; class Mammalia; order Afrosoricida; family Chrysochloridae; genus Chrysochloris; species Chrysochloris asiatica. Next base: position 88,412 of record NW_006408753.1, read on the forward strand.
CAGCCCGATTCGTAACCACTACGCTACCAGTAGTGGTTACAAATTGGGCTGCTAACCTCAGGGCCAGCAGTTCAAAACTATCAGCTGCTCCGTGGGAGAAAGATGAGGCTTTCTGCTCCCGTAAAAATTTACAACCTCGGAAACCCTGTACAGGGTCGTTATGAGTTGGAACCAACTCCATGGCACATAACAACAACAACAATGGGGTTTTAAAATAATTTGTGGGTTCAGAACTGGATGGGAAAAAAGATGTGAAAATCAGAACAAATTAGGGGAGATTTAATGGATCATTCCTCCACCAACCCAGGCTAGCTGCCAACTAACACTGGTCTGTTAGATGGTGATCTGTCAGCTTCCCATATTTCACTTTGTAATTGAGATTGAAATTCTGCCAGTCAGAATTTCATTTGGTTAAGTAAACACCTTTTAAAAACATGCAATTATATGTAAAATGTATAAGCCATGTTCTCATAGGTAGAATTAATCTCTTTTGTATTAGTTACTTCTTGCTGGATACAAAACACCCAAAACTTAGTGGCTTAATAACAACTACTTTAGACCAGTTAATACCACTATGGGAGTCCTGGTGTGGCGCTGTAGGTTAATGTGTGCAGCACTGTAAAGTCAGTTTGAACTGCAAGGTCAGCGGTTCAAGCTCACCAACTGCTCCTTGGAAACTATACATGGTTGCTATCGTCAGAACCAGCTTAACACCATATAACAATAAAAACAATAACAACAACAATACCACTATGAAGAAGTAAATGAGCTGAACAGAAAGTTTCAAAGGGCATCTCGAGAAGATAAAGTCACATATTATAATAAAGTTTGCAAAGATCTGGAATTAGAAAACTGAAAGGGAAGAACATGTTCAGAATTTCTCAAACTGAAATAACTGAGGAAAAAATTCAAGCCTCAACTTGCAATACTGAAAGATTCTATGGGCAAAATATTGAATGATGCAAAAAGCATCAAAACAAGATGAAAGGAATACCCGGAGTCACTGAACCAAAAGAAATGGTTGGTGTTCAACCATTTCAAGAGGTAGCATATGATCAAGAGACAAAGATACTGAAGGAAGAAGTCCAAGGTGCACTGAAGGCATTGGCAAAGAACATGGCTCCAGGCATTGATGGAACAAAAATTGAAAATTTTCAACAAACAGACATAACACTGGAGGCACTCACTTATCTATGCCAAGAAATTTGGAAGACAGCTAGCTACCTGGCCTACTGATTGGAAGATATCTATATTTGTGTTCAATCCCAAATGGAATTGGGTGGTGAGGTGACCCAATGGAAGGCAGAAATAATTGGACAATATCTTTAATATTACATGTAAGTGAAAAATTTCTAAAGATAATTAAAAAATGTCTATAACAGGACACTCATAAGGAACTGCCAGAGATTCAAGCTATGAGTCAAATGAGGACATAGAATGAGGAGTATCACTGTAGATATTAGATGGGTCTTGGCTGAAAGCAGGGAATACAGAAAAGATGCTTAACTGTGCTTTATTGACTATGCAAAAGCTTTTGACTGCATGGATCATGACAAGCTATGGACAGTATTGTGGAGAATGAGTATTATGGAAAACTTAATTGTGCTCATGAGGGCCTTATACATAGACCAAGAGGCAGTCATTCGAACAGAATAAGGGGACACTGAATGGTTTAAAATCAGAAAAGATGTGTGCTAGTGTTGTATTCTTTCCCCATACTTATTCAATCTGTATGCTGAGCATATAATCTGAGAAGCTGGATAATATGAAGAACTTGGCATCAGGATTGGAGGAAGATTCATTACAACCTGCGATATGCAGATGATCCAACCTTGCTTCCTAAAAGTGAAAAGGACTTCACATACTTCCTAATGAAGATCAAAGAGCACAGCCTTCAGTATGGGTTGTGCCTCAGAGTAAATCAAATAAAAATCCTCACCACTGGACCAATAAATAACATCAAGATAAATGGAGAAAAGATTGAAGTTGTCAGAGATTTCATTTTACTTGTCTCCACCATCAACACTCATGGAAGCAGCAGCCAAGAAACCAGATGACATTGCATTAGGCATATCTGCTTCACAAGACCTCTTTAAAGTGTTCAAAAGCAAAGACTAAGGTGCACCTGACCCAGATCATGGTATTTTCAGTGACCTTGTATGCATGTGAATGTTGGATAGTTAATAAGAAAGACCATAGAAGAATTGATACATTTGAGTTATGGTGTTGTGGAACAATATTCAAGGTACTGTGGACTTCCAGAAGAACAAAAAATCTGTGTTGGATGAAGTATAACCAGCATGGTCCTTGGAAGACAAGATGTCATGATTTTGTCTCTCAACCATGGGCATTTCAAAAGAGACCAGTTCCTGGAGAAAGACATAATACTTGGTAACGTGGAGGGTCTGCAAAAGAAGGAGACCTCTAATGAGACGGATTGGTACAGTGGAAGCAGCAGTGACTCAAGCATTGAAGCAATTGTGAATATGGTGCAGGACTGAGCAGTGTTTTGTTCTGCTGTACGTAGGGTCACTACAGGATGGAAGTGACTTGTCACCTAACAACAACAACAGAGTCCTGGTGTGGCAGAGTGGGTTAATGCGCTGGACTGTAAGGTTGCGTTGAATCACGAGGTCAGTAGCTCAAGCTCACTAGCCTCTCCTTGGAAGCCCTATACAGGGTCACTATGAATTAGTACTGACTCGATGGCACTTAACAACAACAACAGCAATCATCCTGCATGTCAGCAATTTAGGTTGAAATCAATACGTGATTCTTCTTCTCATTCCACTTTGGGTTATTCATGCCTCTACAGCTATAGGGGACTTGACTGGGGACTGGTCCGAGAAGTTGCAGTTAGAATGCTTCTGTCTGACGCTTGTCTTTTGTCCTCTAGCAGGCTAGCCCAAGCTTCCTCACATGGAAACACTGCCTATTCAATGCCTGTTCAACTGATGAGACCCTTTTATTTCTGCTATGCACTCATATCTTCAGTTTTCTGTTAAATGTGTTGTTTTCTAAATCTAAATTGCTTGTTTCTTCAGAACAGGAATTATTTTTCTTATTTTCCTTTGTTCTTCCATTTAGAAAATGACCTCCATATAATAATACAACAGCAAACATTCTTTACTGGGTGTATAAATTGGTTTTGTTGTATTACAACTCTCTACAACTTTATGACTTAAAATGACAATTATTAGTTCACAATGCTGTGGACTGACGCTATGAGCAGGAAGGACTCAGCTGGGCAATTCCTCTTCAGGCAGCTGGTGGGGTTACTGAGGGCTGGATGATTTCAGATGGCTTAATTTACGTGTCTGGCAGTGCACTGATGGAATGATAGGGTGATGGAGATGACTTGGGTAAATATCTGTCATCATCCACAGACTAGTCTTTTTGCATGGTGGTGATTACAGATTTCTAACAGCAGAAAGAAAAAATAGTACCTCTGGAGTCTCCTTGTATCATACTTATTGTTGTCCCATTAGTCAAAGTGAGTCATAGAGCCAAGCCCAGTCAGTGTGATAAAGGACTACCTGAGGACATGGAAGGGTAGGAAATTATTCTCTCATTTTTGCAAACAGTCTGCTACAGTTGGTCTGACCAATATAGCTTCTAGAATTGTAAATTTCTGTTTCGTGTTTGTTCGATTCCATAGAGGGAAGTTCCCAAGAAGCAATATAAGATGTTTAACATTTGTATTTTCTAGTCATGCTCACATTAATGTGTATAAAGAATAGTCATGTACCTTAAAGGAATGTTTTTTTATCTTCACAGATGATCAAGTAAACATTATAAGATTAAAAGAATGATTCTTTCCCAAATTTTGGTAAAGATCATGTTTGTTGATCACTTTTATTTTTATTAATCACTTTTTTAAAAAGGTAGACTTTCAGTTCTTTGAAAGTATTGTCAATGATACTTGTTGTTGTTTAGTGCTGTCAAGTCGATTCCGACCCATAACAACCCTGTATAGGCTTTCCAAGAAGCAGCTGGTGAGCTTGAACCACTGACCTTGCAGTTCAGCTGACTTTGCAGTCTGATGCATTAACACACAGAACCACACCAGGACTCCCAATGACACTTAGTTAATATGAAAGTATTTTTATTTTTTTAGAAGAAGCAAAAGGTGTTTTAAAGATGCATTCACATTTACTGCTTTCAGTTATTAAGAATAGCTTTGACTACCTAAAAAACCCAAACTACTTCAGATCAAGATGTGTTGCAATCAAGATGTATTAATCATTACTGGAGATTGGAATGCAAAGGTTGGAAACAAAGAGGAAAGATCAGTAGTTGGAAAATATGGCCTTGGTGATAGATATGATGCTGGAGATCTCATG
>NW_006408753.1:94860-96023 GCF_000296735.1 Chrysochloris asiatica
AGAGAGGAAGACCCCCAGCGAAATGGATTGGCAAAGTGGCAGCATCAATGGACTCAAGCATGGCAACAATTGTGAGGTTGTCCCAGGACTGGGCAGTGTTTTGTTCTGTTGTGCATAGGCTCACTATGAGTCAGTACCAAGTCGATTGCACCTAACAACAACACTTCATATATTCCAAAAAAATTTGACAGAGTCTCTTTAAAAATCTTCAGGAAAGAAGTTCATCATGGTTGTGACTAAATGAGAACAAACAATCATATATCAGGTTAAGATGGTTGAGGAGAAATAAAAAGCAATAAGCAAGGAGTTTTGAGGAAAATATGGAAATACAACCCGGTGAGGAGGCAGTAAGCCAAAAAAGCTATTAAAAGATTAGCCTTGGCAGACCAGCATTGAACAGCTAGAGAAATAGAAAATACTTCTTGAAAGAAAGACCAGCAGGAAAAATCCAAAACAAAAATGGCAGTCTGATTGCTTCTACAAGAATAAGAAAGTTGTTCACCCAGGAGCCATCAAGGCAAGCAATCAAGTCCCTTCAGGACAACCACCCTTCTAAGACTGCAACTCAAAGGGAACACATGAGCAGGCACGTAAGATTGCTGGTGAGTGGAAGATGGGGAAAAGGAGCAATGAAGATATGGGCTGAGTCTAACCATGTTCTGTAGATAAGGACATAGCCACAGAGGGCTAGAGCTGAAAGCAAAGGACCCAGTTGATATGAAGTGAGGGGAGACGCACAAGAATGCCCAAACTTGTAGATAGTACTCATATACTCATTTGACCTAACTTTGATGGCTTGATGAACAGAACTCGACTGTTGTTAGGTGCCATCTAGTCGGTACCGACTCATAGCAACCTTATGCACAGCAGAACGAAACATTGCCTGATCCTGAGCCAGCCTCACTATTGTTGCCATGCTTGAGTCCACCCATGCTGCCACTTGGCCAATCTATCTCTTTGGGGGTCTTTTTTTCTCTGACCCTCCACCTTACCAAACATGATATCCTACTCCAGCAATTGATCCAAAATGACAATATTTCCAAAGTATGAGAGACGAAGTTTGGCCATCTTGGTCTCCAAGGAGCATTCTGGCTGCATTTCTTCCAAAATGGATCTATTGGTTCTTTTGGCAGCCCATGACACTTTCACTATTCTCCAACACT
>NW_006408753.1:97570-98596 GCF_000296735.1 Chrysochloris asiatica
TTTTTTTTTTTTTTTTAAATCTTCTTCTAGTCGAGTAGTAGTCATCAAGCCATCAAAGCTAGGTCAAACTGGTACTATCTGCAAGTTGGGGTGTTCTTATGCATCTCCTTCAATCTCAGCTCTAGTCCTGCATGGCTACGTCCTTGTTCATGGGCTCAAGAGAACCCAGATCTCACCATAATTCTCACCAACCAGCCCTTCCTCTCCTCTCTTTCATCTCTAAGTCAACAGGGGTCTTTAGAACATGGTTGAACTCAGTTCATGTCTTCATTGCTGACTTTCCCCCACTTCCATTCACATATAGACTAACATGGTCACCAGCAAACTTACATGGTTTCTCATGTGATCCTTATGAGATTCAGTGTTGGAAGGAGGGTTGTCCTGAAGGAGACTTGATTGCTTGCCTTGATGGCTCTCCAGTGAACAACTTACTTGCCCTTGTAGTATCCAATCAGACTGTTGTTTCTGTCCTTGATTTTGGAATTTTCCTGCTGCTTTTTCTTTCAAGAGGCATCCTCTGTTCCTCCAGCCACTCCAGGCTGGTCTGCTTGTCTTTCAAAGTGGGAATTGCCCACCCCAGAAGGCCCTAGATGGGGCACAGGATTCCACGTAAGGTCCTATACACTACCCAGGCTCTGCAAAAAGCCTATTTCACTGGGCAAGTTCTAGAACCCCTTTTAAGTATTCCAGTGAGTTATAGGCTGAAGACAGGCTTTTACAGGCTTTTAGTAATCATGTTTTCTGATATTCCTTTTTATCACACTGAAGTGTGTAGTTTACATTAGTAGGCAAGGGAAACCAATATTCATAAGACAGTTAAGCTTCATAACATTATTCCCCTTCCTTTATCCATTCAGACTAGGCTTTGATCCTTGTATCCAAGTTTTAACACACATCATTATTTACCTCTTTCCCATTTAGCTCCATGCAAACCCACCCAAGTGCTTCTCTGTATACTTTGCTCTTCTATCCCTCCCTCTATGATAAAGGCTTTGAATGAAGAAATAAGTGCTGTAGGATAAGCAC
>NW_006408753.1:99121-101199 GCF_000296735.1 Chrysochloris asiatica
TCTTCTCTAAAACCATTGTTCTAGTACATCAATTCTTCTACAGTCTTCCTTATTCATTGCCCAACTTTTCATGCTACAAAGCTAATAAAAATACTATGACTTAGTCAGGTCATAGTATTTTGACTTAGGTCAGACATATCTTAGTCATTAAAATGATACCTTTGCTCTTGAACACTCTCAAGAGGTCTTGTGCAGCATATTTGCCTATTGCAATATATCATTGGGTTTCTTGACTGCTGCTTCCATGCGTGTTGATTGTGGATACAAGCAAAATGAAGTCTTAGACAACTTCAATCTCTTCTCCATTTATCATGATGTTATGATACTATTTATTGCTCCACTCATGAGGATTTTTGTTTTCTTTACATTGAAGCGCAATCCATATTGAAGGTGGTACTCTTTGATTTTCATCAATAAGTGTTGTAATTCCTCTATGCTTTCAGCAAGCAAGGTTGTATCATCTGCATATCACAGGTTGTTATTAAGTCTTCCTCTGATGTTGATGCCTCGTTCTTCATACAATCTAGTTTCTTGGATAATTTACTCAGTATATAGATTGAATAAATATGGTGAAATAATACAGCCCTGATTTAAAACCATTCAGTATCCATTTGTTCTGTTCAAATGACTGCCTCTTGGTCTATGTACAGATTTTTTTATGAGCACAATCAAGTGTTCTGGAACACCCACTCTTTGCAGTGTTATCCATAGCTTTTTATGATTCACACAGTCAAAAACCTTTGCATAGTCAATAAAGTACAAGTAAACATCTTTCTGGTATTCTCTATTTTCATCCAAGATCCATTTGACATCAGTAAGGATGTCCCTAGATCTACATTGTCTTCTGAATCCTGCTAGAGTTCTGGCAGTTCCCAGTTGATGTACTGTTGTAGCCATTTTTGAATTATCTTCAGCAAAATTTTTTACCTGCGTGTGATATTAATGTTGTTTGATGATGTCTGCATTCCACTGGGTCACCTCTTTGGAATGGGTACAAATATGGATCTCTTCCAATCGGTTTGCCATGTAGCTGTCTTCCAAATTTCTTGGCATAGATAAATGAGTGCCTCCAGTGCTGCATCAGTTTGTTGAAATATTTCATTTTATATTCCATCAATTCCTGGATTCTGTTTTTCACCAATGCCTTCAGTGCAGCTTAAACGTCTGCCTTCAATACCATCAGTTCTTGAAATGGTTGATCATCAACCATTTCTTTTTGGTATAGTGATTCTGTCTTTTTCTCCTATCTTCTTCTGATGCTTTCTGCATCATTCAATATTTTGCCCATGGAATCCTTCAGTATTTCAAATCGAGGCCTGAATTTTTTCTTCGGTTCTTTTAGCTTGAAAAATACTAAGCATGTTATTCCCTTTTGGTTTTCTAATTCCAGGTATTTGTATATTTCATTATAATATTTGACTTTGTCTTTGAAATTTTCTGTTCAGCTTCTTTACTTCCTCATTTCTTCCATTGTTTTAGCATCTCTACACTGCAGAACAAGGTTTATAGTACCTTCTGATATCCATTTAGGTCTATTCTTTCTTTTCTGTCTCTTTAATGACTTTCTGCTTTCTTCCTGTATGATTTTTGATGTCATCTCAAGGCTCTTCTGGTCTTTGGTCATTTGTGTCTAATGTATCAAATCTGTTCTTGAGATGGCCTCTAAATTCAGGTGGAATAAGTTCAAGGCCATATTTTGGTTATCATAAAATGGTTTTAATTTTCCTCAGATTCAGCTTGAACTTGCATATAAACAATTGATGGTATGTTCCACAGTCCACCCTGGCCTGGTTTTAGATGATGATATTGAGAGTTTCCTGGTGTGGTGCTGTGGGTTAATGTGCCAGACTGCAAAGCCATTTGAACTGCAAGATTGGTGGTTCAAGTTCACCAGCTGCCCCTTGGAAACCCTCTACATGGTCACTGTGGGTTGGAACTGACTTGATAGCACTTCACAACAACAATTGAGAGTTTCCACCAGCTCTTCCCATAGATCTAGCCAATTTGAGTTCTGTGTATTCCATCTGATAAATTAAAAGTGTATAGTCTCCTTTTATATTGTTTGAAAAAGGTATTTG
>NW_006408753.1:101664-116073 GCF_000296735.1 Chrysochloris asiatica
GATAGTGTTGTGCTTCAAGGTAGATTTTGTTATGTTCTTTTTGACCATTCCTCTTGAATTTGTCATTCCCAGCATTGTAAATCTCATGATTGTTAGATTCAAAATGGCCAATATCGGTCCATTTTCAGGTCACTTATGCTTAGGATATGGAGTCGTGGTGTGGCGCTGTGGGCTAATGTGTCAGGCTGTAAAGTCCTTTGAACTGCAAGGTCAGTGGTTCAAGTTCACTAGCTGCTCCTTGGAAACTCTACAAAGGGTCGCTCTGGGTTGGAATCAACTCAACAGCACTTACCAACAACAACAATGCCTAGGATGTTGTTGTTAAGAGCTATCAAGTCAGATCTGACTTATTGAGACCCTGAATAGGGTTCCCAAGGGATGGTTGGTGATTTTGAATCACCAACCTTGCGGTTAGCATTTCAGTACTTATCAGGACTACACCAAAACTCCCTAAGATACTGATCTTTATGTGCTCCATTTCATTTTTGATAACTTCTAATTTTCCTAGATTCGCACTTCATACATTTAATGTTCTGATTACTAATGGATGTTAATAGTAATTATAGTAATGCTAATAAAAATCAGCCTTGTGATAAAAGATTAATTGGAAAGAAAGAAAACATAACAGAATTGAAAAGAGATTTTAGTTTATGATAAAGTCTTTTAATGGAGAAATAAGCAAATACTATGTTTGAAAGTTATCAATCATCCTTTATAAGTTTGTCATACTGTGTGAGATAATACTTTATGCTATACCACTGGTATTTCAAATACACCAGTCATGGTGGACAGGTTTCAATATTTTGCCCATGGAATCCTTCAGTATTTCAAATCGAGGCTAAGACAGATGCTAAAGAAAGGCCTGATGATCTCCTATAGAAATTAACCAATGTCTGATAAAACTTAAAAATTTTTAAAAATGTTTTTATTGTGAATTGAGTGATAGTTTACATGGAAGAACACCAGCTTTACACTCATCCTAATGCATTTCATTACAATGCAATGACTGTAATCCCCTCCATGCATCATCATTTAAAAGCATTTGCTTTTATTTCATTTTTTTTTTCCTGTACACCGAAGCACTCAGGAATATATAATCATTCAAACAAACAAAGGGCATACCCTGCAAGGATGCCCCCCAGCCGCCAGCACATAGCCCCTCTCCCTCCTTGAGTTTAGAGTCCCCAGATTCTCCATCTCTATATGACATTGTCTCTGCCTCCATCTCTGGCATTGCTGCTTCTCTGGATAGGGTCCTGCACTCCACTCTTCTCCCTTGATGGTACCAGCGTCCTCAGCTCCTGGACTGCAAGTCAACCACTCCCCTCCTTTTGTTACAAAATTTCTTATATACTTTTGAAAGATGAGCTCCCTAGGAAGACATTCAGAACACACAGTGGCTACAACAATGGATTTAAGCCTTCCAATGATTATGAAGATGGTGCAAAACAATGTAACATTTTCTTCTGCTGTACTTACGTTATCATAAGTCTGAGCCAGCCAACTCCATGGCAACTAACAACAACAACAACATGTAGAGAAAGCCTCTGCCACCATCTTTCAAGGCTACTTTACCCTAGAATTATTGAGAGGAAGATGAAACGAAAATGCACGATACCACCATTCAGTTTACTGTTTCTTATGCCAATCAATTACACAGGCTGGATATAGTAGAAGCAAATTGCAAGCTGATTTAAGCATGCTTAGCAGCACCCCCAAATTTAATCCATCCACTGGCAGCAAGAAGTGATAAAGTCATAAGTTGGGTGATTGGGAGGTGGCTTCAGGTCAGGTGAATGTATTATATTTAATACTAGTTTCTGCATAGATGGGAGTTGGCATAATGGTAAAAACCTCTAAATATTTCAAGTAAAACATTATTCTAGAAGCTGGGTGTGAAGAAATTAGCAGATAAAGGGAAAGTAGAATTAGGAGTTCCCTTTTAGAGGTGCTTTAGGGGTGGATGTGAGCTCAAAAACAGTAGCTTAAGTGTTTCAGTGTCACTAATGGACAAATTAGAAAGAGCCTTGAAAAATAGGGAATAATTACAAAGCCCATTAGAGTTTTACAGTCAGTGGTTGTGGGAAAAATAGTAGAAATCACCTCTCCAGATTTAATGAGAGAGTTCATTTAAAGGCAAGATTTGACCCAGTGAGCACGTATTTGTGACAGAGGATATTTTGTTTAATTATCCTGTTCATGGAGAATCTCTACCTCATATGTAACATGAATACAAGTAGGCTATATAGATTATTTCCTTTTATCAGATGTTCAGGGAAAGAAAGTTGAAGGACGATGATGGACCGGTTAAAAGAAGAACTTGTAAAACAGAATGGAGTTTGGAATCTTAGTTAAAAGAAACTACATACTAAATTTTTCAATATTAAAATACTTATAAATTAGTGGAAAAATCACCTACAGTCCCCAAACCTCAACCACAATTTCTATAATTATTTTGGTGTGTTTTCTTTCTTGTACTAAAATACATTTTATGACATAGTTTTAATTTTGTTCTTGTTGTTAAGTAGCATGAAGTCGGTTCTGACTCATAGTGACCCTGCACAGGGTTTCCTAGGCTGTAAATCTTTACGGGAGCAGAATGCCTCATCTTTCTCCCGTGGAACTGCTGGTAGTTTCGAACTGCTGACCTAGAGGTTAGCAGCCCAATTCGCAACCACTACGCTACCAGAATTTAAATTAGAGCCGATGCTTATTTTCAACTTATTTTTGTCCTTCAACATTCGATTATCAACATGTAATAAGGATTATAGCAGTCTGGGCTGCAATGATTAAAATCTTGGCTGTTGACCAAAAAGTGATGATTTGAACCCAACAGCCATCCTAAAGGAGATTTTGGCTATCTGCTCCCATAAGGATTTCAACCTGGGAAACCTTATGGGGCACTTCTACTCTTTCCTAGAGGATTGTTCTTTGTCTGAATTGATTCAGTGACACACGGTAACAACATAAATGATAATTTTTACATGTTTATTTTATTTTTTAATAGGAAACCACTTTTGTGCCTAACTTCTTTAGAATTACAATACTTTGAGGTAAGATTCAAATCTGTTAAAGAATAAATGCTAAGTACCAAACCAGGAAACTGGTTGTTGTTCATCTATTTCACCTGCTTCTTTACTAACAGAACCCTGATATTGCACAGGTATTCTCCTACCATAAAATCCCTGGTGGTGGTGGTTGTGTCTCCTACTGTCTGTTCTGACTCAATGATCCTGTATAGAGTTTCTGAGGCTATAAATCTTTATGGGAGCAGAAAGCCTCATCTTTCTTCCAAAGAGCAGTTGACCAAGTCAAACTTTTAACCTTGTAGTTACCAGCTCAAAGCACAACCCACTGCATGACAGCTGACCTAAAGTTGGCAATTTGAACTCACCCTATGGAACCATGAAAGTTAGATTGGCAATCAACAACTGTAAAGATTATAGCCAAGAAAACCCTATGGAGTAATTCTACTCTATAATGTGGGATTGTCATGAGTCAGAATCAACTCAACAGAAACTAACAACCACAACTTCTCCTCCATTACACGGTTCAAAGACAGGTGACCTTATCCCTGGTTCAAAGGTCAAACCCTTGTCTGCCTAATAAAATGTGGAGGTGGGGATACTAGTTTGGAAATGTGTCCTTATTCTCAAGATATTAGAAGAGATTATCCTTTTGTGTAGTGTCTAGTGTTGTGCCTGCTATAGTCATCTTATGACTGTGAAGGGAATCAGCCTAAGGTCAGAAACAGTTCACTGAGTATAGCAGAACCAAGTTATTAAAGGAACCTAGGGTGGACATGGTGAACCACTGATTTAGCTAATTCTTAAACCTCCGGGCTTCCCTACTGCTTAAGCACATTTGAGCTGGAGTCACCATATTTATGGATAAAGGATCATAACTGAGAGACCAAGATGATTTATTATCCTGGCATTCAAAATAGAATAATGTAGGTCAAGAGTTTTAAAGGTCTGACTTGAGAAGGCTTACCGAATTTTCCACACCCCACCCTGACCCCTACTGTCTGCTCCCAGCATGTCCACAGCTGAATCTGGAAGATTTAGCTCATAGCATTCTCCAACTGTATAGCAGAGATATCCCTGCCAATACTTAATACTTAACTGGGATCTAGGAGAAAGAAACTATGTCTTAGGGACAGTAAAGGAGAAGCTCAAACTTTCTGGGATCAAGGGACTATGAGTAAAGAGCAAGGGAAGAGGAGAGTGATGAGGAGAAGAGCGAAGCATTCAGATGAGTTATCTGAGTTCTCCTTTTTCTATGTTTTAAATCAGAGCAATAGAGTTATATTCATACGAGTAATCCTAAGCAGAGAAAAGGATTTTATTGGTTCTTTCCCCTTGAAAATAGTGCAGAAAAGTAGTGCAAGATGGTCTGGCAAAGGGCAGAGGGCTGAGATTAGTTTTATTTGGAGCAGTTCTAGTACAGCATAGATGCTAAAATAAGAACCAGTGTGATTGTTATGGGCCAGCCTATATGGGCCAATGGGTTGGGTAGGGGCCTTGAGTAAAGATCTGAGGTCTTCAGTTTTGAGCTATCCAGGGAGTCCTAATGCACTACAGTGTGAGAGACCAGACCATGTATTATTTAATAGCTGCAGATCTTATCTTATAAATGCAGGCAAGCACTCTAAAGTTCAGAGGATGCCAGCTAAGCCTAGGGGCCCTATTCTTGCCCCTCAATGCCATCACATGTCCCAAGCATGCCCTCTTTTAAAGAAAAAAGGCTAGCTTGGAGAATGAGCAATTTTATCCAAAAGTGGCTGAATTGTATCTGAAGTTGTTGTTGTTAGGTGCTGTTGAGTTGGTTTCGATTCATAGTGACCCTGTGCACAACAGAACGAAACACTGCCCAGTCCTGCACCATTTTCACAATTGTTGCTACATTTGACTACATAGCTGCTGCCAATGTGCCAATTCATTTTGTTGCTGGGGGGAAGGGATGTCTTTCTTCTTTACTGATCCTCTACCAAGCATTACATCTGTCTCCAGGGACTGGTCCCTCCAGATAACCTGTCTGAAGTATGAGAGACAAAGTCTGGCCATCTTGGATTCTAAGGAGCATTCGGGTTGTACTTTCCCCAACACAGATTTGCCTGTTCTTCTGGCAGTCCATGGTACTTTCAGTATTCTTCTCCAACAAAATTACTCAAATGTATCAATTCTTCTATGGTCTTAATTATTCATTGTCCAACTTTCACCTGCATATGAGGCTACTAAAAATACCATGGCTTGGTACAGGCATACTTTAGTCTTCAAACTGATGTCTTTGTTGTTGAATATGTTGAAGAGGTTTTGTGCAGTACATGTGCCTACTGCAACATGTCTTTTGATTTCTTGGCGGCTGCTTCCACGAGTTAATTGTGGATCCAAGCAAAATGAAGTCTGACAACGTCAATTTTTTCTCCATTTATATGGATGTTATTCATTGGTCCAGTGGTGAAGATTTTTGCTTTCTTTACATTGAGGTGCAATCAATACTAAAGACTGTAGTCTTTGATTTTCATCAGTAAATATTTTAAGTCCTCTTTGCTTCCAGCTGTTAAAATTGTTATTTAAATTACTGGATTGGACCAAATCTCAAATTGGACAGAATTGAAAAAGTTTTATTCCATTTAATCAATGAGTGAGGGCTCAGTAGGAAGAACAAATTAAATATACACAAAACAAAGATATTGCATTTTCTGTGTATTGCAAAACAAAAATGTTAGCTAAATTATATTTTCTGTATTCAACATCATCTTCATAACTACCATTTATAACAGTGGTACAGTATTTCATTGATGTTATATTTCATGATTTAGTTTAAATAGCTTCCAAGCACTGTACCTTAAGTTAATATCAATAATACATGACAAACAACTTTGAGTGTACAGAGTTTTTACATTTTAGATTATTTATAGAGTCATATTTAAAATGGATTTGCTAATGCCATTGAAATGATTGTTTGTATGAAAAAATTACTCTACAAAGGGGATTCTATTTTACGTGGTCACCAATACCAGAGTATCAGTTTCTTCTTTCTTTGTCTGGCATTTAATATTGTTAAATTTTCTTTTCTAATATAGTAAGTGAAATACATTCGGCATTGTTTCAATTCATATTTCTTTGATTTTTTATGTAGGCCAATAGAATGTCTAAGAAATTCATTGTTACCTATAAAGGTTATATAGTGCTTGTAATTCATTATTTTCTTATAAATAATATAAAATTTTCTTACCTCCAGAAAGCCAAAATGAAAACACTTTTGTCTTTGTAAAGTAAGATTGTTCAATAGATTAATACTCAGTACTTTGTGCCTGTGGAAATTAATAAAGGCAACTAAATGAGAACAAGGAAAGGGCATTTATTTAGAGCTTGCTATAAGAAAGGAGATGTACAAAGGCAGACACGAGACTGGGGACACTTTATACTGGAAAAAAGGTAAGGTTCCAGATATGACCTGATTGGAGGCTGTTTATTGATTTGGGGATGTGGAGGTGGGCTAAGTAGAAACAGAGGGCCCTATGTGTGTGTGTTAGGTGTAGTCAAGTCGATTTTGACATAGAGATCCCATATGACAGAGTACAACTGCCCTGCAGAATTTCCTAGGCTGTAATATTTATGTGGAGTCCTGGTGTGGCACTATAGGATAAGAATTGGGCTGCTAGTCACAAGGTCGGAGGTTCAAAACCACTGGTTGCTCCTCAAAAATCCTACACAGGGTTACTGTGAGTCAGAACCAACTGGACAGCACTTAACAGCAACAATAATCTTCATAGGAGCAGATCATTAGGCCGTTCTTCTGTTAAGCAGCTGGTGAGTTTGAACCACTGGCCTTTTAACTAGCAGCTGACTGCTTAAATACTGTGCATCTAGAATTCCTATGTGAGTGGTTAAAGGAGCATAAACCAGCATATCTGGCTGGTCCTAAATTAGACAGGGAGTAGTGGTAAAGATAAGGGAAGCTGACAGTTATTGATCAAATCATGGTCATTTTGGACTGATTGCTTCAGGGGTTGTTTATGGTTTCCTGGCCTGATTCCTGCAGGTTTTGGACCATAGTTCCTTATTTTCTCCCCCATAGTTCCTTTTTAATATATGGTCTGGCCATTGCCTGTCTGTATATTTAGTTATCAAAGTATGTTGGAGAACTTTAAGATATATAGATGGAAATGTTCAGAAGCCCATGGCACAAGTCTCTTTTAGGAGTTATCACTCGAAGATAATCTCCCACCCCCCACTCAAAAATAAGTCTTAGGCAATTTTTTTTTGCTTTACTGGTAGTCTGTCACCAAAGTCTGACTTAGAAGTTTCCTGGTGATAACCTATCAGAAGGAAATTTTAAAAAACAAAAAATTAATAAAACTCTCCACTGTTGAAAATCATTCAACATACCGAACAGCAACCAATAGTCTAAAGTTTCATTGTTTGGGTCTTTTTCCTTTTGCTTGTTCTCTCTCAGTGAATATGTCTCAGCAGGCATGGTACTCTTGCTTGATCTGCTCTGTAGGTGTTCAGGATCCTGCTCTTCTCATCACAACATACCGCTTTGCTCACAGATATGAGGTTGTTTTGTTACCTTATAGGATGTCACCATCCTTCTGTGGAAGTCAGCTTTTGAGGAGACTACAGAAGGACCACAGTGAGCTCTCCCTAACCTACCACATTTCTCAGCTTTGCACAAATCTGAGTATATGTGTGTGACTCACCCCTGCATATCTCACTAACCCTTAGTTCACTCTCATTGAAAATTATTCAGGAAAGTAAAATTATTGTCAGTGCTTGTCATCCCACCATCCCAGGGAGCCTTCTTCCAGCTGCCCTAAGGAGTTAGTCCTAGAGGCGAAGATATATATATTAGAATTTTTCTTTTTCTATTAGAGTGCCCCTGAATTATTATTATTTTTTTTTATGTTTTTATTGTGAATTGAGCAATAGGTTACATGGGAGATTTTACCTTCCCCCACACACTCTGAAACTATACTCTCTCTTGAAAACTTGTAAGCCAGTTACTTTGTGCCTTTATCGCTCCCTCATTTTAGGTAGTCAATGTCTAAGTTGCCCACCCGTTTCCCTGAGTTTAAAAATATTCTAAAATGCTTTTACAATATTAAGAAAAAAAATTGAAGTAGAAATATAAAAAAGCCTTTATTCCATCAAAGTTACTATAATTAGTGCATAGTCCAAGTTTTGTTTTTTTTTTTTTGCCATGTGTGCAAGCTTTTCACATAGTGGAATTGGCCATGTGTGCAAGAATTTCACATTGCGACTGTCACAGTTGTAAAGGTAGAAGTTTTATAACAAAAAGGGGGGAGTAGATAATCTTACAGTCCAGGAACAGAGGACCCTAGGACCATCAAAGGAGAAGAGCACAAGTGGAATGTAGGACCCTATCCAGAGAAGCAATGACAACAGAGATGGAGGCAGAGATGTGGACATGGAGAGAGAGAGCAGTTAAGGACTCTAGACTCTAGACTCTAATGTAACTACAGCTTTGGAGTTTGTGTTTTTCTTACTGCCTATACAAACAAATTTCTAGGGTGCTATATGCTAGTTACAAGGAGCTCTGGTAGCGTAATGGTTATGAATTGGGCTGTGAACCTTAAGGTCAGCAGTTTAAAACTACCAGCTGCTTTGCAGGAGAAAGATGAGGCTTTCTGCTCTTGTAAAGATTTATAGCCTCAGAAACCCTATACAGGGTTGCTATGGTCGGAACTGACTTGATGGCACTTAACAACAACATGATATTATGCAGATGCTGCTGGTGGCCTAACAAGTATGTACTTCCTCATGCTTCTTCTTTTCCAATAGAACCTTGATTTAGACCAGTTACCCGTATTCTTCATATTCTTCACCAGTGATTGGCTTAGGGGTGTACTTTTGACCCAGCAGTGGCCAATATACTGTGACAGGGGTCTCTTGGGTGTACTTCTAGGAAAGACGAGATGTAGAAGAATTTATTCTTCTGCTGAATTTTGTTGTGTTTGTAACTGATGCGAATTACTCATAGTTACTGATTCTAGTGACTTTGTTACAAGTACGTCAACACACAGCCAGTGGACACACTGAGAACGGCAAATATTTTTAAGCACTGCTATGTACAAGATGTGATACTATGCACACTCTAGAATGTCTGCTCCCTAGAATGATATAATCTATTGGGGAAGAACAAACTAAACCAAACCAAACCAAATCAAGTTGATTCCAACTCATAGTGACCCTATATAGCATTTCCTAGACTGTAAATTTCATAGGAATAGACAACCTCATCTGTCTTCCTTCAAGTGGCTGACAAAGAAGAAAGAGCTCCAAATAATTATAATACAAAGCCACTGTGACACATCCTTCAGTGTTGTTATTATTACCCTAAGTGATGCATGCAAATAAACATTTCCAATGTTTCCTGCTAGCAGTTCTAGCTTCCAGCCCCAACACAGAGACCATCTATTATGAATTGAATTGCGTGGTTCCACTTATCCCCCTGCCCAAATATGTTGAACTCCTAATCCCAAGGTACTTTGTGTGACTTTGTTTGGAAATAAGAGTCTTTGAAGATATAATTAGTTAATATTAGGTCAT
Source organism: Chrysochloris asiatica (assembly GCF_000296735.1). Classification (NCBI taxonomy): domain Eukaryota; kingdom Metazoa; phylum Chordata; class Mammalia; order Afrosoricida; family Chrysochloridae; genus Chrysochloris; species Chrysochloris asiatica. The sequence goes on from NW_006408753.1 coordinate 111,246, forward strand.
ACTGGAAGCAGCAGTCAAGATATCAGATGACATATTGCTTTGGGCAAATCTGCTAAACCAGACCTCATTAAATTGTTCAAGAGAAAATACATCACTTTGAGGACTAAGGTGCATCTGATCCAAACCATGGTATTTTTAGTTGCCTCATATGTATGGGAAAGTTGGACAGTGAATAAGGAAGGCTGTAGAAGAATCAATGCAATTGAATTATGTTGTTAGTGAAGAATAGTGAAAGAATAGTGAATGTTAGTGAAGAATAGTGAAATGACTCTGTTTTGGAAGAAGCACAGCCAGTATGTTCATTAGAAGTGAGGATGATAAGACTTCATCTTTCATACTTTGGGCATGTTGTCAGGAAGGACCAGTCCCTGGAGAAGGACGTCATGTTTGGTAAAGTAGAGTGCCAATGAAAAAGAGGAAGACCCTCAATGAGATAGACTGACAACAGTGGCAGCAATAGTGGGCTCAAACTTAAAAGCCATTATGCAGATGGTGCAGGACTGGACAGTGTTTTGTTCTATTGTGCATAGGATAGTTTTGAGTTGGAACCAACTCATTGGCACCTAGCAATAATAGGTGGCTTGAGTTGTTATGTGCTGTGGAGTAGATTAGGACTTCTGCATGTTATCCTAAGTGATTATCTCTAAGGGAGTAGATTACTAAATCTTCTCTCTCAATTTCAGCTCTAAGCCTCTCCTAATTATTAATGAAATGCTATTTCTCCAAGACTGAGTTATAATAATCTGGTGTTTGAATACTTGAATGAATGACTTGCTAAAGAATTTCCTTTCTTTCTTTTTAAGAGTGTCATAATTCATAAATATAAAACATTACAATGAAGGAAAAAGTGTTCTGTGCATAGATGTTTGTTAAGCAGGAGAAAGATGAAACGGATAAAACGAAATAACACACAGCTAATTTGGTTTTGAATTGTAAAAATAACATGTTCTGAAACACAAAAATCATGTGCCTCAGAATAGATGTGAATTGGAAGGTGGCCTGGATGATAAATTAAAGACCTTGAAGGACAAGTAATTAATTAATTGTATACCTTTTTGTGTTGTGTTGCCTAGCTCTGTGTTGGCACTGATTGACTGCGAGTCAGAATAAATTAAAGGAAACCTCTTTCTTTGTCAGCAACAGATATAGCATCCAGATGCAAATGACAAGTTTACAAGCAAAGCAGGATCTGTAGTTGAACACATACCCCACAATAATGAAATTTCCTCCATGGGAACCTCTGTTGCCCTAGAGGTTAAGAAAGAAAAATTTCCCAATATTAGCAGCTAGACAAGGCTAATATTTACTAACATATCATACTTTCAGATTTTTGATTTATCAGTTGTTCTGGGACTACCTCTGATAGTCTGATCCTGCTTTGAAAACATGGCATTCTAATTATGTACTGGTAATTTATTTAAAAATAAAGCAAACCTATCAAAATTCACTATCGAAACAGACACAAAGGGAAGATAATTTTAACTTGTGCTCCGGATACAGCTCCTATCAGAGTGTTTTGTGTGGTCCTAGTATTCATTAAAATACAAATCCCTAAACAACCCCAAACCTATTTTTTTGAATTATAGGAATAATTCATGCCTGCATAAAAATTGTAGCACATAGATACATAACTCAGAAAGTGCAAATGCTTCACAATCTTACCCTCAGAGATAATAACGGTTATCAATTTGCTGTTTATTCTTTTGATACTTATTATTTTTTAACATATACACTTATTTTTCTTGCTTCCTTGTTGTTTTTCAAGTCTCAATTTTTAAAAGATTACTTAACACTATTTATCTTTTTAATCTATCCAGGCCAATATATATCCATGGATGTTGTTGTTGTTAAGTGCCATTGAGTTAGGTCCCACTCATAAGTGACCCTGTATAGTCTTTCCAAGGAGTGGTTGGTGAGGTTGAACCACTGACCTAGAGGTGTGAACTTACCTTGTAGTCCAGGGCATTAACTCACAGCACCACACCAGGACTCCATATCCACAAATAGATACATATATTCTTTTTAATGACTAAAATGATTTCATAAATAGTGGTGGTCTAGTAACTTTGTTGTTGTTGTTACGTGCTGTGGAGTTTGTTCCAACTCATAGCGCCCTGTACAGGGTTTCCGAGGCTGTAAATCTTTACGGGAGCAGAACACCTCATCTTTCTCCCGCGGAGCAGTTGGTAGTTTCAAACTGCTGACCTTGCGGTTCGCAGCCCGATTCGTAACCACTACGCTACCAGAGCTCCTTAGTGGCAAATAAAACAGTGGTTCAATTAATTTGTTTTTTAGGATGAAACAATTGGAAATTTTTGGAAATAAATGTAAATTCATACTTCTTAAAAGCATAGTCTACTGTGCAGTCTCTACTTCCTCACTCTTTGCATTCTACTCTGGTCTTTTCTAGAATTCCTGTTAAGGTTATCAGTGAATTAATATTATTGAAAGTAATGATAATTTTTTTTTTCCACTTTCTTACTTGACCTCCTCTCAATTATTTGCATCTTCCATCTTACAACATTCTCCTTGGTTTCTGTGACACCATCTTTGGCTAGCTTTCATCCTTTCTAGTTTTGTTTATCCAGAAATCTTGGGTGCGATGCTCTGGAGTGACTGAGTTCAATCAGTAACCAACTCCAGGTGAAGCAGAGAGAGAGAAAAAGCCTTTATCATTATTACTAGGTAGTCAACTGCTGGAACCCCTCACAGAAAACAGACTGGTTTAAATGGTGCTCAACTGACTCATTGTTACAAGGTATTTATACTATTATTGCACTGTCCTTGTGTGGCACCACAGGATAATCACTCCACCTCAAGGCTGGTTTGAACTACAAGTCAGTGGTTCAAACTCACCAGCCACTCCTCAGAAACCCTATACAGGGTTGCTATGAGTCAGAATTGACTCAGCAGCACTCAACAACAATTGGAGTATAGGAAGCCCTTGCCCTTCAACGGAGAGTCTTTGTCTTTGCTGACTCAGAATGACCAGGTTAGACGGAGTTTCACAGAGCAGAAGATTTATTAAGAAGAAAAGATTTGACTCAAGGAGATGAGGAAAGCCCTAGACAATGCTAACACTTCTCTCACCAAATGAAGGTTTTGCTGGGGTTTAAAAAAGCTTTGGGTGGGAAAAGTCGTCATGATTATTTGTAGGGATAGACGGGGAGTTCTGGGATGTGGCCCATTTAGACAAAACTTATTCTGGTATATCATGTGTAACTCTGGTTCCAAGCCCTCCCAGGGACCGGTGCTCTTCTCGGCCCACAAGGTCATACTTCAAGGTAGGGAAAACCAATGAGACTGTAATGCATCTTACCAGAAAATAAAATACAGAAATCATATGAGTGGTCTGTTTATAGTAAACAAACTGTAAAATGGGCTAAGTTTTGGGACTAATGTCTTTACTTCCCAAGAAGCTCCCTAGGATCTGTTCCCAAGGAGACTTGAAGAGGTAAAATAGCAGATGTTGGGGGTTGGGCCACATGAGGGCATTAACTGTCCCATCATAACTTCTCAGGTGGCTTTATCAGTCCTGGTGTGGTACTGTGGGTCAATGCACTGGACTACGAGATTAGTTTGAACTGCATGGTTGGTGGTTCAGGCTTGCCAGCCACTACTCCTCAGGAACCATGTACAGGGTCGCTATGAGTTGGAACCAATTCATTGGCACTTAACAATAATGTAGGGTTACAGTTCTTAGATGTTATCCACTGGTGAGAATCTACTCAATAAAACGTATAGAGTGCCTATTGTTTATGTCTCAGGCATTGGGCCAGGTGACAAGAATATAGTAGAGAATCAAAGAAATCCTTTGTCCTGGAGACAAATGAAAACCCATCAGAAGTTTTTCATTTCTACCAAGAAACTAATCGAACTTCTTATGGTGGCATACAGAGTGCATAGCTATCTCTGTCCCACATTTTAACCTTACCCTTGTCTCACATAACTCTTCCCCTTCCTCACTTGCTCTTGGTGAAAGGTTACTCCTCTGGTTCCTTTATTCGGAGGGACTTAGCAATTACTCTTTTATTTATCTATTAGCTCAATCATCCATTCATTCAACAAGTATTAATAAGTATCTCTTAAGAGTGCTAAACACTGTTTTAGGTGTACTTAAGTGGTGTTATTATATGTGTAAACTAGTGTATGTGTACTCTGAGTTGACTTTACCCATGAAGAGGATACACAAGTCCTTCTAGTATGTCATATACACTCACATTTTCCAGTCACAACCTTGACTTCATTGACCTTCCAAACCACCCAAGATAAAATTCTTCTGTTTTTGCTCAATGGGTGGTGGTTGATCAATTGATTCAAAAACCATAGCCACCCAATGTGAGAGAGTACAACTGTTTCTTAGGGTGTCATAGGCTGCACCCTTTAAAAAAAAATTATTATGAATTGAGTGGAGGTTTACAGACAAGATCATCAGTTTTATATTCAACAAATCATATACTTTATTTCATCTCAATGAATGCAGTCCACTCCATGCAACAGCAGTTGTCCCCCTTCCTCCCTATGGTGGTAGTTGTTAAGTGTTGTCAAGTAGGTTCTGACTCATAGTGACGCTATCTAGGGTTTCCAAGGAATGGCTAATGAGTCTGAACAATCAGCCTTGAGGCTCAAACTGACCTTGAGGTCTAGTGAGTATCCTATGGCACCATAACAGGACTCCTGTGATTACCCACGTACAAATAGCCACTTTGAAATTTACACATGGACCTCACCAGATGGAATACATAGGAATCAAATTGACTACATTTGCATAAAGAGATGATAGAAAAGCTCCATATCATCAGTGAAAATAAGGCCAGGGGCAGATTGT
>NW_006408753.1:121273-129212 GCF_000296735.1 Chrysochloris asiatica
CATGTATTTGGTTTTGTTTTCTTGATCTTCCTATTGTTGACTTCTAATTTTATTTCATTGTGATCTGAAAAGATGCCTTGTAGTATTATGATGTTTTAAGATTTATTGAGGCTTGTTTTGTGGCCTAACATGTGGTCTATTCTGGAAAATGTTCTATGTGCCCTGGAAAAGACTGTGTATTGTACTCTGTATAAGTATATGAGATCAAGTTGGTAGATTGTGGTGTTGCTTTGTTTTTCTGTGTCTGTGTTGACTTTTTCTCTAGTTGATCTGTCCTTTTATTGAAAGTGGTCTATTAAAATTTCCTAATGTTGAAAAGTTGTCTGTTTCAATCCTGTTAGCTTGATTTATTATGGTTAATAAATAAATTTTGTTAATTTGATCCTTTAGTCATAAGAGAATATCTTTCATCTCTTATGCTGGGTTTTGCTTTAAAGATGACTTTATCCAAATATTGCCATTTCTGCTCCTTTTGATTGCCATTAGCTTGATATTTTTTTATATCCTTTGATTTTTAATCTACTTTAGTCTTTGTGTATAAGGTGTGTCCCTCACAGACTGCATAATGAATGATCCTGTTTTCTTCTTCATTCTGCTACTTTCTGTCTCTTTACTGGTGTGTTTAATCCAGTGATATTCAGTGTAATTATCAATAGGTATGAATTGATTGATGTCATTTTGTTCTGTGTTTTTCTGTGGTGCTGCTATTTTCTTTGTTCCACATATTTTTCTGTGTTGAGCTCATTTTGTTTGTGCATTTTCTTGTCAATTTCTTCACTGCCATTGTTTTAATGCTTACAAAATCTTCATGCTTTTTCCTTTTCATGATTTGATGTGAAGGTGTATTAATTTTCTTTGACACTACCCTGTAATTTATTACTTTCTTCTCCAGTTTACAAGTCTGTTTTATCTTGAAATCTACTTGACTTCCTCACCATTTAGAAATACTATAACTGTACTTTTCTCTCTTTTTGCTTTTTTGTTGTCTTTGTTAAAGTTGAAATCTCTGATTATCCATTTTCAATCTTGTAGGTGTGTTTTGGAGTCCTGGTGTGGTGCTGTGGGTTAATGCACTGGACTTCAAAGTCATTTGAACTGCAAAGTCAGTGGTTCAAGCTCACCAGCTGTACTTTGGAAACTCTATACAGGGTCACTATGGGTTTGAATCAACTCGGTGGCACTTAACAACAACAACAACAACAACAGGTTTACTTTACTTTGGATGCTTCTCTATCTGAATTGAATTCTGAATGGTGTTGCCATGTATATGAATCTCCTTTTGTAATTTGCTGTTGTTAGTTCTCAGTCCAAAGGACTCCCTTTAGTGTTTTTTGTAAAGTTGTTGTTGTTAAGTGCCGTCAAGTCAGTTCCGACCCATAGCAACCCTGTATAGGGTTTCTGAGGAGCACCTGGTGAGCTTGAACTGCTGACCTTGCAGTTCAAATCACTTTGCAGTCTGGCACATTACAAATTCCTTCTATTTCTGGAATTGTTTATCTGGAAATGTTCTAATTTTGCCATAGTATTTGAGGGACAATTTTGCTGGGTATATTATTCTTGGATGGCAATTTTTTCTTTCAGAGTTTTGTATATGTCTCCCTATTGCCATTTTGCTTGCATGGTTTCTGCTGACAAACCAGAGCTTAATCATATTGGTTCTCATTTGTAGATAACTTTTCATTTTTCTGAGATGCTTTCAGGGTTCTATCCTTGTCTTTGATTTTGGATAGATTGATTATGAGATGTCTTGGTGATTTTCTTTTGGGGTTTGTTCAGCTTCTTTAATGGTTATCTTCTTGTTTTTGATGATGTTTGGAAAATATTCTTCCAACAGCTCTTCAACTATCTTTTCTGTGCTTTTCTTTGTCTCTTCCTTTTCTGGAATTCCAGTCACCAATAAGTTATTTCTCTTCATGTTGTCCTTCATGAATCTTAGGCTTTCTTCAGATTTTTAAATACTTTTCTCTAATTGTATTTATAGCTCACTAGTATTGAAAGATTTATCTTCAAGCTCACTAATTTGGAGTTTCATTCATTCAAATCTACTTTTCCCTTTCAATGTATTGTCCATTTCTGAAATCTTAGTATTAGTCTTCTGAATTTCTACCTGGAGAGTTTTTACTATCTCCAATCCTTTATTTTGTTTGATTTTTCCCACAGTGCTTTCCTGAATTCTTCCTTGTTTTTCTCTACCTTTCTGTCAATCCATTGTATATACCTAAATATCATTTTCTTGAATTTTTTTTTCAGGTAGTTCCAATCCCTTTTTTCACCTCAAAAATGTTTTGTAGCTGTGCCTCTTGGCCACTTGTTTAAGTCACTCTTTCTTGTTTCTTTGTGAGAGCAGAAATTGTCTTCTGCTTTCAAGACATTTTGATGTTGTTATATTTGTATTAAATTGATGCTTGTATGTTGGTGTATTCTTAGGCACTGACTAATTGCTTCCTGGTGGATGTGATCAGGAGACAAGATTGTGCACTGCTTTCTGTTCACTACTCATGTTTTCAGTTTAGGATGGATTTGGCTCATGTTGATTGTCACTGATCCTGTGTAGAGCAGCTGGTATGGGCTTTTGATAAGTAGATGGGGTTATAGAGGGTATTGTTGTGACTGGCTATATGGCTGCAGTTGCTGTCTCCTGTAAGGTGAGGAAAGAATAGAAAGCATTCATACACGAGAGAAGGAAAACAAATGCAAACCAGCAAACAACAGTGAAAAATGAAAATAGTAAAGAAAAAAGCAGGTAACAACTATCAAAAGAATACAAAACCCAAAGAGAGAAAAGAGAGAAAGGAATAGGAAATAACAAAGAGAGAGAGAGAGAAAAAAAAGGAAAAATAAAAAGAAAGAAAAGGACCTAAACACAATTAGGAAGAGGAATGAATAATAGGGAAAGAGACCAGAGAGTATTAAAAACAACAAAAAAAGTTAAAAAGAGATTTTAAAAAAAGAGCAGAAGAATGAAAGAAGCAACATTGGTTTTGAAAGTGAAGCAGAAAAAAAGAAGAAAAAAAATGAAAGGAGAGAGAGGAGAGAAAGCTAGAGAAACACAGGTGAGGAAAAAGAATAAAGGAACAAAATCGGCGAAAGGAAAACAAAAACCAAAAACCAAAACACAGGACAAGTGCCAGACCCAGAGAGGAAAGAATTTTGGGATCTGGGATCTCCTGCCAACCATGGACTTCAAATTGTGGGTAGGTAAATAATAAGAGAGCAACACTCAACCCTAGATGGTGTTCTTGTAGGGTTAGGTGTTGTCTGTTCTGGGCACCAAATCTGGAAGTAATTTGTACAGACCCCAAAACAGCTGTGTTATCAGGGTATTTCTATCCCAGAAGGAAGCCTAGGGTGAGAGATCCCTTTAGTCCAGGGCTGACCAGTGCAGGTCTGGAATAGGCCACACCTGATTTCAGGTGCCAGGGTTGGTGCTATTAGCTTTGGTGTGACTTTGACAGCCTGGAGAGCAGGACCTTCTCTGGGAGTGTATGCAGATAGAAACCATCTACCTCCAATTACCAGGATATGTGAGTTATAAGAACAAAAGAAAAGAAAAGAAGAGAAAAGAAAAGAAGAGAAAAGAAAAAAAAAGAAAAAGGCCCCTTTCTGTCAACTAAGGAACAGTATGTCTCTGCACCACTTACTACCCTCTTGCCTTTAAAGTTGCCCGTGAATGTTCAAGATGGCCACACCATGGGTGGCCTGGCTGCTGACACAGATCAGCAGTTTCTTTTCTGGTTTGTTTTGTCCTTTTCCCTCTGTCGTATGTGTCTGTTCAGCTGCTTCTCTTAGTAAGGGCTAGTGCAGAGCTGGCCAGGGCCAAGTCTCCAGATCTGGAGCAGGGTCTGTGGGAATGGGGTCAATGCAGGAGTGGGTCACACTCCTTTAATTGAACCCACAACTGCAGTGCTCACCTTCATGCAGCTCCTACTGCCAGGAGAGTGGGAGCTTCCCTTGGGCTGCACACTGGTGGGGGCTGACCTCACCTCTGGTCACCAGGGGAGTATGGGGAACAAGAAAAAAAAAAGTACCTTTGTCTCTGTGAGTCACAGTTCTGTTTTTGCAACATCGATAAGTCTTTTTTTGTCTCTGAAGTCCCTCACAAAAGCTCAAGATGGCTGACTTGCTCACCCATCTCTCCTTTATTTACCATTTGTGCTCAGCTCTCTCTCCTATTAAGCATTCAGTCCACTTCTTTATTCCTTCCTCTGAAGCTCGGCGTTCCAGGACTATCATGTACATCTGTTTCATTTGGTGATCCATATCTCTGTTGTAGGGTCCATACAGCCTTTCTGCCTAGCTTGCCATCTTACCTGCTTCCCCCAGGCTGTACACTTTATGGAAGTAGATCACAGCTGAATAAGTTCAAAGTGACTTTTTCAGCAAAAAGACCAAATTATAGTCACTTACTCATCTTGCTACAGGCAATTTTTAAATGATTAGATGTAATTGTTTTCTTTCACTTCTCCATCCTTTCAGAAGTGAAGGGAAAATACTTAAAATGAAATCATGTTTACATTAAAATGCTAAATTTTTTCATAGCTACATCCGAGAACACATGCCATCTAATTTGAGCCTAGAACAGTTGCTCCTACTTTGTTCCAATCATTTTCAAAGAAAGTAATTTCTAGTATGAAATCACTATTCCTGAACATCATACCAACTATCATTAAATTGGGGTACTCCTCAGGGGTAAACGAATTAATCCTGAGCTTAAAGTACTCCCAGGACAAGAATGGATCTTAACGAAATGTAAACACATTGCTTGGCTGTTGAATAGGAAGGACAACTCCAGACCTATCCTGGTCTGCATCCATTAGAATGCTTTCCTAATTAAATGAAGGAAGATAATCGTACATTTTTGTTTATTCTGTCTCTAAGCCACTGGACTGCTAACCTCAAGGTCAGTGGTTCAAACCTTCCAGCTGCTTCTTGGGACCCCTAAAGGAGTTCACTATGAATCGGACTTAACAGCACTTAACAATTTAACATGCCCATGGGGAGAAGTGCTGGATGTTTCTACTTTGCATTTACTAAAGGAAAGAAGTCAGATTAATAGTTTCAAAATCTTGATATTATTGGAATTTATCTATTTCAGTTCCCAAGAAGTTAGAATGATGTTATTTTTATTGTGGTAGGATAAGGTATTCAGACAATGATTTGTGTTTTTGTTCTCCCTGTATTTTTTTGCTGTCTCTTTCCTTCCAAGTTTAGTGTTATCTGGATTTTTGGTGACTGGAAATAAAAAAATAGACAATCTGTCTTCCTAGATTTTTTTTCACCCCTGAGTCTGAGTTCCTTGAAGAGGTGTATTATCATATTAGGTAGGGAGTGGAGAGCAAAAAAGGGGAGATGTATCTGAGATTACACTCTGCTCTCAGTTGAATCCTGTGGAAGTGGCCAGACCTCATAGGGAAAAGGGCCACATGGAGCAGAAGTGAAGATGACACTAAGCTTAGAATTCTCTTTATAAGCATGTGCCCCAGGCAAAGTACAGAAATGAAGAAGTGCTGAACTTTAAACAAGGTGGGTAAAGACAACCACAATCTCAGTGGCAGCTGTTATGGACTAAAGATGAGAGAGGTCTCATGAAATATGTTACTTCTTTTTTCATAAAACCTTTGGTGTTTTCATAAGGGATGTGAGTGTAGAGCAAGGCCCAGTAATGACTGAGATTGACTTCATTGGTAAAGGGACCAGAAGGGGCTCCATGTTTAAGTAAATTCATCCTAACACAAGAAAGTATTGGTATGTTCTTTCACACTTAAATTTATGGTATAAGAGTCATAATTGTTGTTGTTATGTGCCATGGAGTCAGTTCCGACTCATAGCGACCTTGTACAGGGTTTCCAAGGCTGTAAATCTTTGGGAGCAGGAAGCCTCATCTTTCTCCCGTGGAACAGCTGGTAGTTTCGAACTGCTGACCTTGTGGTTCGCAGCTCGATTCATAACCACTACACTACCAGAGCTCCTTAAGAGTCAGAATTAACATTGTGAAAACTGCTTTAGACCAAATGTAATATCAAGAGGTCATCTCTCTCTCTATGAATTTTCTGTGCTTCATCTGTTACATAACCATTTCATAATAGCTCATATTTCTGGCTTTTAAAGAAGTTTGCAGTGGGAGGATGTGCATCTTCTATTTATCTTCAAGGGGACTTCTTGACCCTGTGCTTCACAATCATCAACTTAAAGTCATTATTGCTCTAGAAAAGTAAATGAACCAGGGCCTAAAGAGAAGATCAAAAATCACAAGAAAAAGACAATATTTTACAATGTAGAACTTTGGCAGAGCATGAGAATATAAATACAAAAATTATACATTCAAACCTCGACTGCTAAGGTATCATCTAATAATGTCAAACAATTGGCTCCCCAGCAGGTGCACTCCAAATGTAATGATGTTCTTGAAGCTTTTTTTTTACAGAATCATTTCTCAAATGTGTACAAATTGCCTTGTGCCAGCATGGAGAGCCCTTTTAGCATCTCAACTCAGATTTCAGAAGAAGACTCATTAATTAGGACTTTTTCAGACGAATTTCCTTGCTGACAAGGCAAACTGCTGACACATGACTGAGATGATATTAAAGTTCAAACTGTGTGTGTGTGTCTGAGGATTGTGACACTCCTTAAAGGCCAAATTTAATTCTCAAATTTGTAGTAATTGTATTTTTGTTAATTTCATATCTCCAAGAAGATTGATAAAGTCTTAAAGACAGGGCATTTTCATGGCAAGTTTTTTGTTTTTATTCTCTTTCTTTCCCACTAAACTTTACACAAGTGCCACTTAGCACAGAATAGGAGCTTAATGCCATTTTCCATGGTAGGGTATCACCATGAGAGAAGGAACTCTTTATTTATTTATCACTAAATTCTTAGTTTCTGATGCCCAGACCGTGATAGGTAGCCACTAAATTTTCTGGATCAATAAATGAATAGGTGAAGTTTGTTGATTAGCTCATCGATATAATCATTGATGCAATCAATATATAATCAGTGATATAATCATTGATTATAATCAATTTTGTTAAAAGACACTTGCTAAAAACCCTATATAATATGCACAAACCTCAGTGCAGTGAAAGCTGAATAGATACATGGGAATTCTCCTTTTCAATGGAGACAAATTTCTGACTCAGCTGAACAATTAAATTAGGATATCTGGGTATGATTTCACTTACTGGCCCAACTATTTTTACAAAACTTGTTTAAAGAAAGCTGAAAACATTATTACAAAAGATGCCATTGAGATTAGGAAACTGAAACTGTTTTGACTCTGAAGTCTTTTGTTGTTGTTGCTGTTGTTGTTAGGAACTTTTGAGTTGGTTCCAACTTATAGTAACGCTATGTACAAAATAATGAAATGCTATCTGGTCCTACACCATCCTCACAATTGTTATATTTGAGTCCATTGTTTCTGCCATTGTGACAATGCATCTCATTGAGGGTCTTCCTTATATTTGCTGACCCTCAACTTTTACCAACTAGGGTGTCCAAAGTATGAGACGCAAAGTTTTGCCATCCTTGCTTGTAAGGAACATTCTGGCTGTACTTCTTCCAGCATAGATTTGCTTGCTCTTATGGCAGTCCATGGAACGTTCAATAACCTTACCAACATAATAATGCAAATACATCAATTTGTTTATGGTTTTCCTTATTCATTGTCTAACTTTCTCATGTATAAGAGGCAACTGAAAATACCATGGTTTGGGTCAAGTGCATCTTAGTCATCTAGGTGACATTTTTTGTTCTTTAACACTTTGAAGAGATCTTTTGCAGCAGATTTGCCCAATGCAATATGTTGTTTGATTTCTTGACTGCTACATCCATAAGCGTTGATTGTGGATCCAAATAAAATGAAGTCTTTGACAACTTCAGTCTTTGCTTCATTTACCATGTTATTATTTATTGGCCCAGTTGTGAGGATTTTTGTTTTCTTTAC
>NW_006408753.1:129312-130213 GCF_000296735.1 Chrysochloris asiatica
TATCAACACTCACGGAAGCAGCAGTCAAGAAATAAAACGATGTATTGCATTAGGCAAATCTGCTGCACAAGACCTTTTTAAAGCGTTGAAGAGCAAAGATGTCAGCTTGAAGGTTGCAATGAATATTGGTGTGCATATAACTACTCTTGTCCTGGCTCATATTTATTGTGGATATATACCCCATAGAAGGATTGATAGACCATACAGTATTTCTATTTCCAACTTTCTGAGAAAGTGTCCCACTGTTTTTCACAGTGGTTTAATCATTTTACAGTCCCACCAGCAATGTAGGAGGGTCCCAGCCTGTCCTTACTCTTGCAAGCATTTGCTGTTTTCTGTTTTTCTGAACTTTGCTATTAATGTTATTGTGAGATGATATCTCATTGTTGTTTTGATTTGCTTCTTCCTAATGGCTAATGATTGTGAACATTCTTCTTCCTAATGGCTAATGATCGTGACTATCTTCTTTAGTGAAGTATCTGTCCATGTCCGTGGCTCATTTTTTAATTGGGTTGTTTGCTTTTTTCTTGGAGAGGTAATATAGTTTTCTATAAACTTTAGAGATTATAGAAAAGATGTGTTGTTGCAAAAAAAAAAAAAAATTTCCTAGTGTGTTGGCTCCCTTTTTACTTTTTTGGTGAAATATTTTGATGCACTTAAGTGTCTAATTTCTAGGAGGTTCCAGTCATCTATTTTATTTGCTGCTGTTGTGTGTTTAGTAATGTTTGATAATGTATTTGTGCCATATATTAGAGCCCCTAAATTTGGACCTGGTGTGGTACTGAGGGTTAATGTGCTGTACTGCAAGGTACAAAACAAATTTGTGCCTATCTTTTCATTGCTGATCTTTATAGTCATAGGTTTTACATTTAGGTCTTTAATCCATGCTGAGTTTTTTTTT
>NW_006408753.1:134138-147643 GCF_000296735.1 Chrysochloris asiatica
CCAAATAAAATGAAGTCTTTGACAACTTCAGTCTTTGCTTCATTTACCATGTTATTATTTATTGGCCCAGTTGTGAGGATTTTTGTTTTCTTTACATTGCGATGAAATCCATACTGAAGGCTGTAGTCCTTGATCTTCATCAGAAAATATTCAAGTCCTCTTTGCTTCTAGCTAGCAAGGTTGTGACATTTGCTTATTGCAAGTTGTTAATGAGTCTTCCTGTAATCCTGATGCCACATTCTTCTTCTTCAGTATCTTTGGTTATTTGCTCAACATACAGATTAAATAAGAGTATGGTGAAAGGATACAACCCTAGCACTCACCTTTCCTGATTCCTCACCTTTCTAGTATCCCCTTATTCTATCCTAATGACTGCCACTTGGTCTATGGACAGGTTCTGCAAGAGCATAATTAAGTGTTCTGGATTCTCATTCTTTGCAATGTTACCCATACTTTGTTATGATCCACATATTTGAGTGCCTTTACATAGTCAACAAAGCTCAAGCAAGCATCTTTTTGGTATTCACTGCTTTCAACAAAGCTCCATTTGACATCAGCAATAATATCCCTTGTTTCCATGTTTTCTTCTGAATACAGCTTGAATTTCTGGTAGCTCCCTGTTGATGTGCTGCAGTTGTACTGAAGTATCTTCAGTTAAATCTTATTTGCATGTGACATTAGTGATATAGTTCAATAATTTTTACATTACATTTACATGGACTAAAATGCAGTTTTTCAAACAAAACAAGAGAATGCTGAATGGTTTTAAATTAGGAAAGGTATGTTCCAAGGCTGTATTCTTTCACCATACTTATCCAATATACTCTGACCAATTAATTTGAGAAGTTGGATAATATGAAGAAGAGCATGGTATCAGGATTGAAGGCTCACTTATACCCTGTGATATGCAGATGATTCAACCTTGCTTGTTGAAAATGAAGAGAACTTAACATACTTAGTGATGAGGATCAGACACCACAGCCTTCAGTATAGATTGCATCTCAATGTAAAGAAAACAAAAGTCCTCACAATCAGACCCATAAATGTCATCATGATAAATGAAGAATACAGTTTGATGTTGTCAAAGACTTCATTTTGCTTGGATCTATAATCAACACTCATGAAAGCAGCAGTTAAGAAATCAAACAATATTTTGAGGACTAAGGTGCACCTGAACCAAGTCATGGCATTTTTAATTAATGTCAAAGTTGGAAAATGAATAAGGAAGGTCGTAGAAGAATTGATGCATTTGAGTTATGGTGTTAGAGAAGAATATTGAAAGTACCAGTGTTATTATTAAGTGCCATCAAGTCAGTTTCAACTTATAGAGACCCTGTATAAGATTTCTAAAGAGCAGCTGGTTCAAACCGTCTTTGAGGTTGAATGCTTATCCTACTGTGCCATACCTTGGACTTCCAGAATGGCAAACAAATCTGTGTTGTAAGACCTACAACCAAAATGCTTCTTAGGAGCCAGAATGCTGAGACTGCAGCTCTCATATTTCAGACATGGTGTCAGGAGGGACCAGTCATTATGGAGACTTCATGGACATTATGCTTGGTAAAGTGGAGGGCCAGCAAAAAGGAAAAATTAGCCCAATGAAGTGGATTGGCACAGTGGCAACAGCTCAAACATAGCAACAATTGTGAGGATGGCGCAAGACCAAGCAGTATTTCGGTCTGTTGTGCATAGGGCTGCTTAAGTCAGAGTCTACTCAATGGCACCTAAAAACAGGGATCTCAATGTTAACTAAATGTGCTTTAAAAACTTTATGTATATGTTTTAAATAATATAATTTATTGCTATCATTCATCCTTATATTTGTGTGAGACAGATCAATATTAAATTCATTTCAAAAGATGAAGCTGATTCATAGAGAAATGAGATGACATTTTGTGTGAATAAAACTTCTTATGACACAATTGAAACTAATATTTTCATTTGGAGTACAATATATTACCTAAATCCTCAAAATGAGTTTTTTTTTGTTGTTGTTATGTTTTTTTTTTTTTTTTTTTTTTTTGTAAACTAGGCTTAGAACATGAACAAGAGGCTGTTAAACTTCAATGTGAAAAGGGGACAATTTTTACTTAAAGTGACAGTCACCTCTTATGTACTTAACATTTTCATAACAGTTTCTCAAAACTCTACCAAAAATAAATCAATAAATAAAAGCTGAAATGTGAATGCTCTCAATGAGTCATACTGTGTTCAGGAGAATTAAGTTAGCCTTATTTCTGTGGGTTATTGAACTCAAGCATTTGATTTATTTCCTGTCATTTGTTTTGTAGACCGTATGTTGGAGGATGCATGGGGGTGAGTGAATTTTCATAATTTCCAACCCAGGAATTAGAAAGAACTGCCGTGATTGTCCCCCATACAGGAACTTCACTATACCACTCCTGACAGGTGTACTTTGAATATTTTAAATCATCAACTCACTACTTTCACCAATTCAGTTTTTTAAACAGTTTGAATTGTAAGAAAGTTTTTTTCTTTCTTAACCACTTTTCCCACCTGTTTCAGTAATTAGCGAAAATCTGACTTATACTTACTGGCCTGCCAAAACGTATAGAATTATCTGCATATTTTTTATACATGATGGTCCTTCTTGCAATTGAAACAACTCTTATATGAGCCCCAAAATATCTAGTGCTGGAGATAAATGGTCCATTTCATCACTCATTCTTCTAATGGCAGGATTCCTGGTCTTTGACTCTCTTGGGAACATTTCTCTGGATAAGCTTTTATCTCAACAATGTTGCTCTCAATATGTGGAATTGTCTAGAAGGAAGAAGTCTGAATGTGGTCTGACTTGTATGGTGGAAATGAACTATGTTTCCAATTCCTAAACATTATACTTCTGTTAACTGTTCTGGTGTGGTGCTGTAGGATAGGCACTGGATGCTTAACCACAAAGGTGGCGATTCAAACCCAACAGCCGCTCCTTGGAAATCTTATACAGGGTTGTTATGAGTTGGAACTGACTCAACAGCACTTAACAACAATGGCTATTAATAGATCTATTAAACAGTATACTACTATACTTTTTGTATCAACTATATTATTATATTACGATAATAGTTAGCTGATACCTACAGATATTTCTCTTTTTTAAAGATGAACAATTTTTTTTTGTTGTTGTAATGAATATATAGGGTCATTGGTAGGGATTGTACCTCAATGTAAAAAACAAAAATCCTTATAACTGGACAAATAAATAATGTGATAAATGGAGAAAAGATATAAGTTGTCAAAGATTTCATTTTGTTTAGATCCACAATCAATGCTCAATGGAAATGTTGTTGTTAAGTGCCGTCAAGTCGGTTCCGACCCATAGCAACCCTGTACAGGGTTTCCGAGGGTGTAAATCTTTACGGGAGTAGAAAGCCTCATCTTTCTCCCGCGGAGCAGCTGGTAGTTTTGAACCGCTGACCTTAAGGTTTGCAGTCAAGAAATAAACCGACATATTGCACTAGAAAAATCTGTTGTAAAATATATCTTTAAAGTGTTAAAGAGCAAAGATATCACTTTGAGGATGAAGGTGATCTTGACTCGCCATGGTATTTTCAATTGCTCATATACATGTGAAAGTTGGACAATGAATGAGGAAGACCATAGAAAAATTGATGCCTTTGAATTATGGTGTTGGTGAAGAATATTGAAAGTACCATGTACTGTAAGTAAAATTTTGCTCAAGTTAATACAGGAACAGCTGTAACCATGCATTGACAAAGAACTTCTAAAGGTTCAAGTTAGATTCAGAATAGGACATGGAATGCAGAATATCATTGCTGACATCAGAAGGATTCTTTTACTAAACTTATTCAATTTGCATGCTGAAAAAATAATCCAAGAACCTGCATTATATGAAGAAAAACGTCGCGTCAGGATTGGAGGAAAACTCATTAACAACCTGTGATATGCAGATGATACAATCTTGCTTGCTGAAAGGGAAGAGGACTTAAAATGCTTCCTGATGAACTTCAAAGGCCACAGTCTTTAGTATGGGTTACATCTCAATGTGAAGAAAACAAAAATCCTCACCACTGGGCCAATAAACAATATCCATATAAATGGAGAAAAGATTGAAGTTGTCAAAGACTTCATTTTGCTCAGATTAACCATAAACACTCATGGAAGCAGCAGTCAAGAAATGAAACAATGAATTATATTAAGCAAATCTGCTTCATACAACGTCTTTAAAGTGTTCAAGGGCAAAGATATCAGTTTGGAGACTAAGGTGTACTGAACCAAGCCATAGTATTTTCAATAACCTCATATGCATGTGAAAGCTGGACAGTGAATAAGGAAGACCATAGAAGAATTGATGCATTTAAGTTACGGTGTTGAAGAATATTAAAAGTACCATGAACTGCCAAAAGAACAAATAAATCTGTGTTGAAAGAAATATAGCCAGAATGACCAGACTTGTCTCTCATACTTCAGACATATTACCAGGAGGTGTTAGTCCCTGGAGAAGGATATCATATTTGGTAAAGTGTAGGGTTGGAAAAAGAGAGGAAGATCCCCAGGGGGATGGATTGGCACAGTGGCAGCAGCAATGGACTCAAATGTAGCAATGATTGTGAGATTGGTGCAGGACTGGGCAGTGTTTCATTCTGTTGTACATAGGGTTGCTATGAGTCGGTACCACCTCAATGGCACCTAACAACAACAACAACAACAACAACATGGACTGCCAGAAGAAAAAACAAATCTGTGTTAGATGAAATACAGCCAGAATACTCCTTAAAAGTCAGTCTTTTGCATTACAAATATGTTATCAGGAGTGACCAGACCCTGAAGAAGGACATTATATTTGGTAAAATGGGAGGTCTACAAAAAAGAGGAAGACCCTCAAAGAGATGGATTGTCATAGTAACAGTAATAATGGGCTGAAATGTAACAATAATTGTGAAGATGGCACAGGGCCAGGCAGTGTGTTATTCTGTTATTCATAGGCTCACTTTGAGTTGGAACTGACTCAATGGCAATAAAGGACTGCAAAAAGAGCACTGGTAGTACAGTGGGTTAAGCACTAGGCTGCTAACTGAATAGTCAACTGTTCAAAGCCACCAGCTACTCTGAAGAAGAAAGATGAGGTTGTCTGCTCCTGTAAAGATGTACAGTCCCAGAAATCTTAAGTTCTACTTGTCCTATAGGGTTTCTATGAGTCTCAGTTGATGAATTGGTAGATTAGTGTCACAGAGGCACTGACCAGTCAGAATGAATGCCTTCAATATATCATGCTGGTGTATTCTTGCTGGATATAAATCATGTGCAACAATAATTTCTTTTAACAAGATCTGCAGGAGGTTGGTTCCTATAAGGTAGAGGTTAAAGACACCAAATGTCTGACTTTCTTGATGTGCTATAGCACTCCATCATTTCTAACATCAAGCACTCCTCCTCCCCGCTGTGTTCTCTCCAGTGTTCCAGGGTTCCACCATTGGCAGCAATGTCTCACAGAACTTATGGGCTGTCAAGGAAATGGTCTGCAAGGTTGTGGAGGCTGGCAGGTCCCAAATCTGCAGTTCAGATGTCAGTCTGGATGATTTTGTTCAGTCTCAAAGAATTGCGCTGTAGACTCAAGTCTGTGGTGGTGGTGGTGGTGTGCTGTGGAGTCTATTCCAACTCATAGTGACCCTGTATAAGGTTTCTGAGACTGTAAATCTTTACGGGAGCAGAAAGCCTCATCATTCTCCTGCGGAAGAGCTGGTAGTTTCGACTATTGATCTTGATGGTAGCAGCAGGACTCATACCCACTACACTATCAGAGCTCCTTTCGAAAGGCTGTAAAAGGTGGCAAATCAGATCAGGCTTCCAGCTGAAGACCCAAGAACCAGAGGTCAGATGGAGGTGAGCTGAGGTGAGCTTTATTAATCAAACAAAGGAGTACATAGTCCACTCACCATCAAGAAGGTTCATTTATACCCATTCTAGAGTTTCA
Source organism: Chrysochloris asiatica (assembly GCF_000296735.1). NCBI lineage: Eukaryota > Metazoa > Chordata > Mammalia > Afrosoricida > Chrysochloridae > Chrysochloris > Chrysochloris asiatica. The sequence goes on from NW_006408753.1 coordinate 140,092, forward strand.
AGTTTTTACAATCACAATGAACTCTACTAACATCCACAGCTGAATCATGCCATCCTACCAGCATCTTCTCTCATGTTCTCTCTCAGTTCTATCGGAAAAAAAGAGTCGTTTTGGCGGGAGTTACAAAGACTAAGTCCAGAAGAGACATTAAATAATTCACTACACCACACTATAGAAAGTCATTTCTACAAAATATATTCCGTTGTACATAGGATTTGCTCTGAGACAGAACTGATTTGATCTCACATAGTTCCTGGTGTAAGGAGCTCTGGTAGCGTAGCGGTTATGAATCGGGCTGCGAACCTCAAGGTCAACAGTTCGAAACTACTAGCTGTTCCGCGGGAGAAAGATGAGGCTTTCTGCTCCTGTAAAGATTTACAGCCTGCGAGCCCCTGTACACTTGTACAAGGTTGCTATGAGTCGATTTCGACTCCACGGCACATAACCTCCACCACCACCAGTCCTGGTGTGGCGCTGTGGGCTAATGCGCCAGACTACAAAGTCGTTTGAACCTCAAGGTCGGTGGTTTAAGCTCACCAGCTGCTCCTTGGACGCCCTATACAACCTCGCTATGGGTTGGAATCAACTCGATGCGGCACTTAACAACAACAACAACTACTCACAATATATATGAGCTGGCGCTGTAATCTAAGAATTGAATAATGTTAGACATCATTATTATTTTTACTTGGCTACAAAGAAATGAAATAAAAATTCCATATTTTTCTATAAAATGTTAATTTTGAAATAAGTCACTTCAGTGAAGAAAATTTCCTTTGGTTTTCTTGAAAAAGTTTCTATTACGGTGATCTGAAATCAGAGTCAACCAAGAGTTAACTTTGACCTATGGCTCTATTAGTGTTTTACACAGAAAAGTTTGAGGACAACTTTATGATTCTTCCGTCATTGGTTTATGAGCATCTTCCTGTTTTTAGCTAGATTTAGGGAATCCTATTCCAGTAGGTGGAGCTCTTTCTCAATGTTTATTCAGTTTTCACCCTGATGGGAACTTGTTTTCACCTTTTCTTTTCTACAATGGCCTAGTCATAACTTAGTGCAGATACTTAGGACAGCATCTAGAATTAGCATCAAATCTAGGTTATGTGTTTTTGAAAAATGAATTTCTTCCAAGATATTTAATAGAATAGCCACGGCTAATTTCTTTCTGAAATCGGATCAAACACCATAGTATTGTTTTTTTTCCCCTTTGATTTTCTGCATCAAAGGCCCAAACCCTACCTTTTACTATGAAGCTATGTCCAGGCCTAGGATCAAATACTTCATCTTTTTGATCTCAATTCTAGTTATGCATGCCAATGACCTGGCTCGTGCTTTGTATGGTCTGTGTTTCGACGCATCTCCTGTGTACTAACAATTTTAAGTGTGGGTTTAGAAGCAGCAAATCCAGTTGATCATAAATATGCAGCAAGTGAGAGAGTTCTTTTTCATCTGGATAATCCATTTAATGTTATGCCTATAGTCCTCTCTATCAACCTAGAATTATATGTAGGAAATGGAATTTAAAGGAAGAGATATCGAGATTGTCACTTTAGAGGTAATAGGCTGAATGACAAAATGAACGTCCATGAACTAATGAGCTAATTCTAGATTTATCAGGATTTTAATTTTTCAAAAGTTCAGTAATCTGTTTGATTTAGGAAATATCATCAGTCTCTAGTATACTACAGACATATGGATATCCATAGAAAAGTTAGTATATCATTTCTTTAGTGAGTCTTCATGAATTTTGTGCTGGAAGTTAAAAAATAATTGTAGCTAAAGGGTCTGCATGTGTGAGATCAGAGGCAACACATCCTCCCCCTGCCCCACCCCATTTGTCCTATCTCTATTTTCTACTTTGTTATTTGACTTGTAGGTTACGGAAAGCATACATAAAGTACGTGGCATTTTCCTATTAGTATTGGAACATGAGGAGTAGACAGCAGCTCTGTAGTACTGGAGTACAGTTACTGTGTTTGCACAGTCAACTCTGTTGAGACACTGAACAGCTCTTTAAGGAAACGGGAGATCAGAAGTAGTTGCTGTGATATCTACTTTTGGAATGGATGCACATATAGATCTCTTTCAGTAAGTTGGCCAGGTAGCTGTCTTCCAAATGTCTTGGCATAGACAAGTGACTGCCTCCAGTATCAATTTGTCAAAACAGTTCAATTGATATTATGTCAATTCCTGGAGCCTGTTTTGCTAATGCCTTCAGTGAAAGTTGGACTTTTTCTTTAAATACCATTGGTTCTTGGTCATATGCTACTTCCTAAAATGGTTGAACATCAACCAACTTCTTGGTACAATGTCTGTATATTCCTTCCACTTTCTTTAGATGGTTGTGCATCCTTCAATATTGCAAATTGAGGCTTAAGATGTTCCTTCAGTTCTTTTAGCTTGAGAAATGCTGATTGTGTTTCTTCCTTTTGATTTTCGGACTCCAGGTCTTTGCACAGTTTATTATAATACTTTATCTTCTAGAATGGTCCTTTAAATTTTTCTGTTCAGCTCTTTTACTTCAGCATTGCCTCCAGTTGCTTTAGCTACTCTATGTTCAAGAGCAAGTTTCAGAGGAGTCCTGGTGTGGCACTTTGGGTTAATGCGCCAGACTGCAAAACCATTTGAACTGCATGATTGGCAGTTCAAGTTCACCAGCTGCTTCTCAGAAACCCTATACAGGATCATTATGGGTTAGAATTGACTCGACAGCATTTAACAACAAGAACAGTAGGCTAGAAGACTTAATTTAGAGGGCTGGTTTTAGGGAAAGTCTTTCTCCTTCTGTGTCTTCTGGTTGGGAAATTTCTGGCCCAGTAACAGCAAAGGACATGCACTGCTCCTGGCTTTTCTTTTTTAGTGGTAGTAGGTCCCTTGTAACTCTGCTTGTTTCATTCCTTTTATATTTTAAAAGAGAGTGACTCAAGATATAATGCAATTTTGTAGATTGTATCCTGCCTCAAAATATAACATTTGATAATCCTGCTTAATAACATCATGTTGAGTTGTTGTTAAGTGCTATTGAGTCGGTTCCAACCCATAGTTACCCTGTATAGGGTTTCTGAGGAGTAGCTGGTAAGCTTGAACCATTGACCTTGCAGTGCAAATGGCTTTGCAGTCTGTTGCATTAACTCACAGCACCATACCAGTACTCAATAACATCATAGAAGTTCTGATTTACAATACATAAAATAATTACATCAGATCACAAAATGTAGGATAATTACTTAATTATATTGGACTCCTCATGTGGTGCTGTAGGATCAGCACTGGACTGTGAACCACAAGGTTGACAGTTCAAATCTACCAGCTGCTCCTCAGAAACCCTATATAGGGTTGCTATGAGTTGGAACCGACTTGACAGAGCTCAACAACACAACAACAACAATCCCAGTGAAGTTATCTGATGTAAAATTGTTCTTCTCCTTCCATGAATTTATCAGATGACTTTAAAAAGCATTTTAGCAGAACAGTTGTTGCCTTTTCCTTTGGATACTACAAGAGTGACAGGGAAGGTTGAAAAGTTCCTCAGAAACAATGTTCCCTTTCTTTCCTGCTTTTTTTCTGAAATTGTTGCTTTGTCCATAGGAGTTGCCAGTTGAGTGTTCTGTTCTGTCCATAGCTTCACTGGCAATTGATCTCAGGGTCATCAACTTTGTGGTGGCATTATTTGGTCATGGTTATTTTAGAAAGACTCTGTGGACTATAATAACTGTTATTGTTCTTGTATAATGAATATTCCAACTCAGAGTGAGTCTATAGGATAGGGACTGCCCTATAGGATTTCCAAGGCTATAATTTTTATGGAAGGAGATTGCCACATGGTTCTACCAGGCAGCGGCAGGTGGGCTGAGCTTTTGGTTAACATTCCAGCACCAAACTACTGTGCCACCAGGGCTCCTTATAACAGTAGACACTCTTCATTATTTCCCATCTTCTTCAACATTGGCTTGATGTCTTGACAGGAAGTTTTCATCATATTTCAGCACCATGAGCTGAGACAGCTCATAGCACATTCCCTATTGAGTGCTTTAGGGACAGGGTTTTTTATTTTTTATATTTTTTAAACTTTTAATTGTGAATTGGGTGAAGATTTACAGAGCAGATTAATAATTTTGCATTCAACAAATCATACAGGTTGTTTCATCTCAATGATTACTATTCCCTCAGTGTAACATCACTCAATCACACTGCCTCCCTGTGTTTCTTATTTCTATTTCTCTTTTCCCAATCCTTCTGAGTTTTGAATTTTTTCTTAGGGTAAATGCTGCCCTTTTGATCTTGAATGATTGACCATTCTATGGCATACATGCTTCACTAGTGTTGTTGTCCCCCCTCCCCCCAGCACTCCCCCAGCATATATCTATCTATTGTTTGGCTGAACACTTAATTATGGTGAAAAGTTCAGTTCTAGACCTGAAGGTTGACCAAGATTGATAGTCTTGAGATTCTATCTGACAAGTAAAGTGGTCTTTTAAAAAATGATTTTGAGTTTTGTTCCACATTTTCTCCCACTCTATCTAGGACCTTCTAATGTGACCCCTTTCAGAGAAGTTGTTATTTAATTGATGGTTGTATATTTGTGTGTTCCTAGGCACTCACCACCTGCCTCCTGGGGGGTATGATAGGGAACAGAAAAGCACAATTTTCAGTTCACTGTTTTTTGAAGTGCAGTTCCAGGTGGGTTTGGCTGATGTTCACTGCTCTCTATCATTGAACAAGAGATATAGAAGCTCACAGTGGCTCTTTCCCAATGGTGGAGCTGAAGGGGGTATGGTTGTAATTGGGCTGTGTGGGCATTGTTGCTGTCTCCCATCTGTTGGGGCAAAAAAAAAAACCCCAACATACACATATGAGAAAACAAATAAACAACAGCAAAGAGAGAGAGCGAGCAAGAGTGAGATCATGCGTGTGAGAGAATGAGTGTGTGAGAGAAAATAATATGAGAGAAAAAGAAACACCAACAGGCAGTAGTAGGAAAAAGGAATATGATAAGTAAGAGATAAAAGGGAAAGGAAAATGAAACAGTGGAAGAGGGAAAGTAAAAAAGTGAAAGCACAGAACTAGGGAGAAGGAGGAAGAAAAGAGAAAGAGGTAAGTAATTATTAAAGAAAAATTAAGACAAAAAAGGAGAAGTAGAGGGGAGAAAACAAAAGAGAAACACAAGAAAAGAAAAAAAAAAGGGAAAGAATGAAAGAAAGTATTAAAAACAAGGGAAGAGATAAAGAAAAAGGAGTAAAACAACAACAAAATCACAACCAACCAAAGAACAAGGTAAAAACTAGGGCAAGTGTAAACTATGGGGCCAGCATGCTCAGTATGGGCTGACACCCTCTGCCAGCCAAGGAATTCACAAGGTGGGAGGGTGGTGTGCCTGGCCCTAGTTCCTATAGTCCTAGCTGTTTTCTAAAGTCAGGGCACCTAATCCGAAGTAGTTCATCATGGTCCTAACAGTGACTGAGATCAGGGTCTTTATTCCTAGAAGGAAATGTTTCAGACCTAGAAGGCAGCTGAGGGTAGGGCAGCTGGTTATGAGAATTCCTACTCATTAGGGCTGACTGGAGGCTGGCTCCCGAGTGTCTAGATGCTGGGATGTTGCACCCATTTCCTGACTCTGACCTGTGGCAGAGCAGGTGATAGCAAGGGGTTGGTGAGGGTGGGGTCTGGCCATGCCTCTGGGTCACTAGGAGAATGTGGGGAATACAAGAGAATAGCAGTTTTCTTGTCATCCATCACAGGTGTGCATCTGTGCCATCAGGCTGCCATCTGGATCCAATACTACTTACAAAAGGTCAAGATGACTGTGCTGAGTCAGGCCAGCTGACAGTTTGCATCTCCTATCATCCCTGTTCTGTTTCTTCTCCTAGTCATTATTCAGTCCACTTCTCTAAAGTTTAATTTGAAGGTTTTTTTTGAAGTTCAGGCTTCCAGGATTATCATCTGTATCTGTTTCATTTGGTCTCTTGTATCTTTGCTATAGGGTCATGGTGTAGTGCTGTAGGATAAGCACTGGACTCCCAACCACAAGGTCAGAGGTTCAAACCTACCACTCACTCCTTGGAAACCCTATACAGAGTTGCTATGAGTCGGAACTGACTCAGCGGCACTGAACAAAAATCTTTGTTGTAGAAGATCTATGTAATATGTCTTTCTAGTCAGCCATCTTGCTGAAAGTCAATTTAGAGGCAGTTTTGTGAAGGAAGTTGATTCAGTGGGGAAGTGAAGTTGGAATACAGAACTATGCTGAGCTTTGTTTCTAGCAACTTTGATACACTGATGCAAAGCACATGTCCTCAGACTTGTGTGGCTCAAAGTAAGCTCATGTGTTCGTTATGAGCTTATATGAAATGCCTATATTTTCTGAACAAGAATTCCTTTTTATATACCTCCACAGTAGGCCAGAAAACCTGGAAGTAGCTTTTGGGAATCTCATATCTCTTGTGTTTCTTTGGTTGTTGTAGTAGTAAATGTGTGATTCTTAGAAAAGACTTTTTTATTAGCTTCTCTCATTTGTTAGAAAAAAAAACCTCACATGAATATTTGGGGTTGTTGGATAATTTACAAGATTCTCTACATTTAAGCAAATGTCATATTCAAGTACTTAAATACCAAACATTCTAAATTGAAGGTTTACAGTTAACTATCATTTTGTATAGTAAAAGAAATCACACACACAATTATGTACCCATGCATACTTTCATACAATACACACTTAATTTCTTGTATATTGTTTGAATGTTCTAAACTTTAGCGTTTAAATACATACTTTTCTAAAATCTTATGAAAATATAGACAAACATATTCTTTGTTGAAGAGTAAGAAGAAAGCATTTAATTATCTGGCATACAGAAAATGAATGTATGAAAAAAAAAAGCTAAAGAGGATAGAGAGAAACACTGTAAACTGATGATATATGGAGGGGATAATAATCAATGTAATGAAACAAGTTATATGAATGGTTGAATGTGAAGCTGATGATGTGCCCTGTAAACTTTCACTCAATCCAAAATAAAAACATTTACTTAAAAAAAAAAAGGAATAAATGAATATGATGATAATTTAACATCATTTTTTACTAATTGTCTTCAACCACATTTTGATTTCACATATTTGGCTTTGAGTGATTTTGGATTTCTATGTGACAGCTGCAATGGCCACAGGTTTTCTGATGATTGTTATTGTTGTTACATGCCATCAAGTCAGTTCCAACTCATAGTGATCCTATGCATAGTAAATAAAACACAGGTAAACATCCTTCTGGTATTCTCTGCTCTTTCAGCTAAGATCTACCTGACATCAGTAATGACATCCCTCATTCCAAGTCCTTGTCTAAATCTGGCTTGACCCTTTGGCAGTTCTCTGTCAATGTACTTTTGCAGCCATATTTGAGTATTCTTTACCCAAAATTTACTTGCATTTGATGTATCAGTATTGTTCGATGATTTTTGCATTCCATTGGGTCACCTATCTTTAGAATGGGCACAAATATGGATCTTTTCCAATCAGTTAGTCAGGTTGCTGTATTCCAAATTTCTTGGCATAGATGAGTGAT
>NW_006408753.1:148282-150339 GCF_000296735.1 Chrysochloris asiatica
TGACATCCATTTTGGTCTTTGCCTTCTTTCTTGTTTTCTTAATGATCTTTTGCTTTCTTCTTGTATCATGCTATGGATGTCATCCCACAGTTCTTCTGGTCTTCAATGTTTAATGCATCACATCTGTTCTTGAGATGATCTCTGAATTCTGGTGAGATATGTTCAAGATTATACTTTGGTTTTCGTGGACTTGTTTTAGGTTTCTTCAGCTTTAACCTGAACTTGCATTATGAGTAACTACTGATCTGTTTCACAGTCTGCCCCGTGCCTTGTTTTAGTTGATGATATGGAGCTTTTCTGCTTTGTCTTCCCATAGATGTGGTCAATTTGATACCTAAGTATTCCACCTTGTGAGGTTCATGTGTATAGTCATCTTTTATGTTTTTTAAAAGCAGTATCTGCAATGAAGTCATTCATTTTGCAAAATTCTGTCATGGGATCCAGTATTGTTTCTATCAGCGAGGTCATATTTTTTGTTTGTTTCTGGTGATTAACAAATATTTATTCTTCTGACTTATCGCTTCTTCAAATTAATTTATTATTATTGCCATTGAAACTATGTATTTACCAATAAATGATTTACTATTCAGTTTTAGCTGTTTCTTTGTTAAATGTAAAGAACAAACAACATATGCTCTGCAAGCTGCATTAAGCAGAGTTTGCAAAATAATGGCTGTATAGGTAAATACGTAAACCAAAGTAAGTCACCTAATTTTTATGATATAAAAATAATTTTAGGGCAAATCCTGACAGACTACCTCACTTTTGGAATTTTTGGTTTTTCTTGTATAATGAAAGTGAGATTCTTCTCGAAATGCAATGACATTTTTAAGTGAGTGTCGTTAACTATTGTTATTTAGTGGTCCAATTTGACGACACCAGGAGTTTCATATAATGAAAACTTCTACACTACATGCTTGGTCAGCTATTACGAAGTTAAGTTAAAATGTTTTCATGATCACTTAAAGAATTCCTTAAGGGTCTTTAAATGAGTTCTAACTTACATTGTACACAGATCATTAAATGCCAAAAGTTAAGTCTCCAAGGGTTATGACATCTACAGTCAGCTGTAATAAAAATAATGCATTATAAAAAATCCATCTCATTGTACAAGAAGTTCATAGATAGAGGAATTAATGTATCTTAATAATATGATATAAAAAGGAAACTAGTATACCCATTTCAACTTTATATTTTTATTTTTTAAGTTTCCATTTCCTCAGTTGCATTCTAAATTTGAAAATGGCAATGTTCAAGGGCTTACTCCACACTGCAGAATGTTGTTGTTGTAGTTAGGCACCACTGAGTTCATTTAAATTCCCAGCGTCCCCAGCGAGTTTCATAGGCTGTTAGCTTTATGAGAGTAGACCGCCAGGTCTTTCTCCCACACACATTTATTCTAACTGGATACATAGAGCTAAACTTGCATAGAACCTTTGGGCTAAGTAGATACGCGTGATCACTTTTAAGTTCTTGATATTGTTGTTGTTACTGTTAGGTGTCATCGAGTCAGTACCAACTCACAGCAACCCTATGCACAACAGAACCAAACACTGCCTGGTCCTGGGTGAACCTCATAATCATTGCTACATCTGAGCCCATTGCTGCTGCAACTGTACCAACCCATCTTGTTAGGGGAGGGGGGTCGTCCTCTTTTTCTCCAACCTTCTACTTTACCAAACATGATATCCTTTTCCAATGACCAGTCCCTCCTGACAATATGTCTCAAATATGAGAGATGAAGTTTGGCCATCCTGGCCTCCAAGGAGCACTCTGGCTGTACTTCTTCCAACACAGATTGTTTGTTCTTTTGGCAGTCCATGATACTTTTAATGTTCTCCTCCAACACTATAACTCAAATGCATCAATTCTTCTACAGTTTTCCTTATTCACTGCCCAACTTTTGCATTCATATAAGGTTATTGAAAATACCATGGCTTGAGTCAGGTACACTTTAGTCCTCAAGCTGACATCTTTGCTCTTCAACACTTTAAAAAGGTCTTGTGCAGCAAATATGTCTAATGCAATACATTGTTTGATTTCTTGACTGCTGCTTC
>NW_006408753.1:150647-159261 GCF_000296735.1 Chrysochloris asiatica
CTGGTGGATATCTTCCTAATTTTAAAACATTTGGTGTTTTGCTCTGTTCAAATATCTGCCTCTTTGTCTATATATAGGTTATTCATGAGCACAAAGAAATGTTCCAGAATACTCATATTTCACAATGTTGTCCGTAGCTTGTCATGATTCATACTATCAAAAGTCTCTGTGTAGTCAATAAAGTACAGGTAAACATCTTTCTGATATTCTCTGCTTTCAGCCAAGATCCATTGGTCATTAGCAATGATATCCCTCATTCCACATCCTCTTTGGAAACTGGCTTGAACATCTGGAAATTCTCTGTCAATGTATGCTTGTAGCCATTTCTGTACTACCTTTGGTAAAACTTTACTCACATGGGATATCAAAGATATTGTCTGATGATTTCTGCATTCTGTTGGGTCATCTCTCTTTGGAACGGGCACAAATATGGATCTCTTCTAGTCAGTTGGCCAAATAGTTGTAGTCCAGATTTCCTGACATAGGTGAATGAGTGCTTTTAGTACCACATCAGTTTGCTGAAAGATTACAATTTTTATTCCATCTATTCCTGTTGCCTTGTTCTTTGCCAATCAATGCCTTCAGTGCACCTTGGACTTCTTCCTTAAGAATCATTGGCTTTTATTCATTTCCTACATCTTGAAATATTTCTTTTTAGTAAAGTGACCATGTATTCCTTTCAACTTCTTTTTATGCTTTCTGCATAATTCAATAATTTGCCCAGGGAATCCTTCAATACTGCAAGTCAAGGCTTGAATTTTTTCTTCAGTTCCCACAGCTTGAGAAATGCTGAGCGTGTTCTTCCCTTTTGCTTTTCTAACTCCAGGTCTTTGCACTTGTCATTATAATATTTGACTTTGTCTTCTGGAACTGACCGTTGAAGTTTTCTGTTCAGCTATTGTACCTCCTTACTTCTTCCATTTGTTTTAGCATCTTTTCGCTAGCATCCATTTTGGTTTTTAGCATCCATTTTGGTTTTAGCATCCATTTTGGTTTTTCCCTTCTTTCTTGTCTTGTTAGTGACCTTTTGAATTCTTCCTGTATGATGTTCCTGATTTCATTCCACAACTCTTCTGGTCCTTGGTCTTTAGTATCTAATGCATCAAATCTGTCTCTAGATGATCTCTAAATTCAGTTGGGATGTATTCAAGGTCATATTTTGGCTCTCATGGACTTGTTTTCATTTTCTTCAGCTTCAGCCTGAACTTGCATATGAGCAATTGATGGTCTGTTCCACAGTTTGCCTCTGGCCTTATTTTGACTGATGATATGGAACTGTTCTACCGTTTCATTCCACAGATGTAGTCAATTTGATTTCTGTGTATTCCATCTGGTAAGGCCCATGTATATAGTCTTTTGTTTAAAAAGGTATTTGCAATGAACAAATCATAGGTATTGCAAATTTCTATCATATGATCTCCAGCATTGTCTCTTTCACCCAGGCCATATTTTCCAAAGACTGATCCTTCCTCATTGTTTCTAACTTCTGCATTCCAATCACCAGTAGTTATCAATACATTTTGATTGCATGTCTGATCAATTTCAGACTGAAAAAGTTTGTAGAATTCTTCAATTTTATCATCACTGGCTTTAGTGGTTGATGCATACATTTGAATAATAATAGTATTAACTGGTCTTACTTGTAGGCATACGGATATTGTCCTTTCACAGACAGTGTTGTACCTCATGACTAATCTTTATATGCACTTTTTGGTGATGAAGGCGATGTCATTCCTCTTCAATTTGTCATTCCCAGCATAGTAAACCATGTGATTGTCAGATTCAAAATGATGAATACCAGTCCATTTCTGCTCACCAATGCCCAGGATATTGATGTTTTTATGTTCCATTTCATTTTTGACAATTTTCAATTTTCCTAGATCTGTACGTCATACATTCCATGTTCTGATTATTAATGGATGTTGACATCTGTTTCACTTCATTTTGTGTTGTGCCCCATCAGAAAATGAAGGTTCCAAGGGCTTTATTCCATTCTGGTCATCATGGTCAACTCTACTTTGAGGAGGCAGCTCTTCCCCAGTTGCATTTTGAGTGCCTTCCAACCTGAGGGGCTCATCTTCTGGCACTATAGCTGACAGTGTTCCACTGATTTTCATAAGATTTTCAGTGACTAAATATTCATAAGTAGTCCAACTCTCCTTCTTCCTAGTCTATCTTCATTTGGAAGCTTATCAGAAACCTGTCCACCGTGGGTGACCCTGCTGGTATTCAAAACACCTGTGGCATTTCTTTCAGACTCCACAATCCACCACAGTATGACACACTGACAGATGAGGGGTGGGATTCTTGGTCTACACCTTTTTATATGGCTGCTTTTGGTGACTTAGAGAATGAGAAGAGAAACTGACTTTCTTATGAGGGCATATATCTTTCAGGCCTTTAACCCAGGAGCTTAAAGATTTGAGAGGGATTTCTTTTTCTTAGGGATTTATTTGTAGCATCTTCATTTATCTCCCCTTTCTTTCATTTCTATAGAGGGCCTCCCTTTTTCAGTTTAATTCAGCTGAGGAAGTTAATTTTCCATAGTATTTTTTTCTTATATAGTATTTCTATGCTAGAAACAACTTAGGAAACAGCAGGCAAAGACTTCATGAATTTAACTATTTCATGTTAAGAATCATTTAACTATATGTTTTTGTTAAGTGCCATCAAGTTGGTTCCAACCCATAGCGACCTTGTATAGGATTTGTGAGGAATAAATGGTGGATTTGAACTGAAAACCTTGCAGTTCAAACTGATCTTGCAGTTAACTGCTCATCCTACATCACCACACCAGGACTACTGGACATTAAGAAATTCCACAGAGTGAAAATTGGCACCTTCATACAGCTTTAGCTGTGGATTCTTGTATAATTATACTTTGTCTCCAGTGAACAAATGGAGAGTTGTGTGCTGTGTTACAGAAAGAATAGCATTTTCCCTGAAGCAATCTCATTATTCAACTTCTACAGGCCATTAAAGCCAAGAAGTATTTGTGGGGCAGAGGGAGAGTTGTCACAAACACAGTCTTCTAGAGGACCTCATGAACTTCAGGTTCTATGATCTTGCATCTATTATGCAAACTTTAGCTTTAAATTAGTATCCACATAGAAGCGGTATGAGGCAGGGAATATATCATGGGAAATGTACAATGGTTTATCTGATTCTTGTTTCTCTGCAAAAAGAACTTAAGGCCAGCCTTAAGTTATAGTTGTTGGTTATTGCTATTGGGTTGACTCCAATTCATGGCAACCTCATATACAACAGAATGGAATGTTTCCTGGGCTTGCATCATCTTCACAATAGTTGGTGTGCTCAACTCTAGTGTTGTGTTTAGAATGCCTTCCAATCTATGGAGTTCATTTACAAGCATTACATCACACAATCATATTCTGTTGTGACCTACAGGGTTTTCACTGGCTAATTGTCAGAAATAAATTGTTTGGTCTTTCTTCCTAATCTGTCTGAGACTGGAAGTTCTGCTGAAACTTGTCCACCATGAATGACTCTGCTGGTATACGAAATACTGATATTATAGCTTACCACAACTAAGCAATGTGCAAGCCATTATAGTATGACATACTGACAGATATGTGGTGGAATTTTGCAGTAAATTCCCTTGTCAGTAAAGTAGAGAGAATTCATGCCCCCAGGGAGCTTGGAGCCAGAGTTTAATACAGGTATTCTCTCTGCTAGTGCCACTGTTTTCAAAGCCTCTGGATTTATTAAAGGGAGTTTTGGTGTGGTGCTGTGGTTTAATGCACTGGACTGCAAAGTCTTTTTTACCCGAAAGGTCAGTGTTCAAGCTCATCAGCTGTCTTTGGAAACCTTATACAGGGTCACTATGGGTTAGGACAGACTCGATGGCACTTATCAACAGCAACAAACAAAAGTTTATTAAACGGAGTCCTAGGTGGTGTTGTGGGTTAATGCACAAGGCAGCAAGGTCTATTTGAATTGCAAGGCTGGCGGTTCAAACTCATCAGTTACCCTATACAGGGTCACTATGAGTTGGAACCGATTCGACAGCTCTTCACAACAATGACAAGTTTATCGAAAATTAATGGAAATTTTGGATTCTACTATATAATATATCCTGGATTGTTTAAAAATAACAACAGTATGGAAATTATTTACTTAGTACAATTGACATTCCTTGCATTGTGTTTTATCTTGGTATTTGGCATATTCCTTGGCACACAAACACTCTTTGAGGCACACAAACACTATTTGAGAAGTGCAACCATGGGTCAATCCTGAGTTTCACTTTTTGTTCTTTGTTTCTGGTGTGAGTGTCCAATCTACCGGTAGCTATGAACCATGCTGCTCACCTCATAACTATGCATTTGGGCTGTATCTATACCCTCTTCCCTGAGCTTAGTTTTAAATAATATATTTGGAGTCATTTCAAATAACTCTCAGTGATGTTCTGTTATTCCAGCTGACTTTTGGTGAGTTTTTTTGTTTAGGTCCTTGCTTCAATCTGCCATCCAGGGGTTAGGATCCTTCCCAATCTTCCTTTTTTTAATTCTTCTACCTGACCTGATTTCTGCCTTTCCTTTGTGCACCATGTCTTGGTTACCTGTGCAGTCCTTTCTTATTCCTGGGACTCTATTTTAGCTTGATGCACTTCTAATAATGTCCTTTCCAGATTGGCTAATGCCCAGCAGAGACAGTCAAGGGTGGGTCCTGCTTTCTCAACAAGGAACTGGGCTCAGAGAGAAAGAATGATTAGGTAATATTTTTAGCCAAGTTTCTTTCAATATGTCCCGGAGCATTGAACTTAGACTAACTTTTCTATCATTTTTTTCCCCAATTAGAATACTGTTCTCAACCAAACATTAGTCTGCAATAGTTTTAAATTACCATGCATGATTCAAAGTGATTTAATATTCACAAAATTCCTGCCATCTTAATAGGCTCTGAAATGGGAGGTTGATTGGGAGTCATTTCATGAGTGGAGGAGAGCAATTTAAAATTGTTAGAACATTTCACGTTCCTTAGCACTTGGTTTGGAACAGTTTGGTGCCTGCTTAATATAGAAGAATCTGAAATTGCTGGGCAATGAAATTTCAATCAGGGGCTCTGTATCTGAGGAAAACTCTTCATCAACAGTGAATTTTACCATCACCTTCTCCTCTTAGGAAAATTGTGACCCTCCCTATCACCTTGTTTGGATTTTCTATGTGCATTTTCCAGTCAACTGTACCTAGTGTTGTAACAAATATCACCGTGATCTACTCTCTCAGTGTCATATTTTGATTCCTCCTGCATTTTCAGTTATTTCAGAAATAGAAACGGTCACAACCTACAACAGTTTTGACAAAAACAAATTCTGTTTCTCATACTGCCAAATATTTATTTTCCTGAGAATTAAAATTTGCTTTTGGTAGTGTGTTGAGCGTTAGTAGTACGTATAAAGTTATTTTACATGGCACCTGGGAATAAAAGTTTTGGCAAGTAGGTGAAGTGTTCTTCAGCTTGTGAACTACTGACATTTTAAGTTCAGTTTTAAGTTTGTCTCCATTGAATTTAAAATTCCCATTCTTCTTCATACTGTGTGAAAGGTAGTTTCCCTTAGACCTGAAATCTAAGAGGCATTTCTGGGTGGCTCTGAGAATTGAATCTATGCTGGCAGCTTATCTCTGTCTGGTATATGAAGACATATCTCAGAAAATCCAAATCTACTGTCTTTCAATTGAAGGGGCCCTCGATTGTTGTCCTCATGTGTCACTGGAGGATAAGCATTGAACTTCTCACTGCAGTCGCTCCTCAGAAACCCTAAACAGGGTCAGAACATGTTGGAACTGACTTGATGTCCAGTAACAACATAAGGTTTCTGAAGCTGTAAATGTTTACAGGAGAAGGAAGGATCATCTTTCTCCAAGGATTGGCTGGTAAGGTTTGAAATGCTGACTTTTAGGTTAATAGTCCAGTGTTTATCCTAGTACTGCCTGACATAGGTCTCTAGCAAAAGGTTTGTTACTCCTGGTCAAATTGTAAAATAGATGAGGGTGCTTTTAAGGTGTCTCCACCCTTTTTTTTTTCTTTTCAACATTTTATTTATTTGTTGTTGTTATTGAGAATATACATTGCACTATAGGTATTAACCCATGGTTAGTACCCATATGGTTAATATACACTGGACTGCAAGGTCATTTGAACTTCAAAGCTGGTGGTTCAAGCCCACCAGCCATTCCTTGGAAACCTTATACGGGGTCCCCATGAGTTGGAAGTGACTGGATGGCATTTAACAACAACAACATGTATAATTTAGTGTGACTGATTACATTCTTTGAGTTGTGCATCCATTGTCTCTTTCTGAAAATTTCCTCCATCATTAACACACATCACTGCTACCTAAGGTTCTTATCTAATCATTTGTATTGCTGTTGTTAATTTGATCCCATACAGAGAGTTCTCAGAAGAACATAATACTCATGGCAGATCCTTTTTACTGGTTAAGCTTAACTATTATTTGGGAATATTTTTAGTTTAAGGTTTAAAGATTACCTTGAGGCAATAATTTCATGAAGTCTTCCACCATCCATGACTCGAGAATGACTAGAGTATATTAGAATATGAAATTCTGTTCTTCATTTCTCCCCTTTTGATTAGGATTCTACTAAGGAATCTTTGATCAAAGTATTCAGTAATGTCACTGGACACCATCTAGTTCTTCTAGTCTTATGGAAAAAGGAGATAATTTTTTTTCATGGAGGCAATTAGCCACTCATTCCATATCCTACTTCTGTTCCTTACTTTTTTTCTTCCTCTGTTACTATAGTGATTAGAGGTTGATTTTTGTGCCTTGGATGACTACTTGAAAGCTTTTAAGACTGCAGGCACCATGAAACAAAGTAGAAGGCAGAAAAGAAGCACTAAGTATGCTATTAGGCAAATTATATGAAACCAGGACCCTAAACCTCCAAACCAAGGAAACAAGTTACATCATGTGTTTGTTTGTATATAAAACCCCACAGCAGCTATTCTGTTTCTCTTCTTTTTCAAAACTTTTTATTGTGAGTTGAGTAAAGGTTCATAGAGCAGATCACCAGTTTTACATTAAACAAATTATACACTTAGTGTCATTGCAATGATTACAATCCCCTCCATGTAAAATCAGTTATTCCATTTCCTCTCTGTGATTCTATTCTCTTTGCCAACCCTTCTGAAAGTTTTCCTTAGGGAAATGCTGACCTTTTGATTCATTCCATTGTGAGCAGACCTTACTAGTATAGTTCTCCATTCTATCCCTTCTGCTACTTGGCTGGAAGTTGAGCCATGAGGGTAAGTTCAGTTCTAGACTTAAAGAGTGACTGAGGGCCATAGTCTTGGGTTCCTCCAGTCTCTTTCTGACAAGTAAGCTCAGTCTTTTTATTTTTATTTTTAATGTTATGTTTTGTTCCACATTTTCTACAACCATTTCCAGAACCTTCTAATGTGATCCTTTCAAACAGTTGATCATGGTAGCCAGGTACCATCTAGTTCTTCTGGTCTCTGGGTTGTGGAGATTGATGTTTATGTGTTCCATTAGTCCATGGGCTAACTGATTCCAAATTCTGTTTTCATTGCTCTTCTTTCCTGTGCACACAGAGACCAATAATTGCATCTTAGATGGCTGCTCATGAGTTTTAAGGTCCCTGTCATTACACACAAAAATAGGATGTAGAACATTGTTGTTGTGGACTATATTTTGCTAATAGGCCACGTTTTCTTCAGAAACTATGGTCTTGAGCGCTCAGGCCCAGCAACTAATTCCAACAAGGTGTTTGGTAATGTCGTAGAAATTTTCCTAATTCTGTCCCTTTTATGCCGCACCATATTAATATATGTTTGCAGCAGACATCTTCTGTCAAACTTTTATATACTTGTGGTTATACTTCCAGTCTCTCTTTTGTGCCCATTCACTTTGTGTATCTGTTCATGTGTCTACCTGTAGATCACTGTTGTTGCAAGGTTGTGTATTTATTTACCTCTATTCTCTTTCACTCTTGCACTCCTCCTTGCATTTACCTCTGTCTTCATAATTTCATGCCAACCTCCCTATTGTTGTACATGACCTTCTTTGTCACCCAAGTTAACTCATGTCTACGTTTTAGCTAGTGAATTACTCTCCCTTCCCCCCCACCTCTGGTAAATTTCAAAGAATGTTTCTTTTAACATTAAAAACTTTTTTTTTTTTTTTTTGTGACATTTTACAATAGTGTTTGCTAAGTGCTGTTGAGTTGGTTCTGACTCATAGTGACCCTATTTATATAGGGTTTCTGAGGATCAGTTAGTGGGTTTTACAGTTGACTTTGTGATTTGCAGTCCAGTGCTTATCCTACAGTGCCACACCAGAAGTCCTTTACAATAATAGTCTCCTACCATATTTGTCCCTTTGTGATTGACTGATTTTTCTCAGCATAATATCCTCCAGATTCATCCCTGTGATGAGCTATTTCACCGATTTATCATTATATTTCAATGTTGCATAATATTCCATTGGATGTACATACCAAAGTTTGTTT
Organism: Chrysochloris asiatica; assembly: GCF_000296735.1. Lineage (NCBI taxonomy): Eukaryota > Metazoa > Chordata > Mammalia > Afrosoricida > Chrysochloridae > Chrysochloris > Chrysochloris asiatica. The sequence continues at coordinate 159,161 of NW_006408753.1, forward strand.
ATACATTCTTCTACTGATGGACATTTAGGCTGTCTCTATCTTTTCGCTATTATGAATAATGTTTTGATGGATATAGGTTTACATATGTCTGTTCATGTCAT
>NW_006408753.1:182738-185046 GCF_000296735.1 Chrysochloris asiatica
TATTGTGCTGTTGTTGGGTTAAATGCTCTGTACACATCTATGTGGTCAAGTGGTTTGATTGTGCTGTTTAGTTCCTCTGTAACTTTGTCGAGTTTCTTTCTGGTTGTTCTATCCCTTTTCGAAAGTGGCGTATTAAAATCTCCCACTGTAATTGTAAATTTTATCTATTTCTTTCTTCAATTCTGGTATGGTTTGCTTTATATATCTTGGTTCTCTTTCATTTGGAGTGCAGATATTAATTATGGTTATGTCATCTTGCTCAATTGACCTTTTAATCATGAGATAGTGCCCTTCTTTATCTCTTATGGTGGTTTTTATGCCTTAAAGTTTATTTTATCAGATATTAGTATTGCCACTCCTGCTTGTTTTTTATTGCTGTTAGCTTGTTTTTAGTTTTTTTTTAATTTTCCATCCTTTAACTTTTAGTCTGTTTTTACCTTTGTGTGTAAGGTGTATCTCTTGCAGGCAGCATATTGAAAGGTCTTGTTTTCTTATCCATTTAGCCACTCTATTTCTCTTCACTGGTACATTTAATCCATTGACATTCAGTGTAATTATCAATAGGTATCAATTAACTGCTGTCATCATGTTAATTTTTTTGGTGATGCTGTTTGTTCCTTTGTTCTGCATGCTTCCTTGTGCTGAGTTCATGTTTTTTGTGCTACTTCTTGTCAATTTTTTTCCTTAGATTTACTGTTTCCTTGTTCTCTTGGATCTTAGTTTTCATGGTAAGTTGTGAAGTATTAATTTTCTTTGGGGTTACCCTATAGTGTATTAAGTTTTCCCTGCATTTAAGACAGTCTATTGTATCCTGCAATCTACTCGACCTCCTTACCACCTGAGTATCTGTTCATATATTTTCCCCTTCTTTTACATTGTTAATATTTTGATCTTTGGTTGGCCTCACAGGTCCTATGAATTCATTGCTGTAATTTTGTTCTGTTCTGAACTCTGCTAACTGTCGACTGAGTTCCAGGTGGTGTTGCCATGTCTGTCAATCTCTGGTTGTTGTCTGTTCTTGCTGGTTTTCATTCCAAAGAACTCCCTTTAGGAAGTTTTGAAGTGCTGGATTGGCTCTGACAATATCTCTTAGCTTCTGTTTATTTTGGAATGTTTTGATTGCACCATTGTATTTGATTGACAGTTTTGCTGGATTGATGATTCTTGGTTGGCAGTTTTTTTTCTTTTAGGGTTTTATATACGTCTCCCCATTGCTTTCTTGTCTGTGTGGTTTCTTCTGAGAAGTCAGAGCTTAATCTGATTTGCTTGCCTTTGTAGGTAACACTTCTCTTTTTCCTGGCTGCTTTTAGTATTCTCTTTGTCTTTGATTTTTGATAGCTTTTTTAATGATATTTCATGATGATTTTCTTTTGGGGTCTATCCTTTCTGGGCTTTGTTCAGCTTCTTGAATATTTACCTCCTCATCCTTCAAGATGTTAGGAAAATTTTCTTCCAGAAGCTCTTCAACTATCTCTTCTGTAGACTTCTCTTATTCTTCCTGTTCCCAAATGCCAATAATTCTTAAGTTCTTCCTTTTCATGTTATCCAGCATGCATCTTTGACACTCTTCAGATTTTTTATACTTTTTTCAGCTTGCTCTTCTATCTTAGCAGTATTGAGAGATTTGTCTTCCATTCTGCTCTTCTATCTTAGCAGTATTGAGCTCCATCTCTTCCATTCTGCTTCTTTGCCCTTTCAGTGTATTGTCCATTTCTGATATTTTATTATTAATCATCTGGACTTATTTTTGCAGGTTTTGGATTGTTTCCAATGCCATATCTACCTTATTTGATTGCTCCTGTAGCACTTTCCTGACTTCTTCCTTATTTTCTTCTACCCCTTTTCAGAGCATTTGAATTTGTTTCCATATCATTCTTTGGAATTCCTTCTCAGGCAGATCCAGAGCCTGCTCTTCTACTGGAAAGTCTGTGTCTACTTTCAACTCATTTGTCTCAGTTGCTTTTTTCTGGTTTTGGACATGTGTTGAGATCTTTAATTGGACATTTTCAGCAGCTATGTATGTTTTAAATGTTTTTTTAAGCATCCAGTTAATGGATGCTTAAATTGATGCATGTTGCTTTGTTGTTAAGCTTACTGAGCATCTCCTGGTGTATATGATCTGGAGAGAGGCTTCCCTTTTAATGTGTAATGCCTAGCAGCTAGTTTTGGCTCTTGTCCAGATGGTGGGGTGTTACAGGGTATGCTTGTAGCTTGGCTATATGAGCACAGTTGCTGTCTCTTCTTGAGTAAGGTAGGGGGAGAAAACTCCAACCCCTGGGAAAAGAGTGAGGCCAAAAGGACCAAAGAC
>NW_006408753.1:185146-207931 GCF_000296735.1 Chrysochloris asiatica
GGGTTTCCCCTCTGTGCTGTTGGGAACTGTGGGTGCAATGCTGGACCCTTTTGGGGGTGTGCTCCCACACACCTGAAGGTGTCTGGGCTGGGCTGTGAGGGCGTGATTGGAGTAAAGAGGAAAGATTGTGAAAAATGAAAAGTGAAAGATGAAAAATCGGTCATATCTCTCCCTCCAGACGTGCAGCTCCGTAGCTTCTAGTGCTGGGTCACTGCCTCTGCTTAGGAGATGCATTCTTAATGTCAGGGACTTCTGCTTATGCCTAAATCTTATTTATTTATTTTTCATCTCCATTCTTCAATAGATGTATTTTGCAGTCTTGATGCTATTCTATTGCATCTATTGTTCTTCTAAGAAGCAGACAGAATTATTTCAGTTCCCAGTGATCTGGTGATTCATGGGGTTCATTTGGGAAATAAACTGGAGAGTCTTTCTTCAACAAACTTATCCTGACCCTTACTGAGATGGTTGGATATGATTTTTGTTCTATCTCTTTGATTTTGAAGGCTAGATCTTTACTGCCTAGAGTAAAAGCGCACAAGGGTTTGTTGTACACAAATGCTTTGTTAGTTAATTTGTGGTATATGGACTAGCAACATCAGTACCACCTGGGAGTGTGCTCTGTTCTTTCTTCCAAGGTGCCTCTGGATGGACTCAAACATCCAACTTTTCAGTTAGCTGCTGAGCACATTAACCATTTGCACTAGTCAGGGACTACTTCATAGTCTAGTCCCTATTTACCCTTTCATTCCACATCACATCTATATCTTACTGGTAACTTCATTTGTCCATTTCCTACTGTCTAGCTCAGATCTGATCTGCAAACTTGCAGAGGATTTAGTCTCATCCCAACTAATTTGGTCTGTATTCTCTCTGCTCTCCTTTTGCCCCTCCTTGGTTATTAGGAATTGTTTTCTTTGATAAGATAATTGAGATGCAGGGCATAATTTATCAGCTAACATGACTATATAAGGATTTTTTTATTAATGAAGATATAGTGCTTAGCTTAATGCTTCTAGTTCCTGTTAAATCTAAACTCATCCACTGCATTGACACTGAATGGCAGTAAACTACCATTCATTAAACTCACCAAGCTTATATTATTCTCTGTAGAGACAGCTGGAAAATTATACTTGGGTGCCACAACACTAATTTTAATTTTAAAGAAATGAGCCATGAACTACTGAAAATAATAATTCTCAATGATGACACCTGAGAGGCTGTTGTGGCTATCAACCAATATATTAATTTTATCTCTGGTTTCCAAGCTGCACAAATCCTTTAGCTAACTATACAAGAAATATGTCAAGGCATGGCCCATACAGTTCTAAACACAAGAAGATTTTAAAAAAATGGCTCTCTGCTTTGCTGAACAGGTCCCTGCTCATCCTTTACAGGGTCTTCCCATTTGGAATGGTAGGTAGTTGACTGTTGTTGTTAAGTTTCTTCAAATCAGTTCTGACACATAGTGACCCTGTATAAGGTTTCCAAGGTTGTAAATCTCTATGGGAGCTGTAAGGCTTATCTTTTTCCTGCAGAGTGGCTGGTAGATTTGAACTTTTGACCTGTGGTTAGCAGCTTAACTCATAGAGGAACTATATTTTTTAAAAGATGCTGTCTCTAGTTAGAAATGTTGTGTTTGTTCTATTCATTGATTTGAGAAGGTATGATCTTTGAGATAGAAAAGATTTGCTTTGCAATGAAACTAGTATTCTACAATACACTACTATCTAGTAATAGCTCCTGATAACCTCTTAAATAGTTTGTAGCATCAAAACTGTTTCAAAAGGGTTTCTTATCAAAAAATAAAACCACTTCTAGATATCAAAGGAAAATGAATCAGCATAGTATTTTAATTTCAATTCATCATTCACCATCACTGTCAAAATCCATTTACCTCTGTTTATAAATTTTATCAGAATTTTCCTTTTTCAGGCTCACTTAGCATGTTGAAGAGGCTTCTGTAAATGCTGTCATAGTGATAAACCCTGTTTCCAGATCCTATAACTCCCTGTTTAATTGCACCATAAACTGCATCATGGATCTTATTTGCAAGCCCCAAACAGTGTGCTTGGCCCTAAATGGTTGCAGTTTTAGTGGGCACCACGTGGCTACTTCAGAGGCAGAAAGGTTGAAAATCTTCTATTAACTTAAGTCCCTAGTGCTCAAGGAGAGGGGCTGCAGTTGCTTATTCTCTTAATTATTTCAGTTTTATTCTTTTGCATCTTGAAAGCACTCTCCCTGGGACAAACAGTCACACAACTGAAGAGAAGATTTATTTCTCCTCACAAAGATTAGGAGGTTTATTCAGAAACAAGTGGCCACTAAAGATATGGTTGAGTCAGCCTGGTAAGCAGCTCTTTTTTGAAGTCAATGCTTCATTACTTCTCTGGTCTTCCACCACTGTTACCTACTTTCTGCTCTCATTTGCCCTGCTTTCCGTGTAAGGGATGGGATCTCCACACAGAAAATTTTGATTTGTTTCAGAAATCATGTTTTTGCAGTTTAGATCATTTTATAAGAGTTCCTTTGGTTGTCCTTTGGTCAGTCCTAAAATAGTTCTAGTTGTTGTTGTTAAGTGCCATTGAATCATTTCTGACTCATAGCGACCCTGTGTAGGGTTTCCAAAGAGCAGCTGGTGAGTTTGAACCAACAACCTTGTGATTCAATCTAATCTTATAGTCCAGTCCAGTGCTTATCCTATTGCACCACACCAGGACAAGTGTGTAAACAAATTAGTAAACTAATTTGTTTCCCACTAGTCAAGAGGCTAATATCCATTCAACACCCATTCTTTTATTATTTAAAATAGGGCTAAAATAGACCAGGTAATACCATTATTATTCAAATTTATGGACTATCCACTAAAGCCAGTGGTAATGAAATTTTAGAATTCTACCAACTTCTTCAGTCTGAAGTGGATCAAACATGTAATCAAGATGTACTGATAATTACTGGTGATTGAAATGCAAAGGTTGGAAACAAAGAGGAAAGATCAGTAGTTGGAAATAGAAAGAATGCTGGAGATTGCAGGATAGAATTTTGCAAGACTAATGACTTCTTCATTGCAAATAACTTTTATAACAACATAAACGGTGAATATATACGTGGACCTCACCAGATAGAAGATACAGGAATCAAATTTATTACATTTGTGGAAAGAGGTGAAAAAGCTCCATATCATCAGCCAAAAGAAGACCAGGGGCAGACGGTGGAACAGACCATCAACTGTTCATATGCAATTTTAATCTGAAGCTGAAGAAAATTAAAACAATTCCATGGAGACAAAATATGACTTTGAACATATCCAACCTGAATTTAGAGATCCTTTTCAGAACAAACATTATGACTTAGACACTAATGACTGAAGACCATAAGAGTTGTGGGATGACATCAAGAACATCATAAGAAAGTATAAGTTCACTAACAAGACAAGAAGGAAGGAAAAGACCAAAATGGATGTCAGAAGATACTCTGAAACTTGCTCTCCAGTGTAGAGGTGCTAAAGCAAATGGAAGAAATGAGGAGGTATAATTGCTGAACAGAAAATTTCAAAGGGCAGCTCGAGAAGACAAAAAAAAAAAAAAGCTTCTTCAGAACAGAGGACACCTAGCAGTATCTCTTACAACATTCAGGCTAGATCTGGGTATTGGGTAACACTGATTTTGTTGATTATCTAATTGAACCTGATTTCATGGCAATGATGCAGATAACTGACTGGGGAGTGCCTCATCCTAGGAGATCAGGATTTTGTGGGTTAGGGTGTTACATTAATAAGTAAGAAGAAACCTTAAATGTAATAATGAAGATTGTATTAGCTTCCTTTCCTGGAAAGAGCAAAGTCAGTGGGAGTTCTAGCTTTGTGATTCTTAGTTCTTGTCCAGTTAGCCTGGAAGACAGCTGCCAGTCCCAACTGGGATTATAGGAAGAAAATGACAATACTCATTCCCATAATCAACAAATAGTGTTTTGAATTCACCCAAGTTTTCATCCCGAGAGATTTAGGCTGAATTACTTTGGATGAGATTCAGGTGTTGGTATGTTTTAAAAGCTTCCCGGTGATTCTAATGTGCAGCCAAGACGGAAAACTACTGCTCTAGGAGTATATATTACCTCCATCAAATGTATCCAATTATATGTTGTCTCTTTGGAATTTGAAATCTGGAATAGAATACCCAGGAACTGACTGTTGCTGGGACTGAGTCTTCCTGATGATATTAATCTAGAGAGAGAACCTTTAAATTCTCCTGCTGAGTTCTTCGGTTTTATAAGAATTCCTTTGTTTGTCCTTTGCTCACCCTTACAAATAGCTCTAGAAACTTAGTTTTCCCAGTAAGACTCCAACCCATTGTCCAGATCAAGTGTGCTACTTTTTTTTTTTTTTTGTAAATAAAATTTTATTTGGAACACTGCAATGCTCATTTGTTTGCAGATTATCTATGGCTGCATGTGCACTATATAGTTACAGAATTAATTTGTCCTTTATAACCTATAAGACATCACAGTGTACATCCATCTGTCCATCTACCTGTTCATCTATCCATCCCTTCATCCTTTCCTTTCTCCCTCTTTTCTTCCATCCTTTTCGACCCACTCACTAAACATTTATTAAGTGCCTAGCTAGTTGCTCTGTTTCCTGGGTTCCATATTAGGAATCTGTGATGGTGGTTTAAAAGTTTGACTTGGATAAAAATTTTACAGCTTATTGTCCTGGCGCTTGCTTTTGATTAGCCCAAATCCTTTTCAGTCTTTGTTCGTACTTTCTTTAGTTTCACTCAAGACATCCCTTGGTTTGTTTAGCACTATGCCATGTTATTGTTGTTGCTAAGTGCCACTGAATTGGTTTCAATTCATGGTGATTTTGTATAGGGTTTTTGAGGAGTGGCTGGTGGGTTTGAACGGCTGGCCTTGAGGTTAGCAGTCCAGTGCTTATCTTCCAGTGCCATACCAGGACTCCATGCAGTAGTCCATACTATTGTTCAATATTTTGACAAAGCTTTAGTACAAACTTGAGAAATTATTACTGACATGAGCTCTAGAGCCAGAAAGGAGTTTGAATTCTGGGTCTTCTTATAAGGTTTAGTCTCTTTCTTAGAGTGCTAAAAACAGTTTAACTCATAAATTTGTTGTGACAATGAAATGAATGAAGTATTCCACTCAAATCATTTAGCACTTTCTTATAGTAAATAGTGAGTAATAGCATCAAATATTTCTACTGTTTAAAGCAGGATTTTCTATATTTTCTATAAAAGGCCATAATGTCTGTGGCAGCCACTCAACCCTGCCACTATAGTGCAAATGTACCCATCCATAATCTGTAAGTAAATGGCATGGCTATGTTATAATAAAACTTTACTTATTAAAAAAAAAAAAAAGTTGGCAGGGCTTCTGGCCAGATGGTAGACCAAACAGATGTACTATATTTATGGACCCTCTACAAAAAAGATACGAGAGACCAAATGAAAAAGACACAGATGAAAATCCTGGAACCCTGAACTTTAGAGGAAAGTTTAGAGAAGTGGTTTGAGTACTGGTTGGGAGAAAAAGCTGAGTTTCCTTCAAGAGAAGGAAACTGGTGAAGGGCTAGTCAGACACAGAGTGACCATCTTCAAATTTTGTGAGCAACTTTGGTGACAGAAGGTGATTTGGCCAAGTAGATTCACACAAGTGTTTTTCCCAGGCTCCCTTGGTGACCAGAGGTGTGCCCCGCTCCCACCTTCATCCACTGCCAGCACAGACCCTACTCTCCGGGAGTTCAGAGACACATGGTATGAGCCATGCCATTATGAGGTGGGGGCCGATGCACTAGTTTGGTGTCTGGATTCAGGTGGGCTTGGCTCCAGACCTACAGAACCTACAGAGCCACGAGACCATCATTAGTCTAGCCGAAACTCTCATAACTAGCCACCCTGCCCCCAGCTGCCCAGTGGCTCTAAATGACAATGAAACCAGCTCCATCAAGGGCCTCCACAAATGACTTCTGGATTGAGTGCCCTGCACACACATAGCACCTACACCTATATGAACTCCACCTAAGGCCAAGAATCGGCTGTCACATCTCTCCTGCACCCACTTCTTAAGCTTCTTGGCTGACAGGAGCTCCCCAGAGTTTTCTCCTCTTTGGGTCTAAAAGCTACAGTGATGCATTTTTTTAGTTTTGGATTTTCCCTTTCATTGTTTTTGTTTGTTTATTCTTCCTTCTCTTTATTTTTCTCTTTCCATTCCTTTGAATTTTATTCTTTCTTCTCTACTTAAACATTTTTCCTTCTTTTTTTCTGTTTCTCATTTTCCCTCTTTGTTTTTCTTTTCCTTTTTGATGTTTCTTTACTACTTTTCATTCTCTTTTTCTTCTCATCTTCCCTCTCCCTGGTTTCCTGTTATTTTGTTTTTGTGTGTGTGTGTGTTTTTTTTTTAATGACATTGATGTCTTCCTTTTATTTTCTCTTTTATAGCCCTATTTTTCTGTCCCTCTTTTCTCTTTTTGTTACTATATTCTTTTTCTCTGATTGTTACCTGTTTTTATTTAGTTTTTCTTTTCATTGTTGGTTGATTGTATGTTTATTCTGTTTTGTTTTCTTGTATGTGTATGGGAAGGGGACAGTTTCTCTCTTTCCCACCTGACAAAAGACAGAAATCATGCCCATACAGCCCAGCCACAGCTGTACCCTCTGCAGCTCCACCCATTGAGCTAGAGCCAATACTGCTCCTATACCACCTGATCAAGGATAGACATCAGCCAGCCACAGCCAAACCCACCCTAAACTGGAGTGCATAAACAGGAAAGAAGAATGATGCACACGCTTCCATTCTCTTAATTAAACCCACAGGAGATAGTTGGTGAGAGTCTAAGAGAGTCTAACATACAATTAAATACAATTATGTCAAACAATTGACCAAGATGCAGAGCCAGAAGGCATTTCTGAAGGAGAAATGGTAATGGAGCTAACTGAAAAAGAATTCAAAAGAATGGTCTTTAGGTACATATCAAACATTGGGAGTCCTGGTGTGGTGTCATGGGTTAATGTACTGTACTGCATAGACAATTTGAACTGTAAGGTTTGTGATTCAATCTCACCAGCTGCTTCTTGGTAACCTTATATAGGGTCACTATGGGTTGGAACCGACTCAGCAGCACTTAATAACAACAACAACAACCAAGAATTGACCAAAAGAGTGAGAAAATCAAGGAGAATACAGAAAAAAACTTCAGAAGAATTCAGAAAAATGTGGCAAGAATAAGCAGAAAAAATAAACGCAAATTTTGAAATAACATGGATGAACCTGGCAGACATGATACTGAGTAAATTAGTCAACCACAATAGGACAAATATTGTATGAGACCAATGTTGTAAAAAATAAGAAAAGGTTTTCTTTTGATCAAAGAAACATACTGGTGATGTGGAGAGAGAGGAAGGGAAAATTATTTGTAAGCTAGAGGGTAGACACGTGTTCACATGGGTGATAGGGTAGGCAACATACAACAAAAGGGAGGTTGGCAAAGGATAGATGAAGGTAATGGAAAGCATGGAGGAATTTGAGATTTAAAGTGAATAGTGGTAAATACTGTTAACTAATGGTATGTGGAGGGGATTACAGTCATTGTAATGAAGCAAAGTATATGATTTGTTGAAAGTAAAACTGATGTTCTGCTCCATAAACCTTTACTCAATTTACAATAAAAAGTTAAAAACAAAACAAAACAAAAAATGTGGCAGGGGAGATCTGGCCCATAGTTGGAACAACAAAGATTATAGGTGTGAATCAATGTAGCTGTAATGAGAGGTTTTCAGTTCTGAAATTGTTAGTTACTGTTGAACCAGCTCTAACTCATGGCAACCCCATGTACAACAGAATGAACATTTGGTCCTGTGCTATCTTAAATAGCATTCGTTTACTCAAGTCCACTGTGTATTTAGCCTTCCAATCTAGAGGGCTCATCTTCCAGTACTATATTGGTCAATATTCTGTTCTGCTTATAGGACTCTCTTTGGCTTATTTTCAAAAGTAGTTGGTCAGGTCTTTCTTTTTATTCTGTCTTGGTCTGGAAGCTCTGCTGTCCATCATGCTTGACTGTAATGGTCTTTGAAATACTAGTAGCATAGCTTCCAGCATTATAGCAACAAGCAAGTCACCATAGTACAACAAACTGGCAAATGAATGGTGGCTCCCATTCCTGATAGTGGTAATTTATTGAAACTTGAGAGTTACCTTCTATTATTTCCCAGAACTAATAAAATTCTGTAAAGAGAAAGGATGGGCTAGGTTTCTAGTGTTCTAATCTTCTTTACAGGATTTTAGGTCATAACACATAGGCCTCATCATTACTAAAACACATTTCTTGCTTATATTCTACTAACCATTGGGAACAGAAGGACCTATGGGATTCAGTCCTAACTGGGGAGGCATGCCATTCTTTCCTCGGTTGGCTTCATATCACAGGTGTGGGCTATTGTGCTGATGGTATGCTTAGAATTTCCAGAAAAGGTATTTGTCGAACCAAAATGTTTTTAGAGGAAATAATTTCATAAGAATAAATATTTTACCTTGGAAGTGCTTGTTTAGCCATGTGGAAGCCGCTCAGTGATTATGCCTAAAGAGGAATTCTTTTAGGACCTTCCAGTTTCATTTTTCAGTGCAGTGGAGCAAGGCTGTGAAAGTTTACTCTGCATTTAGAGGGGAAAAATGTGACACCTCACTATCCCATTTATCAGGAGCTTGGCACTTTTGTGGGCAGCTGGGAGACTTGTAAAGAAGACAGATAAAACCACTGGGAACAGTAGTGATTCACTCACAGTAAACTCTTTGCCCAACTGTATTCTCTTGTTTCCAGGAGTGTAAAATCAGTACTGTTTCCTGTGAAACAAGAAAGCCAAAATTGAAATACCAAAGTGAGATAGAGTGAGAGCAAGAGAGAGAGAGACTTGGTGAAAAGATGCTGAGGGATAAAAAAGGGCAGAGAGATCAGGAGAGGAGAAAGAAGGAGAGAGTTACAGTCTTCCTCTTTCTCTTAGGTCTGTTCTTCCTTAGTTGGAGAGAGACAGAATGAAAGGTCAAGACTCAGAGCAAAGTTACCCCAGAAAGAAAGTCTTCTTAGTCACTGATACTATTGGTCTGTTTGTTGTTGTTGTTAATTGCTGTTGAGTTGGTTTCAACCCATAGCAACCCTGTATAGGGTTTCTGAGGAGCATCTGGTGAACTTGAGCCACTAACTTTGTGGTTCAAACTGACTTTGCAGCCCAGCACATGAACCCACAGTGCCACACCAGGACTCGGTTGGTCTGTAGGGATGTGATAAAGTGCGACACAGTTCACTATTAACACTGGGAACTAATTTTCATCGTTCAAGGCCTCATCTTACAGTGATGCAATTTGTTTTGTTACCTGGAGTTTCAGAGGGAGATGCACAGACAGGTAACGGCCTTAGGACTTTAAAAACGAACTCATTGGTAGAAATATGGTCCTCTTGAGGCACTAAAGTTCATAAAATAATATTTATTTGCTGTTCATTGCTAAGTCTTCTCTCAGGCCAGTAGATATTATTTCGTAAGGCAAACACATAGGACTGAAACATAAGGTGCTTTCCTTTTCTGGCAACAGATGAAAACCCTCGGTATGCACTGCGTATAAATCAGAGGTTATTTAATGAAATCCTTGATTGAGTGAAAAACAAAATCCAAACCAAGTCAGTTGTCTTTGAGACAATTCTGACTCCTCATGATTCCATGCATTCTAGAATTATCTGCTCTGTGGGGTTGTCTTGGCTGTAATCTTTATAGAAGGTTGTTGCCAGGTCTCTCTTCCAGGGTGATGATGGGTGGCCTTGAAATGCTAACCTTTAGGTCAGTAGTTGAGTGTAAACTATTTGCACCACCCAGGACCTTGATGGAGTGTGGAGAGGGCTATTTTGTTTGAATTAAGCTTTCTTTCTTTCTTTTCCTGTGGCTTCAGTCACAGAAGAATATTTTTGTACTGTTTTGCTTTGAACATTAGCATTTCTCCCTGTACTGATTTTATAACTTAATTCTAAACTCGGGCTTTTTGGTCATTGTATATGGAAAGGGGATATTTCGAGAAGAAAGATAATTTGCTCCAAGGAAAATGTGGAAACCTCTAAGGAAATAAGCATTACATTGTTTTCCAGGTACATTTAAGAGGGTTCAGAAAGCTTTAGGGGCTTTTGGTAAAAAAATTTGTATTGGCAACTTTAAAAGATGGAAATTTTTGTTTATTCCTGGAGTAGACCAGTCATCAAAGAATCACATGTTCCATAGGGAACCTATCACATGTTCCAAAAATATTAGCTTAAACCTAGAGAAAGCTAGTGTCTTGCCAAGAAAGAATTTTAATAAACATGAATTGTGATATTTCCTTGGGTGACAGTCTTTGCTTCTATTGGAACTATGCCACACATTGGATTCTAAACTGTGCTTAAAGTTTGCTTTTCAAAATGGAGTCGATTATATAAGACCTACTAAATAACTCATTGGAGTCCTGATGTGGCGCTGTGGATTAATGCGCCAGACTGCAAAGCCATTTGAACTGCAAGCTCACCAGCTGCTTGTTGGAAACCCTATACAGGGTCACTATGGGTCGGAACCAACTGGATGGCACTTAACAACAACAAGCAACTCATTGGAGCCCTGGTGTGGCACCGTAGGATAAGCACAGGACCATAAGGTCAGTTTGCACTGCAAGGTTGGCTGTTCAATCTCACCAGCCGCTCCATGGTCATTATGAGTGGAAACTGACTCGATGGCACTTAACAACAACAACAACAACAACATCAAACAACTCATTTGAGTCTGTGAACTGCCTGTGCCTTGAGAGGTGCCAAGGCCAGTTCTCTCCAGTGACAAGAAAGTAAAGGGCATAAGAAGGAAGCAAGTTTTAGCCTATAATATTTGTGTACAGAAACCAACTTTAGATGCTTGTTTGGAGCCAGAATGATTGTTCTCAGCAGGAATTGCTACCATGCACTACAAGAATGGTAGAGGGGAGACAAAGAACATTTCATATTTGGAAAAATAGTATAAAAGCTCTTGGAAATGAGAAAATAAACTAAAGCAGGTTTGAATCTCCTATAGCAACTCAGCATTTTTCAAATTTCCGCTATGAGCTGTGTTGTCTCATTAGACTGCCACGGAATATCCATTCAGGATATTCACTTCATCAACAGTGATGTAAAGATCAGATCTTTCTTCTGCCTTCCATTATCCCTGTAGACTGTGAGGGAGATGTCTATCTCCTCCTGGAAATGAAATGTGCAAGACCTGCTTCATCATTAACCTCTTGAGGTCATGTAAAACACGTGAGAATTAACTACTTGGCTCTGGACGCCACAGTTGATCCGTAAGGACAGCCTGAACTGAGCAAAAACCTGAAATGATTTTGAATCAACAAGAAATTTGTAAGCAGGAGTCTGGTTATAAAGAACTTGGCAAACCCAATTAGTTGTTTTTTTTTTTTAAGGTTTATGATGGCTTTCAGCATCTATCCTTGCCCTTCTTCTGAAGGACACTTGTAGAGAAGTACCCGTCATGACTGCTGTTAAAGATCATTGTCACATAATTAAATCATTGCCCCTAATACATATTTTTTCATGGATTTGCATATTCCAATTATCTAAGAAAATCATTCAAGCAGGAGATATTATCTTATACTTGATTAAAAGCTGTGGATGCTTATTTATCTTTACAGTGCTTCCTATCTTTAATAGTTTTGGGTTCACATGCCATTTCAAGAAACCCTGGTGGCACAGTGGTTAAGTAAGTGCTCAACTGGAACAGAGCTACGAGAATTCACCAGGTGCTCTGGGGAGAAAAGACCAGGTGGTTTGTCACTCTGAAGATTACAGCCTAGAAAACCCAATGGGGAAGTTCTACTCTATCAAACAAGGTCACGATGAGTTGGAATTGACTTGATAGCACACAACAACAACAATATATCATTTCAAATTTTGTGTGTGTTTGTATAATATTAGTTCCTGTTTATTCAGTCAATATGGAAATAATGCTGGGTTCTTCTAGTGTTTGAATCCACTCATCTTCAGAAAACTGTTAAGCAAACTGAGTGTATTAAGATTGCAGGGTTGTGCCATGTTTGATATTAACCATAGCAATGAAGAACACACTACAGTTTCAACCTCAAGGTGGCTACAGGCTGCCATCCTTATTACCCCTGGCCCACCACCACCTGCTATTGGGAAAGTATGAATTTCTAAAGGTCTGGAAGATATTTTTGCTCTACTCTACTAAGCAGACATCTCTTCTGTCAGATATCTGTTTTAATCCAGCCACAAGATAGTTGGAAAAACTCTTGAATCTGGTCTTTTGGTGTTTCTGAACTCTATGTGCTATGATCACAAGCATATAATAGTAGAATGAGATAAAAATATTAGCAATAAAAAACCTAATAATCCTGGATTCTTATTGCTTCTTTTCATTTGGTATAAAAGATTTTGAAATACTTGGGAGCGGGGGGCAGGGATCAATGAAAGATGTAACATCTGATGTTCTGATTCTTGGGTAGTATTTGAACCAAAGATGTATGAGATTTTGGCTTTTTTTTTTTTTTGTTATCCTCTTTAAGGGACTGAATAACATACTAAGAAACATATACCAGCTAAGAATTTGTTGATTAAAAAAATTATTGGTGTTAAAATCAAACCCCACTTTGCCTTCCTCCATTCATACATTGGGTGCATCTCCATCCCTAAATTCATACTTCTCTTCTGAAATGAACTACCTATATGACAATGTCTTGTGCTATGGTTGATTAAGTTACTCTGCTTCTTAATTAAAGAAGTTTTGTTAAAATTCTAATATTTCTAGCAGCAACATCAGAGCTGGAGGCAGAGAAGGGAACATGGAGAGAGGGAGCAGCTGAGGACTCTACATTCATGGGGAGAGAAGGACTGAGAGCTGGCTGCCAGGAGGCAGACTTGCAGAATTTGCCTTTTGGTGGTTAAATTTATTATATATGCCTAAGTGCTTTAAAAAAAAAAAAAAAAAGAGCTAAAATGAATAGAGAGAAATACTGTTACCTGATGGAGAGGATTAGAATCATTGTAATGAAACAAGGTATATGATTTGTTTAATGTAAAACTGATGATCTGCCCTGTAAACTTTCATTCAATTCACAACAAAAACTTAGAAAAAAATTCTAATATTTCTTAGACTTATAAGAGGCTCTAGGTTCCTTAAGAAAAATTAAGTTTTTAAATTAATTTTGTTTGCCTCTCTCTCAAGGTGGTCTTTCCATCTATCTATCCTGCTTACCAAAGAATTCTGCACTCTGATTTATACCATGTCAAAATGGCAGTTTGAGCATACTTGAGGGAATCCAATTATATCCCTTATAAATGTTCTTTACGTTTGGGAAATAAAAATGTGGAGGAGCAAGAATAGGACAGGACTGTAGTGTGGATGGGATAAAATTTCCCAACTAAATTTTAGTAGGAGAATGAGCAGAACCATGGTCATAATAGAAAAAAAAAATTCCTTGGTATAAATTTTCTGACCTTTCTCTTACCAAGCAGCTTTCAATTTTCTTAAAACTTCATAATAATCCCTTACAAATGTCCCGTGGCCTTCATGGTAAATTGATGAAGATAACTCCTTTGTAATCCAAAAAAAAAAAAAAAGTCACCATAACCTTCGAAACTGACCTCTGGCTTGAATTTAACTGACCCCACAAATTCCCTTGGAAACCACTGTTTAGATTAGACCTTGTTTTTGAAGACACCCTAAGGAGACTAAGGCAAATGTATTAAAGAGGGAACTTCTTTGCAGCCAATCACTGATCACAGAGACATGTTTAAACACATTTTGATAGGAATAAACCCGTGAATATATGAACTGGAACCCTAGTAGCAATACTTTTTGACTCACCCTTGTATATTTGGTCTCATCTTTCAAATCACCAAATGCACGAAATGTCTATGATCTATGAAATGATTCCCCTTTCCCTTCCCTTCCATCTCTGATAGTCATCAAACAACTTTGCTTTTTGTGTGTATATATGTTCTTGATATTTTATAATAGTGGGCCATATAATATTTGTCTTTTTGTAAATGAATTATTTCATTCAGTATAGTGGTCATCAAAACCATTCATTTAAAAAGCTGTTTTGTGGATTACTAATTCTTAAAGTTGTATAGTATTTCATTGTTTGTATGTACTATTATTTACTTGTCTATTCTTTCATTGATGAGTACTTACTTTGTTTCTATTTTTTGCTATTGTGAACAATACAGCAATTAATACAGAATGTGTGTTGCTGTGGGTTAATGCCCCAGACTGCAAAGACATTTGAACTGCAAAGTTGGCAGTTCAAGCTCCCCAATTCCTCCTTGGAAACCCTATATAGGGTCATTATGGGTCGGAACCAACTCGACGCCACTTAACAGCAACAACAACATATGTATCTCTACCATTTGTCTGTCAGCTTGTCATACTGTGGTGGCTTTTATGTTGCTGTGATGGTGAAAACTATGCCCCCAGTATTTTAAATACTAGCAGGGTCAGCCATGGTAGATAGGTTTCAGTTGAGCTTCCAGACGAAGATAGACTAGAGAGACAGAGAGATGGACTACTTCTGAAAATTTAGTTACTAAAAACTTTATGAATAGCAGTTGAACACTGTCAGATATACCAGAATATTGACTATCGAAACATGATGAAGGACATCAGAATATTGTCAGATATTAATACCAGAAGATGAGCCCCTCAGGTTGGAAGGCATTCAAAATATGACTGGGAAAGAGCTGCCTCCTTAAAGTAGATGTGGGACTCGGGATCTTGACTAAAAGCAGAGAACACCAAGAAGATGTTGACTTGCGTTTTATTGACTACGCAAATATTTTGATTGTATGGACCATAACAAACCATGGATAACATTGTGAAGAATGGCATTACAGAACACTTAATTGTGCTTATGAGGAACCTGTACAGAGATAAAGAGGTAATCGTTCAAACAGAACAAAGGGAAGATGTGCACCAGCATGAAAGTATTCTTTCACCATACTTATTCAGTGTGTATGCTGAGTAAATAATCTGAGAAGCTATATTAAATGAAAAAGAATGTGACATCAGGATTGGAGGAAGACTCATTAACAGCTTGAGATATGCAGATGATACAACCTTGTTTACTGAAAGTGAAGAGGACTTGAAATATTTACTGATGAAAAACAAAGACCATCACCTTCAGTATGAATTGCACTGTGCCTTAGACTGGGTTTTCAAAGGAGTAAAACCAGTGAAATATGTATACATATATATACATATATATGTTTATTATCAAGAAAATGGCTTATGATTATAGAGTACCAGGTCCCCAGTGGAAGATAGAGAGAGAGAGAGCCTTTGCTGTGTGCCCATTATATCGGGAGCAGGCCACACCCCAAGGAAGCATCCCTTCAATTGTTGCTCATAGCCAATTATCATAGAGTTTTACCTATGCCTGGATTAAGTTTCATTACCATGAGAGTAAGCACATTCCAACTACTAAATTTTTGGAAATCCTGGCCTAGTCAAGTTGATGTAAAACCCTAACAGTTACGTTCACTCTAGTCAATTAAAAACCTATGAATTATATGCCTAATCTCTAAGTAAAGAAAACTGTAAAGTCATACTCGAGATAATATGATAGAACTAGAATGTGTACTACTGAAAAAGCACTGGAGCCATTTTCATCTTATATGTCACAAATTAAGAAAGCAAAAATGTTTGATGCACACATGCAAAACAAAACCAGAAATACATATTCATTTAAATGTCCAAAGGGCACATTCTGAAAGTGAACCTCCTGCTGATAGACACACAGCCTTATTCAGTCCATGGGCCTGGAGTCCATAGCTGTTCTGGCTTTCCATGCCACTACCTCTGCTGTCATTACTTTTCCAGGCTGGGATCCCAAGTTGATGGTCCTGGGCTTGTCTGTTCCTGAAATGACAGATAACTACTCCCTCCTTTTAGTTACACATCTTTTATAATTACAGTTTTGGCAACTACAATTAACCCTACTAGCAATTATTCACAATTTAAATAATAAAATCCTATCAGCATCACCTCTCACTCCTTTTTACCAGACCAATCTGGAAAAGAGAACTAGTTAGTGGGAATTCTCCCTTGTTTCTTCATTCTAAAACTAAGCACACCCATTAAAGTTTGTAAGCCAGTCAGTTCATGTCTTTATGTGTTATTGTCCAGTCAGTTCTGACTCATTGTGACTTTGTATAGGATTGCCAAGGAGTGACTGGTGAGTTTCAACCTCCAACCTTGTGGTCCAAACCAAGCTTGTAGTCTAGTGCAGTATCCCACAGCACCACACCAGGATTTGCCCATTTTTAATAGCCAAGGTCTAAACTGCCCATCCCCATTAACCCGGCACACTAAAGAGACAAGCATGTTCCTTGGTCTGAAGAATCTTCCACTCTGACTGGAATTTTGAGCAACTACACCCATAAGCAAAAGTCCAATTCATCAAATTGTAGTAATTAACATTTGCTCAGAATATCAAACATCTCTATCTTTATCTTATCAGGTTCTGGTCAGCTCGACCTTAGTTCTCCAAGCTAGGTCGAGCTGCACGTTTAGGAGTTCACACACACCTCCCTATTCTCAAACCAGCTGTCCCTGGGCTCAGGAGTTAGTGCCCATGGGCTCAGGAGTTCACACAACTCCCTAAACTTCAGACCAGTCAATGTTCCCTTTCCTCTTATCTCAAAGTCAACAGATGCCAATAGAACATGTTCAAATTCAGACTGTATTTTCATTGCTGCATTTCCCCCAATTCCACTCACACATGGGCCTAGGTGGTCACCAGTGAGCATACTGCTTTCTGGTTCCCTTTAAGTTACAGTCCTAGAATGGAATTTTCTCTTATGGGTCAACTTTCCTTGCCTCAATGCCTCTGAAATTCAAAATGGCAAACTGTTCACTTTTTTCCTCTGCTTTCTGTCAATCAGGAATCTTCTGTTCTCCCAGCAGTTAAGGGTTGGTCTGCAATATCTTTAAAGATATAAATGGACCAACTGTGAAGGCTCTGAATGGGGCTCAGGGTTGCCACCAGAATCCCCATACTCTACAAAGGCCTAAGCCAAGAAACCTATAATTTTCTGGGCAAATTTTAATTCCCCTTTCAGTAAATTTAGTCAGTATAGGATGAAGGTGGAAACCCTGTACAGGGTCGCTATGGGTCGGAACCGACTTGACGGCACTTAACAACAACAACAACAACAACAATAGGATGAAGGTGGGCTAAGAAGGTCTCTGCAGTCACCATTTCCAATATTCATTACTATCACAGATGCATGTCTATTTTAAAATAATAGGCTGGAAAACCAATATCCATAAGGCAAACATATACACCTTTTAAAAACACTCAAGTTCAATCTTTTCTTCTACCTTGGACTAACGCTATCATTGTGCATATGGCCTTGGGCCTCTGGCAGGGTGGATTTCTGTAGGTCCAGGCCCCATATCAGAGTTCTGACCTGGTGTTGCAGGTTAATGCGCTGGACTGCAAAGTCAGTTTGAACTGCAAGGTTGGCAGTTGAAACTCACCAGTTGCTCCTTGAAAACCCTATATAGAGTTGTATGAGTCAGAACTGACTTGATGGCACTTAACAACAACAACTTGACACCAGCGTGTCATCAGCTCCAGAAAAATCCATAAATTGCCAACGAAGATAATGAAAAAATGGCTGCTGCTCTCTCCTGATGTAATGCACTGGACTGCAAGGTCAGTTTGAACTGCAAGGTCGGCAGTTCAAACTCACCAGCCACTCCCCAGAAGCCCTATAGAGGGTCACTATGAGTCAGAACCAATTCTATGGCACTTAACAACAACAAGCTCTCTCCTCCACTTAAGTATTTTATCCCATACCCCCTTTTTCTTTCTACAAAACCTTGTAATTTCATAGGTCTGGAGCCATTGCTATGAATCCTGCTTATAGATTCAACTGCTTAAACCAAGTGGGGACCATGTTTTATTTCTTCTGATTCCACATGAAGGAAAGAGGACCAAACTCAGTTAACCCAAGGTTGAGTCCTATGAAGTGGAGGTCAAACATGCCTCCACCCTATATCAATGCTTTAAAAATTAGTCAGGCTTGAGCACCAATTTAGAAAACTCATCTTTATGATTTTGCTTTTCTAGAACCCCTCTGTCTCAGTAACATTTGTTTTAGGCTAGATTTTCTAGAGAAATGAAAATAGTGAAATTATATATATAAAGAGAGAGACAGAGAGACAGAGAGAGTGTGTCCTGGTGTGGCACTGTGGGTTAGTGCACCAGAGTGCAAAGCCATTTGAACTGCAAGGTTGGCAGTTCAAACTCACCAGCTGCTCCTCGAAAACCCCATACAGGGTCACTATGGGTCGGAATAGAATCGACGGCACTTAATAACAACCACAACAACATATATGTATAGAGAGATACAGAGAGAGAGAGAGAGAGAGAGAGAGAGAGAGAGAGAGAGAGAGAGAGAGAGAGAGAGAGAGAGGTTTATTATCAAGTAAATTGTTTACAGTTGTAAAGTCCCAGGTTCCCAGCAGAAGAGAGAGAGAGTCTTTTTTGTGTGTCCATTACATTGGTAGCAGGCCACACCTCGAAGGAAGCATTCCTTCAATTGCTGCTCATGGCCAATCATCACAGAATTACCTATGCCTGTATTAGGTTTCATAACAAGGGGAAGAAGCACATCCCAACTGGTAACCCTCTAAAAATCCTGGTCTAGGCAAGTTGACACAAGACCCTAACCATTGCACACCTCAATGTAAAGAAAGTGAAAATTCTCACAACTGGACCAATAAATAACATCATAATAAACTGAGAAAAGACTGAAGTTGTCAAAGATTTCATTGTGCTTGGATCCGCTATCAATACTCATGGAAACTGAAGTCAAGAAATTAAATATTGTATTGCATAAGGTAAATCTACTGCACAAAACTCATTAAAGTGCTAAAAAGCAAAGATATGGGAAAGATGGAAGACTAGACAACCATGCTATACAGATCCTTTAGAAAGATATGAGAGACCAAATGAAACAGATACAGATCCCTGAACTCCGGAGGAAAGGTTAGAGAAGTGGACTGGATACCTACTGGGAGTAGAAGCTCAATACAGCTGATTAGTGAACAGACTGCTATCCAGATGTGACAAGGACATCTTGAGCTTTTGCTAGCAGCTTTGGAGAGAGACAGATAGTGGTCTGACAGTGCAGATTCATAAAGGTGAGAGAAGAGAACTCACAAGTGATTTCTTCTTGCTTCCCATAATCTTCTGGATAACAGAGTTGAGGCTGGCCTTTAGCCTCATCTGGCCCCAGTATAAACCCCGCTGTCTGGGAGTTCTGAGTTTCATGGCTTGAGCCAGAGAGAGGTGGGTACCCAATGTGCTGCCTTGGCACTTGGATTCAGGTGGGCTGTGCTCCAGATCTACACAACCCTCAAAATCTCCAGGTTACTATTAGACTACCAGGAACCTTCATAACAGCCACACTACCCCAGCTGTCCTATGGTTCTGACAGACACTAAAGCCAGCAATCTGAAGGGCCTCCATGAACTACTTCTGGATTGGGTGCCATCAACATAGGCAATACCTAGGCCAATAAGAACTACATCTAGACCTGGGAACACATCTGTCACATCCATCCTCCATCCACTCAGAGCTTTCTCCTCTTTGGGTCCAACAGCTGAAATTTTTTGTTGTTTTTGTTGTTTTCTTTTCATTTTATTGGTTTTTGTTAGTTTATTCTTTCTCTCTTCTTTCTCTTGATTTTTGTCCTTCCTATTTCTGCTTTTTTTTTTCTTATTTTCTAATTTCTACCCTCTTCTACTTTTTTTCTCTTTAGTTTTCTTTACTACTCTCTATTCTTTCTCTTTTTATCTTCCCTCTCTCTGTTTCCTTTGTGTGTGTGTGTGTGCGTGCATGCTTTCCTTTTATTTTCTCTCTTATTTTTCTTTTGTACAGCTCTATTTTCATGTACCTCTTTTAACTCATTTTATTTTTTATTTTCTGGTTGATGCCCATTTTTATCCTGTGTTATATCCTATTTTTGCTGTTTGCTTGTTTGTTCTGTTTTGCTTTGCTGTGTGTGTTTTCTCCTCTTGTCCCAGCTGATGGGAGATAGCAACTGTGCCCAAACAGCTCAACCACAATTGCACCTCCTGCAGCTCTACCTATGGACAAAAGTCAATACCAGCTCTCACACCACCAGATCAATGATATATGTCAGCCAACACCAGCCAAACCCATCTTAAACTGAGCAGGACTAATGGTGAATGGAAAGTGGTGCACATTTCCATTCTCTAGTCACACCCACAAAAAGACAGTTGATGAGAGCTTAAGAACACATCAACATACATTAAACAATTAAATACAAATACACCACCACAATGATTCAGGGACAACAGAAGACTTTATTTAACTTTCCACAAAGAAAAAAGGGAGAGTGAATCAAACAAATGTCTAAGATACAGAGCCAGAAAATGTTTCTAAGGATGAAAAGGTAATGGAACTACCTGAGAAAGAATCCAAAAGAGTGACATTTAGGTACCTTATATGGATTGACAGAAAAAGCAAGGAAAGCACACACACACACACACACACACACACACACACAGGAAAAATTTGGAAAACACTACAAGAGCAAACAGGCAAAATAAATGTAAATTTTGTAACAATACAAAACTGACAAATAGAAATTCAGATTAGTACTAAGATCTGAGGAATGGTCAAACATTGAGAGGTCAAAGGAGTCAATTTGAATCAATGGAAACCCAAATAAATGACCTTGAAGATAAATCTCTCAAAACTAGTAAGTTAGAAGACCAATATTAAAAATGAAAAGTAGTTAGAGGAAATACTGTGATTTATGTAGGTCACCATGAAGAGAAATAACTTACAGGTGATCAGAATTCCAGACTAAGAAGGCATGGAGAAAATTGTCAAGGAGTTGCTGAAAGAAAACTTCTCTAACAACATGAAAGAAGATAACCATTCAAAAAGTTGACTGAATTACAAACAAGATAGACCCCAAAAGAAAATCACCAAGACATTACAATAAAGCTTTCCAAAACTAGACAAGGAAAAAATTCTGAAAGCAGCTTCAGAAAAATGAAAAGTTACATACAAAGGGGAACCAATAAGACTAAGTTCTGATATCTCAGCAGAAACCATTAAGGCAAGAATACAATGGGATAACATGTACACAACTCTGACAGAAAAAAAAAAAAATTGACAACCAACAATCATATACTCAGCACAACTGTCCCCCAAATACAATGGCAAAATCAGGACATTTTCAGACAAATATAAATTAAAAGAGTATGTAAATAACCATACCAACTTTTCAAAAAATACTAAAGGGTGTTAATTGGGCTGAAAACCAACAACAGCATACAGCAATTTGAGATTAGCATATGTGATAACACCATCCAGAACTCAATCCAAATATAGATGTATCCAAAGTAAAGCAAACCTGCAAAACTGAAAATAGGGAATCAGAGATACCAATTTCTAATGAATTCAACTACAAAGCAAAAACTGGGAATAGTGTAGATACAGAACTTTCAAAAGATGAGGAAGTCAAGAAGATTTTTGAAATAATATAGACTGTTTTAAATGGGGCAAACTTAATAAATTACAGGGTAACCTCAAAGCAAATGAATGTACTGTAACATCCAAAGAAAAAGGGTAAAATCAGAAAGATTTAGTAAACATAAAAGGAACGGCAATGAAGAAAATGAAAAGAAATTCCTCAAACAAAAGGAATGCAGTACAGAAATTTATGTGGGACAAAGAAACTATCAACACCACCCAAATACACACAACAAAATGATAATAATTGAGTCATATAATCGATAATTATACTGAATGTAAATGGATTAAGTGCACTAGTCGAGAGACAGAGAGTAGCAGAATGTATATAAACTTTAGTAATGCACACACTGGAATATTACTTAACATTGAAGAATACTGAATCTGTAAAACACCTTATAACATGGATGAACCTTGAGGACATTATGCTGAGTGAAATTAGTCAATCATAAAAAGACAAATGATTTTCAGACAATATGATCCTATACATAGAAAACCCCAAAGACTCAGTAAAAGAGCTACTAGACCTCATTGGAAGATTCAGTAAAGTGGCAGGGTATAAGATCAACACACAAAAATCAGTTGGATTCCTCTATAGTAAAAAGCAAAAAGGACATTATGAAAAGCAAAACCATTTACAATATTATTTACAAGAAAAAAATGAAATTTTTTTTTTTTTACATTTACAAAAAAAATAATGAAAAGAACATTAGAAAAGCAAAACCATTTACAATAGCCGCTGAAAGGATGAAATACTTAGGAATAAATGTAACCAAAGGAAAAAAGCACTTATAAAAAGAAAACTACAAAACACTACTACAAGAAACCAAGGGACTTATTTCTTCAAAATATATAAGAAACTACAATACCTCTACAAGAAAAAGACAAATAACCCAATTAAAAAATGGGCACAGGACGTGAACAGACACTTCACCAAGGAGGAGATCCAGGCAGCCAACAAACATATGAAGAAGTGTTCATGATCACTAGCCATTGTTGTTGTTGTTAAGTGCCATCGAGTCAGTTCCGACCCATAGCGACCCTGTACAGGGTTTCCGAGGATGTAAATCCTTATGGGAGTAGAAAGCTTCATCTTTCTCCCGTGGAACGGCTGGTAGTTTCGAACCGCTGACCTTAAGGTTCGCAGCCCAATTCGTAACCACTACGCTACCAGAGCTCCTT
>NW_006408753.1:208874-212628 GCF_000296735.1 Chrysochloris asiatica
TGCAGTGCCTTTGCACTGCATAAGACCACAGGTGGGATCCTGATCCTCATCCAGAATATTTTGAGGTGGGAAATTTTCACTGAACTGACAAGCAGACCAGCCGGGAACGCCTAGAAGAAACAGAAGATACTTTTTGAAATAAAGACCAGCTGGAAAAATAAAAAAAAACAATAACGACAGTCTGATCGACTACTACAAGAACAAGCAAGTCATTTGCTCAGGAGTCATAAAGGCAAGTGGTCAGGTCCCCCAGGGCAAACCCTTTTCAAGATTCAACGGGAATACACGAGCAGGCAAGCTGTCTTGCTTCTGAGTGCACTGGTCACTGATAAAGGGAAGTAGGGGAAAAACAGCAATGATGTTGTGAGTTAAGTCCAATTACATTCAATGAGACATGGTTGGCCAGCAGTATGGTGGGAACTGGGGACTCCTGGGCCCAGGGGCAGGGACATGGCCATAGGGGACGAGAGTGGAGATTGAATCATCTGGCTGATATGAAGAGAGGGGAGATGCACAAGAACACCCATACTTGCAGATAGTACCCATTTGACCTGGCTTTAATGGCTGTATGACCAGAACTCAAGTAGAGTAAGAAAGAAGAGGATAAAAGAGCAATTTTACGAACTTGACCTAAGTTTGTGGATGTAGTAGCTCAAAAGAGGGTACAGATCTTTACAGTGAGGATCATTCCCACCTCCTTGGGTACACAGTGTTGACTTAGACATTGGCTACCCAAAATGGGAGGCTACAAAGACAAGAAGTGACTGGTTTACAAGCTTTCAAGAGGGAGCCTAGATCCAGAGGGTGCAGAAGGTAGAAGCTCCACTGAGTAGTATCCAATCTGTTTGGCGGGGCTGATGAAAGAAGTGGATGGCACTCATGTGGCACAATAGTAAATAATTGCTAACAAGACTGACTATGAGGGTTGGAAATGTAAAGGTAGACATTTTATTTCAAAGGGAGAGGAGTGATTGACTTTGCAGTCCAGGAGTGAAGGTCCCTGTGACCATCCAGGGAGAAGAGCTGAAAGTGGGACCCTACCCAGAGAAGTAGTAATGCCAGAGATGGAGGCAGAGATGATAACATGGAGAGATGGAGCGCCTGGGGACTCTAGACCCAGAGAGGGAGAGGGGCTGTTTGCTTACAACCAGAGGGAAGGTTTTCAAGGTATACCCTCTGGTTGATTGATGATGCATGGAGGGGATTGCAACCATGGCAATGAAACAATATATGATAGGATGAATGTAAAGCTAATGTTCTCCCATGTAAACTATCACATAATTCACACTAAAACATTTTAAAAAATCAAAAAACAAAAAACAATTCCATTATCTTTTAATTTTTCTACAAAATTTTTTGGGGCTCTTAAATTACTGAGGCTTGCTTCAAGGTCTAATATATGATATATTGTAGAGAATGATGCAAGCATGTTGGTGAAAAATGTGTGTTGTGCTTCTGTTGTGGGTGTGTGTTTTGTATGTATCTATGAGGTCAAGTTAATTGTTTGTGTTGTTTAGATCTTCTGTATCTTTGTTGAGTTTTTTTCAAGTGGTTCTGTACATCATCAAGTCGGTTCTGACCAACTGTTTATTTCTCTTTTGTATTCTGTTAGATTTTGTTTTATGTGTTTTTGCAGAACTGTCATTGGATGCATAAATATTTGCTGTGGTTGTGTCATTTTGGTGGACTGATGTTTTAATTATTTAGTGCCCTTCTTTTCTCTTATAATGGATTTTGACTTAATTTCTATTTTATTAGAGATTATTATTACCACTCCTGCTTTCTTTTGGTTGATACTTTTTTTCCATTCTTCAATCTTTAAATTATATCTTTGTGTATAAGGCAAGTCTTTTGTAGGCAACACATTGATGGGTCCTTTTTTATATATTCACCTACACACTGTTTCTCTCTCACTGTCTCTTGGGTACTGCATTTAAACCATTGACATTAAGTTTGATTTTCAGTAGTTATGAATTTACTGCTTTCGTTTTGTTATGCTGTTTTGTGATGTTAATTTTTGTTTTGTTTTTATTTATTTTTATCTATTTATTTTTTGTGCTGTGTTCTTTTTACTTGTGGATTATCTTTTCATTTCATTCATTGTTGATTTTGTGTTTACTCAGTCTTCCAATTTTTTCTCCTTCTTTATTTTTGTGAGCAGATTTGTAGTTACTCTGAAATTTACCTTTATCTTCCTTAAAACAAGCTATTATATGTTGCTACTGTTCCTCTCCATATGTTGTTGTTGTTGCTGTTAAGCACTGTAGAGTTGTTTCCAACTCACAGCGACCCTGTATTGGGTATCTGAGGTGTGGTTGCTGAGTTTGAACTGCTTACTTTAGGGTTCAAACTTGCAGTCAGTCCACTGCTTATCCTATAGCACTACACCAGGACTCCATATAGAAGTTCTATAACTATACCATTTAGTCCCCCTTTTGTTATCAAGGTGTCGTCATATACAGATTGACAGCTCTCGTTCTCTGTTTTCAGATTTGCAGCTTTATTTTTCTGTTTAGAATTCATTATCTAATTGGTATCTCTGTGTTGTGGTTGTGTATCTTCATCCTAGGTGCTATTGAGTCTCTGCCCCGGGGTACTCTCTTTAGTATTTCATGTAAGATTGGTTAGCTTTTCACAAATTCCCTTAATTTCTGTTTATATGGAAATGTCCTTGTGTTGCCATCATAATTGAAAGATGATTTTCCTGGATATCGACTTTTTGGTTGGTAGTGTTACTTTCAGGGTTTTATATACGTCATCTCATTAGCATCTTGCCTGCACAGTTTCTGTTAGGAAATCAGAGCTTAATCCAAATCTTCTGAATTTCTTGTCAGCTAATTTCATTATTATTTCTTCTTCAGAAAGTCTTTCTACCCATTTATTTTGCTCCCTTTTTTGAGCTAATCGTTTCTTGTTATGGTTTGTTATTTGCCTGCTGTTCCCATTAACTTTGATGGTAGTTGGTTCATAGGCCCTCCAAACAGGATGGGTGCGGAGTGGTGATGGTGGCAGGTGTTGCCTGTTTTCAAGTGCATGTGAGGGGTGGATTAGGGGGGTATGGGACACCTCAGGTCCATGGGCCTCTGGCACAGGGTATTGAAGGATATTGTGAGCATGATGAGTGCACTTAACTTCTACTAGGTGAGGAGTGCTCCCGCCTGACTCTAGACTCAATGGGACTACTCCTATTTAGCAGCACCAGGCAAAGGGGGTTTCGGCTGGGAGCGCTGCTTGTTTTGTCTAATATGACCGCACTGGGAAGCTACGGTTGGCATGGTGCTAATTCTCCATAATTCTCCATATCTGCTGTGTTTTACAATCTCTTCTTCCACTGGGCACTCAGTTAGATTCTTCAGCCTTCCCTCTGTGCACAGGGTTGCAAAGTGTTTATCTAGATCCAATTCATTTTTTTTCTCAACTCTTTGTTGTAATGGGAATGTTATAAGATGTCTGACTCTGCTGCCATCTTGGATTACCCTAACAGCATCTTTTGAAGAGAAGAATTAGAAAAATGAAAACAATAAAATCCAATTTACCACTTTTTTCTTTTGTGAACTATGCTTTTGGTGTATCTAAAAACTCATTGCCAAGTCCAAGGTCACCTGGATTTTCTCCCCTGTTATCTTTTAGAAGTTACGTAGTTTTACCTTTAGGTCTATGACCCATTTTGAGTTACTCTTTATGAAAGGTGTCAGATCTGTGTCTAGATTCATTCTTTTGCATGTGGATGTTCAGTTGTCTCACTCAGCACTAT
>NW_006408753.1:213083-213565 GCF_000296735.1 Chrysochloris asiatica
TTGAACATCACTTTTAGAATAATGGGAGGCAAAAACTCCAGGACTAAGCCTCTAGCAATTCATTAATAACAGTTTATTAGCTATACTGGCTCTAGCTGCAGTGTGGTAGTCTTTTGCTTTGGGCTTCTCTTCCCAAATGGTCATGAATCTATGTATATGATTGTCTCTCCAGTCTGAGGGCAGCAGTTTTCTCTGAACTTCAATTGTCTGGTGGATCTAAGAAGAGTTGTTGAGTTTCAGTTCATTTCACTTTTTTCCTGTGAAGATGAGAGTGACTACTTCCTAATATCTTCCCCCAGGACTCCAAAATTTAATTTTGTACACTAATGGGTTTTTCTGTACCTCCTGTGGGAACTTTCTGTACTAAATTCTGCCATTTTCAATTGTTGTTAGGTGCCCTTGAGTTGACTCTGACTTTCAATTATTGTTAGGTGCCCTTGAGTTGGCATTTTCAATTGTTGTTAGGTGCCCTTGAGTTGGTA
>NW_006408753.1:214054-228753 GCF_000296735.1 Chrysochloris asiatica
AAAAGATTGACAACAACAAAAATGCTGGTTTGGGGGACAGAGATAATGAATTACGTCACTGTGATCATTGACAGCAAAGTTAACTCAACTTTTTTTTGCAGGTCATCGGTTATCTTCAAATGCAAATGAGAGTCTATAGCTGTCCAAAAAGTACTTTGTAACTTATGCTTTCCAGTAGCTAAGCACAACGAAGATGACTTCCAACAATGTTTCTCTGCTTTATAAATTTCATTTTCTGGCTAGTTTCTGTCTTGCCTCTGTTTTTACTTTGGATGTATTATTGCCTGGGGGGAAGGTAGATTCATTTATTCCTCTCCCTTTTGGTATCAAGTTATCAGTGTCAGCTCAGAAACGAAAACTGTTGGAGCTTAATGTACTACTCATCTTTAATTAATGAAGCATTTTCAGTGACATCTAATTCTGTGATGCTCTTGTTTCTCTTCTTTGTTTCAGTAGGTTATGGGAAAACAAAGCTTTTTTTTATTTGTTTTCTTGCTAGCATAATGGTGTGACTGCACCTCTCAGAATTGAAAGTATCCCAGAGCTTCTGCCGAGCAAAATTTTTTCTCAGCCTTTTTATTTTTTCCTTCTTGCAAGGTATCTTGGGAAAAGAGTAAACTGCTAAGAGGTAGTGGAATTGCAAATGGTGTGTGGCTGCAGTGTTGATGGGTGTTGCCACAGCTTAATAATGACAGGAATCAAGGGACACAAAATCACAGCAGAAGGAAAAGGATTTAGTTTTATGAGAATGCAGAGGTATATGGTCAGAAAATGTCTTTGAAAGAGGCAGAGCTAGTTTTTACCTTTCCTGAGACTGTTTGATTGTTTAACAGGCTTTGCAAGGGTTACAGTTAATAAAGTATAGATCCTCTCTAGGTGCCAGAGAAAGATGTGGCTTTCAGCTTCCACAAAGATTTACAGCCTGGGAAACCTTATACAGGGTCATTCTGAGTTGGAAACAACTACACACAATGACACTTAACACCAACAACAATTGACATTAAGTGTCATCTTTCCTCCTTTTTATCTTCCTCTTCCCTCCCTCCCTTTCCTTCTTTCATTTTTCCCTCCCTCCTTCTCTCCCTTCCTTTTGCCTCTCCCCAAACTCCTGCTCCTTGACTCTCTTTTTTTCTTCCTGCTTCTTCTCCTATTCTCCTTCCCTTTTTTTCTTTCTATAGAGCACGGAAACATTTATAGCAAACTTCTTAGTTGGGAGGGGTGGGCAGGGGGGAGAGAATTTCCTCCACAGATATGAGGAGTTCAGAGGAACCCAAGAGGTTTTAGAAACCGAGTCATACGTGAAGAGACTAAAGTGGTGATCCCATGATGGAGCAGTCCTAAGTGGGAGTGTCAGAGATGGAGCCGGATACTTGGGCAGGTGGGAAACTGGTGGGCCGGAGTGGGATGTCAGAGTTTGATTGGGGTGAGGAGGGCACCCATGGGTGTGAGCAGTCAACATAGGAGATCAGAACCCATCAGATGGTAAACACATGTATAGACAGTGTGATGACTTTTTGCACAAGATATTTTTGTACCTTTTGCTTCATAAGGAACAGGAAACATTTCTCCATGGGCTCCAAGTCAAAGGGAGCCTTGCTAAGTCAATGAAAGTTTGGTGAGCTGCCCATTCATAGGCTGTTACAACAAGGAATGGGGAAACTGAGGAGAGATGTAGTGGAAGCATAAAGTTGATCCCTGGAGAGGAAACAGGAAACTGGTGTCTCCATAGGTTCAGCTGATGCACAGTGATTTTATGTTCATGCTTAGTAAGAGATAGACAATCTCAAACCTTGAACATCACTTTTAGAATAATGGGAGGCAAAAAGCCATCTTTCCTGCCTGCCTTCTTCTCCCTACACCTATTCCCTTCCCTCCTTAGCATGACTTTGAGAAGGTAAAGAGGAAAAGCTTTGTGTTCTGCATCTGCGTACTCTTATCACTGTTTCTCTGAATACCTCCATTGTCAACCTCTTTGTAGAAACAGCATCTACAAATGTGGTTTTATTTGTAGATCTTTTGTGGTGCTGTAGGATAAGCACTGGACTGAAAGGTCTGTTTGAACTGCAAGGTCAGTGGTTCAAATTTCCCAGTCACTCCTCAAAGACCATATACTAGATTGCTATGAGTCGGAACTGACTCGACAACACTTAACAACAACAACATTATAAGCTAGTATATACTATAACAACATTATATGTAGACTTTTCTCTTCATATTTTATCACTCTGATAGAAATACTTTTGTATTCTCTGTCATCCTCTGGTAAGTTCATTGACAGTTATCTTTGAGTCTCTCATTGATCTGATCCAGAATTCATCTATTTTCATGATTGGTAAAGTGGAGGGGCTGCGAAAAAGAGGGAGACCCCCCAATGAGGTGGATCGGCACAGAGATAGCAGCAATACGCTCAAGTAATTATGAGTATGGTGCAGAGTGGTGTTTTGTTCTGTTGTACATAGGGTCACCATGGCTCAGAACAGACTCAATGACACCTCTTCACAATTGTGTCTGACTCAACTGATCCAAAATGGGTGGTGACCTAAAAACAAAAACAACAAAACAAAAAACCCAGCTCACAAAATTCTACAATCAGTTGTCATGAGCAGGCACACAATTTTCCTAATTTCATCATACCTCTGGAACCTTACCCAGAAATGGTTCCTTTTTAAACAAAGCTAGCTATAGAAATGAACCAATCTTGTAGGAACTTAACCTATGTGATTGATTGTCCATAGTTGTAATTTAAAATGATTAAAACTCCAACTTTCTTTTTTATTCAGTCTTCAGTAAGAAAAAAAAAGAAGAAATAGAATGTTTATGTTCTTAGACATATTGTCAGGAGGGAACAGTCTCTGGAGAAGGGTGTCATGCTGGGTAAGATGGAGGGCCAGAGAAAAAGAGGAAGATCCTCAACGAGAAGGATCGGCCAGGTGGCATCATTGATGGCCTCAAGTGTGGCAGCAATAGTGAGGTTGGCCCAGGATTGGACATTGTTTCGTTCTGCTGTGCATGGGGTCCCTATGAGTCGGTTCCGACTCGATGGTACCTGACAACAACAACAACAACAACATGTTCTTAGATATCTCAAAGACTAACATGTTGATTAGTTATTTTGTTATTTTTTAGAATTAAATACAAAAAGGAAAAAAAGGAAGAATCATTATAGGCAGTTTTCGGAGTAGATTTAAAAATAGTGGAATGAACTTATATTTACCTTTTCTGTAGAATTATAAGAAATACAGACTTGAAATCTGCCCAATATAGGCCATATCAAGTTTATCTGGTGACTGAGAATGTTCTAGAATGAATGTTAAACCTTTCTTCCAGTTTCTTTTTTGATTGATTTCATTAAAAGAGATAACTGTCTATATTTTATTTTCTTATAAATTCTGATATTACTTTTCTCTTCACTGTTTGCTTCCATAACTTGTTTGATGTCTTTTCTGATACGCCTTGACCTGTCAGTCCACTATAAATGTATAGACTGTTCTTATTTTTTGCTTTTGTTAAGCCAGTTACAAGAGACAATTATTTATACTATAATGGGAATGAATTCCAAAATGGAACCAAATTACCAATAGAATAATTTTCTTAGCACACATGCACACTGGGCTTTACAGTGTTCATTGACTTTGTGTTCTTTAGCAGCTTTAAGTTCTAATTTTGAAAATTTAGAAATAAAAAATGTCCTGAATTGTCCCATGAAAAATGAGATTTTAAAAAACATGAGTAGAAGTTTCTATTTTAGTTTCTCAGCCTTAACATTTCTATTTTGAGCAGATATGTATTTTCCTATAAAGGTTAAAAGTTGAAAGTTTTAGCATAAAATTATAAATTTATTTTCTTGCTTTTTTTTTTAAAAGTCTACCCCTTCATTTTATTTCTATTTTCCTTTTTCTTCCTTGACTGGAACCATGCTACTAAACTGTGAATACTCTGAATGCTAACTTTTCCTCTTATTCATCTCTTTATACACAGCGTTTAGAACTAACTGTGCTTGGAAGATCCCACTAACCCCTGCCATTGAGTCGATTCCTATTCAGAATGGCCCTATATAGGGTTTTCAAGACTGTAACTGTTTATGGGAATAGATAACCTCATTTTTCCCCTACTAAGTGACTGGTGGGTTTGAACAGATGACTAAAGCCTGACCCACTGCACCGTCAGGGCTCCTGCTATGCTTGGAAGTTAGCAGGCTTTTAATAATGTTCACTGAATTTCACTTTTGGAGTTTAGGGCAACTGAAACATGTTTTTGTTAAGTGTCGTTTAGTTGGCTCTGACTCATAGTAACCCTATATAGGGTTCCTGAGACTGTAAATCTTTGTGGGTGCAGAAAACTTCATCTTTCTCCCACAGAGTGGCTGGTGGGTTCAAACTGCCAGCATTGCAGCTGGCAGTCTAGTACTTATCCTCTGGAGCCACCCAGCTCCTTAAAGCATATTAAGGACTCTAATTCTTAATTTTGCTCATGAGTCACTGTACTCTGGGCCTTGGATTTGTAGCCCTGAATCCTTTGAACAGGGAATGAGATTTAGAATTATGGTTGTGGTTGCTGTTGTGTGCATTTGAATTGGTTCTAACTCATAATGACCTTGTATAGGGTTTCTGAGAGGCGCTAGTATTCTTGAATTCTTGACCTTGTAGTTAGCAGTTCAGTTCTTATTTATAGCACCACACCAGGGCTCAGAATATATGAAGTGAGAAATGGCAAATTTTTATTTGAGATGATTTATTAATAGCAAACATAAGAAGAATTATAAGGGCCTCTTTTTCAATAGGGTTGAACTTTGGTTATTGACAAACTTTGAGTTTAGCACTAGACTGACCAACTGGAGACTGAGAAATTTACTAGAATAATAGACTAAAACTGAGAAAGTCCTGGGCAATCTTGGATGTGTTGGTCAACCTATCACTGAATTTGTACAGGCGAATGGAGCGATATAGCAGAGCAGTGATTCTCGCCTTTGTCTGCCTTTTGGAGTCATAGTAACATAGCCCAGAAATTCTGATTTGATCAGATGCCACCTAGGCATCTGATTTTTTAAGGGCTCACAAGATGATGCTAATATGAAGCTAGCATTGAGGAACACTCATGTCAGGCAATAATTGGTACAGGACAAAGTTGGCTTGGACACTAATTGTCTTGACTTGGTGAGTTAGATCCAACGACAAAGTTTTATTTGGATTTGAAGATTAGCAAGAATGAACTTGGGCAAGGTTAAAAACTGCTTTTACTTTCAATATTTACTACTGAACTAATGAACAAGCAGCCAAAACACATATTCAATATCAAGAGACAAGTGAGTGGACACAGTTCACTAACTCTTCATATGCTCCTCATGGAAGACATTTTGGCATAATCCATGTGGTCCTGTGAAACTGGGAAGTCCTCACCATTAGAAGAGCTCAGAGATGTGAGTTGACCAACGCATATACAACAAGGTTGGATGAATAATCACCTAACATTGTCACCTACCATATATAAATGTTATTGCCAATTTCATTAACAAACTTCTGAACTCTTCTTCTTTTTTTTAAAATTGCGTTATTGTCTTTACCAGGATTGACCAAGTCCATAGTTGACAACAGAAAAATAAAACTATGGATTCTCTTTGGATATTTTTCTTAAAATACTTAACCAACATTTCTAATTCTGACAAAGACTCTCTGTTGAAGGCGGGTTGTTATGAGTGTTGTTTCTGTTTTTACATATTCAGAAATTGAGGCATGTCAAGGTTAAAGATGTGATACCCAGTCATTGAAAATGGGTTTAGAATTTGCTTTCCCCAATGCTCTGGGAAATTCCACCCAGCGCTTTCTTCATAAAAGCTTTATTTAAAGTTTAGCTGCTCTGTACTGTGGTGTTTTAGTAAAGGGGCCTAATGAGAGATGACCTGAGATAACAAACTCATTACCCATAGGCTACTTGAGCATCTTTATTGTGGAAATGTCTTTCACACTTTTGATCTGGCTGGTTTGAGGATATATAGATCTAGTTATAAAGACCTTAGCTTTTGTGGATAAGACAGAGTATTCAGTTCCCTCATAGCATACCTTTTAAAATTAGAATTATTCCTTTATCATTTAGGTAACACTATTGTTTTCTGGTCAAGCTTTGTGAGGTTTCCTGGAGGTGTGGGACATGAAATCCTGACTAATTAATTACTTATCGAATCAGGGAACATCTAAAAGTTGAAAGAGGGTAGAGGTGCTTTATAACCCTTTCAATGTGGGACTTTGAGGTTCTCTTCATAGAAAATGGCAGAAATGAAGAGACAGGACCATCTTGGTGCAGTTTGCTTTTCCCCAGCGGTCCATCTTCCACCCAAAGGTGTTCTGCTGCTTTGTCATCAGTAAATGGGGCTGTTAACACGGTGATCATGTGGACACTGCTTCAGTGTAAACACATTTTCTTGGATTCAATATGTGATTAAAATGTGAACCTGAAGGCTGCTTATGCTTTGTCAATATTTCCTGTCTTTTTAAGGACCTAGCCTTTTAGTTTGTCATTTTCTAAAAAAAAATTGGAAACACAAGTTACTCAAATTGTAGGATTTAACTAAAAATCAACCAGCTGTTTCTGAACTCTGACCTCATCCAGGTTGGCCATTTTCCCCCAGAAGCTGTCCAGAAGCAGCAGCTGGGTTTTTCCAGAGAAAAGCTCTTTATTAGATGTCCAAGCTGTCTTTCTGTGCATATCATTTGCTTTTACACCAGGCAGCTGGGGCTCTGCCTCTGCTGTGACTGAGGATGAACTGTCAGAAAAATCCTAGGAAATAATCTGACTGACTTTAATTTTTTCAGAGAGGAGCACAGAGCCATCTTCTCTCTTAAAAACAGAAGAACCCAAAAGATGAAGCAGAAGGAGAGAGTTATGCTTTAGTAACCTATAGCAGTGATGAGGGGTGGGGAGGAAGTGTGTCCTGTGGAGCAGGGGTGGGGAATGTCTGACCCTTGGGCCATATAAAGCCCACTAAATAATTTGGTCTGAGCCTGCCAAGGCAACAGCAGTTCAAGCCATTACATTTGTTGTTGTTGTTGTTGTTAAGTGCTGTCAAGTTGGTTCCAACTTATAGTGGCCCTGTAAAGGGTTTTCAAGCAGCGGCTGGTGAGTTTGAACTACTTAGGGGTGAGTTAATTAAATGTTTGATCAAATGTAACATGCTAATTTTTAAGTTGATAATTTTGTATGCTATAAATTTTGGCAGAAAAAAGTTCCCTACCCCTACCATAGAGGAAACAAATGATCTCATATGGTGTGTGTGACATAGGATCAAACAGAGGAATGATTGCACACATTGTTAGTCTTCAAGCTTTTAAACCTTGCACTCATCAGTGGGTGGTTTTCCAGAAACACCTCTTTAAATAGGGTTACAGAAAGCACCTGCAACCAGGGTAATGAATGTACTTTGTCTCTCCAGTGAGATGATGAGTGCCAGACAGTGTGCTCTGTGATTTCAATGTCTGTTTTGTAAGAGGAAGCATGTTTCCTCACATGGTAGAAATGTTACTGTATTATCACAATAGAAATTTCCAGACCTAAAGGTCCATCCTAAGGACACCTGGTGTGGGACCAAAGGATCAGCACTGAACTTCAAACCACAGGGTTGGCAGTTCAAACCTACCAGCTACTCCTTGAAAACCCTATACAGGGTGACTATGAGCTGAAACGGATTCGATGGCACTTAACAACAACAACTAAGGACCATCCTATGAACTAAAAAACAGATTTCTATTCTGAACCATAAGTCTGATTGTGAAATGTGGTCACAAAAGAGGATTGGCTTCTTTGATTGGTTCATGTGGGCTTAGTTAGAAGGAGAGTCGTAAGGAATACCTTCTGATAACTGAAGGGAGAATTAGAATGTGGTAAGGGCTGCAAACAAGTTAGGAAACAGAGAGAGAGGACCTTGGTCTTGCCCATCTTTCATTCAGTATTTGAGTGTTAGACAAATTAGAAATGGAGAAATATGTATTTAATGATGTTGAGCTTTTGCTAAGGTGTTTTTAAACAAAGATTATTATTTGGATAGATGCTCATTATTTGTAAAGCACTTATTATTTGTAGATAACTGTTATAATATTTAAGATCTTTGCCATCAAGAAAATTACAGACCAGTGTTGTTGTTGTTGTATTGTATCATCCAGTCAGTTTCAACTCATAGTGACCCTGTATAGAGTTTTTGAGAGTGACTGGTGGGTTTAAACTATTGATCTATGGTTAGCAGTCCAGTGCTTATGCTACAGTGCCGCAGTAGGGCTCTACGGACCTGTAGGGCAGATGAATTATATCTCTACCCAAGTGTAGTTAAAATTCAGTGCATGCAAAGCATCATGGGACAGATATATTTTGCATGCTCAGTGACTGTTCAGTGGAGGAAGAACTCATTTCTGGTTGTGCTGATATGGGAATTTCATAGAAGAGTGGACATTTGAACTGGACCCTCAAGGATTGTGTGGTGATTCTGACTCATAGTGACCCCAGGACATAATAGAACTGCTCCATAGGGTTTCCAAGGCTGTAATCTTTATGGAGGGGAGCATGCTGTAGGATAAACACTGTAGACTGCTAACCACAGGTCAGCGATTTGAGCCCACCAGTCACTCCATGGGAGAAAGGTGAAACTTTCTTCTTCTCAAAGATTTACAGTCTCCGAAACCCTTATACAGAGTCTCTATGAGCTAGAACTGACACAGTAGCTCTTAACAACAAAAACAGCCTTTACAGAAGCAGATTTTCACATCTTTCTCCTGTGCATTGGATGGTGGATTCAGCTGAGGGCTCAGCCATTGTGCTACGAGGGATCCTTGGATTTAATTGTCTCTGTGGATTTAATATATGTAGAAATCCTAACACCTAACTTGTGGATGTAGAGAATATCACTCCTAACTTATAAAAAGAGCACAGCAGATAGAGACAAGCACAGATGAAGGATGACAAATGCCCTATGATTCCAAGAAACTTAGGAACGATGGGGCTACAGAAACTGAAAGAGAGAAGTATCTTCACTTAGAGTTGACAGACAGAGCTTTATTGTTGTTGTTAAGTGTTGTTGAATCGATTCCAACACATAGTGACCCTGATAGGGTTTCTAAGTTACGGCTGGTGAATTTGAACTGCCAACCTTATGGTTCAAACCAACTTTGTGGTCCAGTCTTATCCTACAGCTGGTACCCTGAATTTGGATCTGAAATGAGAAAATAACTTTCTGTTTTTCAAAGCTACCCATGTGGAATTTCTGTTATAGTTGTTATTGGATGCTATTGAGTCAGTACCTACTTATCACCACCTTATGTGCTAACCTCACAATTGTTGCTACACTTGAATGCACTGCTGCTGCCACTATGCCAATCCATCTCATTGGGGGTCTTTCTCTTTTTTGCTGACCTCCCACTTTACCAAGCATGATGCACTTCTCCAAGGACTGGTCCCTTCTGATAATGTGTCTGAAATATGAGAGATGAAGTCTGGCCATCCTGGCTTCTAAGGAGCATTGTGGATGTGCTTCTTCCAACATAGATTTGTTTGTTCTATTGGCAGTCCATGGTACAGTAGCACTAGATAACTAGAATATATAGGTAGGTTTGAATAGAGGGAGATGGAAAAAATCCATTCCAGAAAAAGAGACCCATAGCAAGATGAGAAGAAACAAGTGGTATATTCGGGAAATGGCTAGTTGTTAAAGTCAACTAGGGTTTAGTGTTTTAACGAGGGAGATAGGAAGATGAAACCAGCCTGATTGTGATATATCTTGACTTCAACACTGGATAAATTTATTTTTAACTCAGAATTCGTCACCCAAGTTTCTAATTGGGGTGAATTATGACCAAAATGGCCCTTTGGAAGAGCAGATCTCTATTGCCCTCTTGATATTGAGTCTAACTTTGTTGCCAAAGGGGCCACAAGTAATTTATAAAGAACAATGAAGTAGTAATTGATAGAAATTTTAGCAGTTTATTATATATGTATAACAGATTTTAACATTTAACACTCAGATGATATCCTTCTTACTCATGGCCTTTTATAGAAGAATGCTTTATGGAGGGGAAAGAGAAGGTGTTTCAAAGCCTTGGACAAGTCCAGTGATTGCTGGTGATTGTGCACATTGATGGTGAAACAGGATGAGCATTGCTTTAGGAATTGCCTCCTCTAAAAATCTGAAAGGTTTATTTCTGAGAGTTTCATGTGATCCTGAGATTTAGAAGAATAATATGTAGCTCAAAATCTAGGAGAATAGATAAGAAAGCAGAACACAGGCTCACTAATCTCCAAATTATTGAATGAAATGAAATTTTCAGAAATATTTCCTATAATGTTAAATTCTATTTTTTAAAACCATTTATTTAACTGTGGTTCTGAAATTGGGCATGCTGATGTGGAAAAA
Organism: Chrysochloris asiatica; assembly: GCF_000296735.1. Taxonomy (NCBI): domain Eukaryota; kingdom Metazoa; phylum Chordata; class Mammalia; order Afrosoricida; family Chrysochloridae; genus Chrysochloris; species Chrysochloris asiatica. The sequence goes on from NW_006408753.1 coordinate 224,442, forward strand.
CCCATTGGCTCATCTTGTGTTAAGTAATATATTAGTGACAAAATTTCCTTGAGTGGGAAATGTACTACACTGTAGGATTTTTGTTGTTAGGTTGACACCAAATAGGCTCCATTTCCTGGTGACCTCATATAACCATGGAAACATAATCCCGTCCTGAACCATATTCATGATGTTACATTTGCTTCTGTGTATTTTAAGTGCCTTCACCCCTAAGGGCTCACCTTTCAGCACTACACTGGGTTTACATTAGCTCATTTTCAGTAGATCACCAGGCCTTTCTTCCTAGTCAGTCTTAATTCATCTGAAACCTGTCCACCAAGGATGATCCTGCTAATATTTGAAATACTAGTGGCATAGTTCTCAGAATCATAGTACAACATAGTACATAGTATAACAAACTGACAAATGGGTGACGGACAATTCATTCTCTCCTGGAATGACAGAAATGGTAATTACAAGTGCTATCTGTTTATTTATCCATCCATCAGATAATAATCATTGGTGCAATTTCAGGATTTCTCTCTCTCAAAATATATTGATGTATTATTAATTTGCTTGGTCATGTATTCTAATTTTCACATAGATTCTTTTTGCTAATGTTTTAAGAGGTAGCACATACCTCCTATTCACACTATCTAATGTGGCACTATAGAATAATGCACTGGATTGCAAGGACAGTTTGAACCACAAGGTCAGTGGTTCAAACCCACCATCTGCTCATTGGAAACCTTATCCAGGGTGGTATGGGTCAGAACTGACTCCACGGCACTTAACAACAACAACAACAACAACATTACGCACTTAGAGGACATTTTGACCAGAGTTAAAAGGATCAGAAGCCTTTTTTGGGGAAAATGAATATTACGTATCTGTGTCTATTAAGAGGAGCGTTGGTGATGCAATGATTAAGCACATTGACTGCTAACTGAAACCCACCAGTGGGTCCAAGGGAGAAAAGACCTGGTGATCTGCTCCTGCAAATATTACAACCTGGGAAACCCTGTGGGTCAGTTCTATTCTGTCCTCTAGTGTCAGTAGGAGATGGAATCAGTTTGATGGCACTCAACATCTGTTAAATGCTAGGCAGCCTGTTAATCATATTGCATACATTATCCCATGTAATTTCTACTACAAAGTTATGAGAAAGGCATTGTTGAACCTTTTGTTTTAGATGAAGAAACTGTGGCTTAGCCTATGGAAGTGATTTTCCCAAGACGTGAAGTAAAATAAGAACCAAAACCCAAACCAAACCCACTGCCTTAGAGTTAATTCTTACTCATAGTGACCATAGGGTTTCCAAGACTAAATCTTTATGAGGCAAACAGCTTCATCTTTCTCCTGCAGAGTGGCTTGTGGTTCAAATTAGCAGTTAGCAATCCAATGACTAACTCACAGCTCCATCAGAGCTCATTAAAATAAGGACTTCAGGATTCAGTTCAGGTTAGCCTAGTTGAATTCTACCCTCCCCGCCCCAACATACACACACTATGCTGTGTTTTGAGGTTTGAAATTAATGAAAAAGATATCTTTTAAAGGCCCTGGCCACAGACAATCTGCTAAGAATCTTAGAAATGAGATGACAGGTTGTCCTTTGGTTTTAAAATCTGATGATTCAGTTTTATTGCATGTCTATCATTCCAGTTTTTATCATTTGTAAGTTTTTAGCTTGCCTACTGAGTCCTGGTGTGGCACTGTGGGCTAATGTGCCAGACTGCAAAGTTGTTTGAACTGCAAGGTTGGTGGTTCAAGCTCACCAGCTGCTGCTTGGAAACCCTATACAGGGTCGCTATGGGTCTAAATTGACTCGACGGCACTTAACAATAAGAAGCCTGCCCACAGATATTTCTTCCCAGAGGTTCTGAATGTAAGAAAATAGAAAGTAATGACGATCACAGTGGACCAGGAGGGGACTTAGGTGTGTGTAGTTGTGTGGACTGGAATTTCCAAGTATGTTTTCAATAAACTCTCCTGACCAAATTGCCAGTTCTTCTTTTACTTAGTAGTAACTCAAAAAGGAAGCATCTTTTGATGTCAGTCAGTTTTTTTCCCCCATTCTGGGTATTGTTTTTGACTGGCTTTCATAACAGACTTGTAGCTGTATTATCGATGGGCCAGACATGACAAGTAGAAGCAGGAAAATGGAGATTGGACAACAGAGGTGAGATTACTGTCCTGATTCTCACCTTCTTGCCATAACTAGGTTTTCAGAATTGTCTGCTGCCAATAGAAAAGACAGTGGTTCAAACCCATACAGCTGCTCTATGGCAGAAAGATGCAGCAGTCTGATTCCATAAAGATTTCTTGCCTATGCAGCATTCTACTATGTCCTATAGGGTCACTAGAGGTTTTTTTTCTTCTTCTTCTTCTTTTTTTTTTTTGTACCACATGAACACTATCCCCATCTCCTTTCATAAGCCCCGTCCAGACAGATTGGATATTACTCAGTGGAGATCCTACTTTCCTTGGTGCCCTCTGAATCTAGGCTCCATCTTGAAAGCTCGTAAGCCAGTCACTTCATGCCTTTGTAGTCCCCCATTTTCTGTAGCCAATGTCCAACTTGCCCATCCCGGTCTACCCTGCGTATCGAGGGGGTGGGAATGATCCTCGTTGCAAAGATTTGTTCCCTCTTCTGAGCTACTGCATCCATAGGTGTAGGTCAAATTCATCAAATTGTATCATATTACTCTTTTTTCCCTCTTGTTTCTTCTTCTAGTTGAGCTCTGATCATCCTACCATTGATGGTCAAGTGGGTATTATCTGTAAGTATGGGTGTTCTTGTGCATATGCCCTCTCTTCTTATCAGCTGGATGCTTCATTCTCCACTCTAGTCCTCTGTGACTATGTCACTGACTCTGGGCCCAGGAGTTCCCAGGTCTTGCTGCACTGCTGGCCAATCAGCTCTCCAGCTGGGTTCACAGGAGTCTATTGAATGTAGTAGGGCTTAGCTTGCTGCTTCATTGCTGTTTTTGCCTCACTTCCCCTTATTGCCGACCAATGTGTTCACTGGTCAAAGCATGTGTCAACTCGTGTATTCCAATTGAGTCTTAGTCTTGGAAGGGGGCTTGCCCTGAGTGGACCCGACCACTTGCCTGGATTTCATGTGGGCGGGTCACTAGAGTTTAAGTAGACTTGACAGTAGTGGGTTTGGAGAGACTGAACTGTGTCTTCCACAAAAAATATAACGAAATCCACATCCCCAGTGCTTGTGAACATGACCTTGTTTGAAGGAGCTCTGATAGCGTAGTGGTTACGAATCGGGCTGCGAACCTTAAGGCCAGCAGTTCGAAACTACCAGCCGCTCCGCGGGAGAAAGATGAGGCACTCTGCTCCCATAAAGATTTACAGCCTTGGAAACCCTGAACAGGGTCTCTATGGGTCGGAACCGACTAACAACAACAACAACATGCTATCAGTTAACATATTGTCATACTGAAATAGAGTAGGTTCTAATACAATATGAGTGGTATCATTATAAAAGAAAAGAGACATAAACCCACGGTAAGAAGAATGTCATGGAACAATGGAGGCAGAGATTGAAGTGATACATCTATAAGCCAAGAATGGCCTGCTGACACCAGAAGTATGAATGAAATAGTTTCTCCCTTAGAACACTCAGGAGTATTAACACCATGATTTCAGCTGTCTAGACTCTTAGAATTCTGAAAGCATTTAGACAACTTTTTAAATTCAAACTCATTCAGTAGCCTCTTGTTCTGTTACAATGACTGCCTCTTGGTCTATGTATAGTTGCCTCGTGAGCACAATTAAGTGTTCTGGAATACCCATTCATTGCAATATTCCCATAGCTTGTCAGGATCCACTCTGTCAAAAAACCTTTGCATAGTCAGTAAAGCACAAGTGAACATCTTTCTGGTATTCTCCACTTTCTGTCAAGATCCATCTGATGTCAACAATGATATTCCTTATTCCACGTCCTCTTCTGAATCTGGCTTGAATTTCTGGAAGTTCTCTGTTGATTTACTGTTGCAGCTGTTTTTGAATTATCTTCAGAAAAATTTTACTTGCAGGTGGTAATAATTGTAATGGTTAGGTTTCTGTGTCAATTTGTCTAGGCCAGGATTTCCAGAGGTTTGGAAGTTGAGATGTGCTTATTCCCATGGTAATGAAACTGAATACAGGCATGTTTAACACCAGTGAATGGCTATGAACAGCCAATCAATTAAAGGGATGCTTCCTCGGAGGTGTGCCTGCAGCCATTATTATGGACACATGGGAGGAACTCTTTCCCTCTTTCTGCTGCGGGCCTGGAACGCTGCAATTGTAAGATAATAAACTCTTTATATATATATAT
>NW_006408753.1:230708-247640 GCF_000296735.1 Chrysochloris asiatica
TTTTCATTGATGGCCCCATGAGTTTTTTGAAGCCCCTGAATACTTATTGCATTTTGGAATGGTGATATGTTGGATATATTGGGTTAAATAAACTATATAATTAAAACTAATTTCATTTTTCTTTTTACCATTTGTTTTTAACTTTTGATTGTGTATTGAGTGAAGGATTGAAGACAAGATCATCATTTTTTATTTAGCAAATCATATACTTTGCTTCATCATAATGATTACCACTCCTTTCATGTAACAACAGTTATCCATGTGGTCCCTGTTTCTCTTCCTCCCACCTTCCCATCCCTGCTGCACTTGTCCTTAGATAAGTGTTGCCCTTTTAATTTTCAATGATCTACCATTCCATGGTGAGTATGTCTTACTAGCGTTATTGTCTCTGCTATATACCTGTCTACTGCTGCTCTGAAAATTGGGCTATGATGGTGAGTTCCTTTCCAGACCTGAAGGGTGGTCAAGCACCATAGTCTCAGTTTCTTCCAGTCTCTTTCTGACCAGTAATCCCAGTTCTTTATTATTATTGTTTTGATGCTTGTTCCACGTTTTATCCTACTCTATCTGGGGCCTTCTTATGTGATCCCTTTTAGAGCTGTTTGTAGCGATAGCCAGGCACCATCTAGTTCTTCTGGTCTCAGAGTCATGGAGACTGATGTTTACTTGTTCCTTTAGTCAACTGGGTTAATTGATTCCCAGCATTTTCATTTCTCATCACTCTTCTGTCTTCTGCACATAGAGAGACCAATAGTTTCACCTAAGATCACTACTCATGAGCTTTTAAGATCCCATACATTACTCACCAAAGTAGGATGTAAAACATTGTTTTTGTGGACTATGTTATGTCAATTGTCCATGGTGTCCTCTGAGACTATGCTTTATACTTTTTTTTAATGTAGCTTCTAGAACATTCAAATCACATAAGTGACTTGCAGTATATTTCAGTTGGACAGTACTGTTACAGTATCACTTTGAACTGAGACTGAATGTCAAAACTTTTAAGTTCCTCATATCAAAATGTTAAAATCTTTCATTCAATAAACTTTTGGCATTATTCATACTTCAACCTCACCCTTTCCCTTTTCAGTATGCTTAGCTACTAAGCTCCTGGGGTCATCAGTTGTCCAGTCTTGTCCCTCCACATTTTGTTGCTAATTTCTCTAGGATCATAAGGGTGCTTGAGAAAGTTCTGTAATTGGCAGACTTGAAGACACTGACTTGAGGACAGTTTTCTCTTGGTGCACTGATTGTGCCCAATTGTCAAGGGAGCTCTATATGTGATCGTTTTTTAAGTGACATAATTGATATATGAATGAGAGATGAGTTGTGTTTGTCCTTGAAACACCTTCTCCACAAATCTGAATATCCGCTTCTCCAATAAGCCATATAGAAGTGGTTTTGGCATCTGATAATAAATACCACCTCTCCACTTACCCCAAATTGCTTGAGATTTTAAATATTGGCTTAATTTTCTCTTTCTCTTAAAAATGTGAGCTTCTTTTGATACACTTTAAATTTATTAAACACATTCTATTGTTTATGAATTTGATACATCTGCACTAGTGATTTATTTTTAATATCTTTTTTTCTTAATTAAATGTTGCAGTGGGTTGACTAAATTGAAACATTGTAGCAAAAGGCAGTTTTTTCCAGTTATTTGTTACTTAAGTGTTGTTATTTGATAAATGTTTGACCCCCATCAATGCTATGCATAACTCACAAAATACAATAGAAATGCTTTTGGCTTCTCTTTCCAAGAATTTTATATGCAGATTCATTACATTATCAGTCATTGATATTACATTCACCACTAGATTGACACTGCGTGGCATGGGAGGCATTATGTGAGAGAAGTAAAACAGGTTATAATTATCTATGCTTTATCTGGATTTGTTTTTGTGTCCAGTGATCTGAGTGGATTTATTATTAATGTTTTCATTTTATCTCTGGTTATATTCAGAAGCCCTGCACATCTGTCAGTTTGTTGTGCTGTGGTGACTTGTGTGTTGCTGTGCTGCTGAAAGCTGTGCCATTGGTATTTCAAATACCAGCAGGGCCACCCATGATGCACAAATTTCAGAAGCACTTCCAGACTATGAACAGACCAGGAAAAGGAATACATGGTCCACTTCTACGGGATTAGCCCCTGAAAACAGTATGAATAACAATGAAACATGATCTGATGTAACTGCCAGATGAGCCCCTCAGCTTGGAAGGCATTCAAAATAGACTTGGCTACTCAAAGTACAGACAGCTTTAATGATGTGGATAGAACAAAGCTTACAGGTTCTTCATTTGCTGATAGGTCATGATTTACAATGATAAGAAACAGCTGCAAACATCCATTGATAATATACAAAGTATGAATCTAAGAAAACTTCAAGTCATGAAAATGAAATGGAAGGCAAAAAGATAACTATTAGTGAGCTGAAATAGACAGATATTGACCATTTTGAATCAGACAATTTTATCATTTTCTATACCGGGAATGACAAATTGAAGAGGAATGACATCACTTTCAACATCAAAAATAACATTTTAGCATATATCTTGAAATACAATGTTGTCTGTGACAGGATAATAAATATATGACTACAAGGAAGACCAATCATTTCACCCATTTTTCAAATTTATGCACCAATCACCAAAGCCAGTGATAATGAAATTGAATTCTGCCAACTTCTTCAGGGAGCTAGATGGCTTTGTAGGATAAGCACAGGACTGTGAACCACAATGAGCAAACCAGCTGCTCCATGGGATAAAGATGAGGCTTCATGTTCCCATCAAAATTTCAAATTTCAGAAACTTTGAATTGGAACTGACTCAACGGCACTTAACAATGACAACAACTGACTTCTTCAGTCCACAATTGATCAAACATGCAATCAAAATGTATTGATAATTACTGTCAACTGGAATGTAAAAGTTGGAAACAAAGAAGAGGGATTGGTTGTTAGAAAATATTGCATTGATGATAGAAATGATGTTGGAGATTGCATGATAGAATTTAGTTCAAGACCAATGATTACTTCATTGCAAAAAGCTTTTTTCAAAAACATAACGGCAACTATATACAGGTACCTCACCAGACTAAATTCCTAGAAATCAAATTGACTGCATCTGTGGAAAGAGATGATGGAAAAGCTCAATAACATCAGTTAAAACAAGGCCAGGAGTCAACTGTGGAACAAACTAGGAAACTCCATATGAAAGTTCAGGTTGAAGTTGAAGAAAATTTAAAAAAGTTCACGACAGCCAAAATATAACCTTGAGTATACTACACCTGAATTTTTGTTGTTGTTGTTAGGTGTTGTTGAGTTGGGTCCAACTCATAGTAAGTCTATGCATAACAGAACGTTGCCTGGCCCTGAGTTAGCCTCACAATTGTTACATTTGAGCCCATTGCTGTTGCTACTTGTCAATCCAGCTTGTTGAAAATCTACCTCTTTTTCACTGACCGTCCACTTTACCAAGCATGATGTCCTTCTCAGGGATTGGACCCTCCTGAAAACATGTCCAAAGGATGAGAGACCAAGTCTTGCCATCCTAGCTTCTAAGAAGCATTCTGGCTGTACTTCCACCACAGATTTATTTGTTCTTTTGGAAGTCCCTGGAACATTTAATATTCTTATCCAACACCTTAGTTCAAATGCATTCAGTTTTGTATGGTTTTCCTTATTCATTGTCCAACTTTCACATGCATATGAGGTGATGAAAAATATCATGACTTGAGGCAGGTGCACCTTAGTCCTCAAACTGATATCTTTGCTTATTAGCACCTTAAAGAGGTCTTGTGTAGCAGATGTGCCTAATGCAACACGTATTTTGATTTCTTGACTGCTATTTCCATGAGTGTTAATTATGGATCCAAACAAGATGAAGTTTTTGACAGCTTCAATCTTTTCTTCATTTGTTTTGATATTACTTATTGGTCCATTTGTGAGGATGTTTGTTGTCTTTATATTAAGGTACAGTCATACTGAAGGCTATAGTCATTGGTCTTCATCAGTAACTATTGTAAATCGTCTTTGCTTCCAGCAAGCAATGTTGTATCATCTGCATATTGCAGGTTATTAGTGAGTCATTTTCCAATCCTGAATTTAAACTTACTTAAAAATTTGAAGAACAGATTTGACGCTTTGAACGTTACTAACCAAAGAACAGAGGAATTGTTGGATGACATCGAGAACATCATGCATTAACAAAGCAAAAGGTCATTAAAAAGGTGAAAAGAAAGAAAAGACTAAAGTGGTTGTCACAGGAGACACTGAAACCTGCTCTTGAACATAGAGTAGCTAAAGCAAATAGATGAAATGATGAAGAGGAATAGCTGAACAGAAAATTTCAAAGGGCATCTTGAGAAGACAAAGTCAAGTATAATGAAAAGTGCAGAGATCTGAAGTTAGAAAACCAAATAAAAACACACTTAGCATTTCTTAAGCTAAGAGAACTGGAGAAAAACAATTCAAGCTTCAACTTGGAATATTAAACAATTCTGTGGGGAAAATATTGGATCATGCAGAAAGCATCAAAAGAAGATAGAACACAGAGAGTCACTCACTATTTCAAAAAAACTAGTTGCTGTTCAACCATCTGAAGATAAAGCATCAGTGGTATTGAAGAAAGAAATCAAAGCTACATGGAAGGCATTACAAAAAACAAGACTCCAGGAATTAAAGGAATACCAATCGAAATGTTTCAGCAAACTGATGTAGCACTGGAAGTACCCATTAGTCTGAGCTAAGAAATTTGCAAGACACCTACCTGCCAACTAACTGGTAAAGATCCATCCATATTTCTGCCTGTTCCAAAGAATGAACTTGGAAATTATTAAACAATATCATTAATATCACATGAAAGTAAAATTTTGCTGAAGATAATTAACAAATGGTTGCAACTGTAGATTGACAGGGATCTGCCAGAAATTTAAGGAAGATATAGAAGAGGGCATAGAATGTGGGATATCATTGCTGATGTCAGATGGATCTTGGCTGAAAACAAAATATCAGAAAGACGTTTACTTGTGTTTTATTGACTATGCAGAGGAATTTAACTGTGTTGATCATAACAAACAATGGATAACATTGCAAAGAATGGGAATTCTAGAGCACTTAATTGTGCTCATTCAGAACCTGTACATTGACCACGAGGCAACTGACTAAAAACAAACATCTACTGTCTGATTTACAATAAAAAAAGGTGTGTGCCAGTGTTGCATGCTTTTACCATACTTATTCAATCTGTATGCTGGACAAATAATTTGAGAAGATGGGCTATATGGAGAAGAGTGTGGCATCAGGAGTGGAAGAAGATTCATTAATGACTTGTGATATACAAAGGAAGTTTGCTGAAAGTGAAGAAGACTTGAAGCACTTGCTGATGAAGATCAATGAATATAGCCTTTGTATGGATGGTATTCAATGTAAAGAATACAAAAATTCTTATAATTGGACTTATAAAAAAATCATGATACATGGAGAAAAGGTTGAAGCTGTCAAAGACTTCGTTTTACTTGAGTCCTAAATCAAGGCTCATGAAAGCAGCAGTCAAGGAATCAAATGACATATTGCATTGAGCAAATCTGCACAAGACCTCTTTAAAATTTTAAAGAGCAAAGATGTCACTTTGAGGGCTAAGATGGGTCTGACCCAAGCAATGGTATTTTCAATCAACTCATCTGCAATTGAAAGTTGTATGATTGAATAAGGAGGAAGGAAAAGATTTGATGCATTTGAATTGTATTATAGATAAAAAATAATAACAGTACCATGAAGTGCCAGAAGAACAAACAAATGTGTCTTAGAAGAAGTACATCCAGAATGCTCCTTAGAAGTGAAGATGGCAAGACTTAATTTAACTCATTTTGGACATGATACCAGGAGGGACCAGGCCCTGGAAAAGGACATCATGCTTAGTAAAGTAGAAGGTCATCCAAAAAGAGGAAGACCACGAAGATGACTTGACACAATGACTGCAACAATAGTCTCAAGCATGACAATTGTAGGGTTAATGCCAGACTGAGCAGTGTTTTGTCCTGTTGTGGTTTCGGGTTGATGTGAGTCTCAACTGACTGGATGGTGATCTAGCAAAAACATATTCAGAAAAAGCCATCCTTGTTCTCTCTTAATTGCTCTTTATTGCAATCTCTATCTTTTTCGTCTTCAAAAGATCAATATCCAGGCAATATAATCAAGTGTTTCCTTTCTGTGACTATAATAAGTATGACTCATCAGAATGGACTGTGGTTTTTCTTGTTTTTGAGCCCTGAATTACAGTAAAATACCCCATTGACAGATTCTCTTGGCCTCTACGCAGTATGTTTGTGAAAAATATTTGAAATAAAAGAAAAAATATTACGGAAATTTTTGGTTTGTTCTGGCTAGTTGGACTTGTTTTCTTGAGGATCACATTCTCCACGTGTCACTCAGTATTCCAGGTAAGTTCAGGCCAGTGATCAGGTTCATTGTCTTTTCTTGCCATATCACAGACGAGCTTGCCCACCTGGGTTGTCAGAGGGTGAAGAGCCAGCTAAAGAGGGGCCTTGCAAACCCACTACTCCATACCTTGCTTGTCATCAGAGATGTCCAGAAAATAAATACCACTTGGGTATTTTTTATTCAAGAATTAGTGGTACCTGCTCAGGGCTCAGTAAGCCATTGTGTTCTATATGTTTGAGATCTGAGATCTGTCTCAGCCCTTTTGGGGTTGAAGTGTTATTACACAGATAGAACACAGCACAGCTTGTTCCTCAGGAGATGAGAATAATCTCAGATCCTACAGAGAAGAAAATATTTCCTTAAAGAAAAGTAAGAAATTTCTATGAAATTCTAAAGTAACTACTCTAAAGATACAATACTGTATATATAATGTGTATGTATTAAAGCTTTGAAGTTTGCATACTCTTTCATGTAATGTTAAGTGGGTTTGGAGAGAATGTCTGTACTACCATCTAGATTTCATTAGTGATGGAAAATCAATTCTTAAAAAAAAAAAAAAAAAGGAAATGTGTACAATGAATTATCAAAAGTGAAGGTATATAAAATCAATTTAGGTATATTTAACAAGTGAATAAGGAGAGGTCTTTATCTATTTTAATGTATTCCCTGAGTATTATTATTGTAATAGAGAGAAATTTCCCTTGCATACCCAACTGTTTAGTCTGCATAAAAAGTAAAAGTGAGTGAGTGAGAAAGAAATAGCTCAAGGAAGCATATGAGCACTAATTTGTGATTATAGAGCATCTTTTAACCCATTTTGCCCTAGAACAACATCCCATGTAGAAAGATACTGACTTATAATTTATTTTACATTTGGATTTCTCCCTCTGATGCTTTATTGAAAAACAAAAAAAAGTGTCAGTTTCTAGGAGTATGTTTGTTTGATCTTTTTCATTTTCCATGGGGAAAAATCAAAACACATTTTCTAATCTTGCAAACAAAGTAGGAGTTGTGATTTCAAGTAGGTAAAAAATAAAATAAAATAAAACTTATGAGAATGCAATTATTAATTTGATTAAATTTGTAAAACAAAGGACAAACAGATGTGAAAGGTTTGAAGTCAGAACAAAGTAAATTAAAACAAAACAATTAAAATATATCATTAGGTTGATAAGAATAACCTGAACTTCTCCTCTCACGCTCTTTAGACCTTTACTACAAAATGGAATTCGATTGTAGTGGACATGTATTATTTTAGTTTTCCTGTTACAACCTTTCTTTGGGAACTATTTCAGGCCAGAATCCTATCCAAAGTTGGCCTCCTGACCAGTGCGTGGCCACTCAGACCTTCTAAAATGGAATACTAGTTGCCTTTGAGTTGATTCTGACTCACAAAAACCCTATAGGAAAGAGTGGAATGATTCATAGGGTTTCCAAGGCTGGAATCTTGGAACCGACTTGACTGCAGTTAACAATAGCAACAATCTTTACAGATGACATGTCTTTTTCCCACAGAGTTGCTGGTTCTAACTAATGACCATTTGGTTAGCAACCCAGAAAATAATGATTGCAGTACCAGGACTTTTTCAGACCTTTCCAGGATTTAAAAATTGCACATTGAGAACTGGTGAGGATTGATGTCTCTGGTGGTGGAAAGCATAACCAAAATCTACTGCTGTCGAGGTGATTCTGACTCATAACAACTCTATGTAGAGTTTCTAAGACTGTAATACTTTATGGGAGCAGTTAGTAGATTTGAATCACTGACTTTGCAATTAGTAGCCTAACCCTTGGTAGAAAGCATATTTTTGCTGGTAAGTGCTATTGAGTCAGCTCTGATTCATAGCGACCCTACGAACAACAGAATGAAATCCTGCCTGGTCCTGTGCCATCCTCACAATTGTTGCTATGCTTGAGCCCATTGCTGCTGCCACTGTACCAATCCATCTCATTGGAGGTCTTCCTCTTTTTCTCTGACCTTCTACTTTACCAAGCATAATGTCCCTCTCTAGAGACTGATCCCTCTTGATAATATGTCTGAAACATGAAAGATGAAATCTGGCCATCCTGGTTTCTAAGGAGCATTCTGGCTGTACTTTTTCCAACACAAATTTGTGCTGCTGGCAGTTCATGGTACTCTCAATATTCTTCTCCAACACCATAAGGCAAATGCATCAGTTCTTCTATGGAGGAAATCATAGGATGTTGTAATATGAAAAAACCCATTATTGCTGCCTACCTGTGCTTTCTGCTATCTGCAGAAAATTGGGAGAGAGAATGATCAATATCAATAGAAGGGGGTAAAGCAGGAGCAAAATGAAAAGAGAGGATCCAATTAAAAAACACAATTGCCCTTGAGTAACTTCTGATTCATAGCGGCTATATAGGATAGAGAAGAAATGTTCTATGGAATCTTTCAAGACTGAATATCTGCCTCAGAGAAGAAGAGGAAATTTCAAAAGAGTTTGTACTTCTGGGTCCCAAAGCCTTGTCCTATTTTAGCAAGTAAAACTGACACCACTCTCTTTGATGGCCGTCTTTTGATTTAGAGGAAAACGAACCTGTACAAGGCAATAGAGAACCTTGTTGTTGTTATGTGCCATCAAGGCCATATTTTCAAACTACTGATCCTTCTTCCTTTCTGACCTTTGCATTTCAATTACCAGTAATGATTAATACATCTTGATTGCATGTTTGATCAATTTCAAACTGAAGAATTTGGCAGAATTCTTCAGTTTAATCATCACTGGCATTAGTGGCTGGTGCATATAATTGAATAATAGCGGTATTAACTGATCTTCCTTTTAGGTGTATGGATATTAGCCTATCACAGTGTTATACTTTAAGATAATTCTTGAAATATTCCTTTTGATTATGAATGTGATGCCCTTCCTTTTGAATGTTGTTTCCTATACAGTAAATCATATGATTTTTAGATTCAAAATGGTGAATACCGGTCAATTTCAGCTCTCTGATGCCTAGGATGGAGTCCTGGTGTGGTGCTGTGGGTTAATGCACTAGACTGCAAGGTTGGTTTGAACCACAAGGTTGGCAGTTCAAATTACCAGCCGCTCCTCGGAAACCCTATACAGGGTCACTATGAGTCGGACTGACTTAAGGACTCTTAACAACAACAGCAATGCCTAGGATACTCCTGGTGTGACACTATAGAATCAGCACTGGACTGTGAAACACAAGGTCACCAGCTTAAACCCACCAGTGGCTCCTCAGAAACCCTATACAGGGATCTACTTGATGGCATTTAACAAAACAACAACAATGCTTAGGATATCGATCTTTATGCATTCCATTTCATTTTTGACAACTTTCAATTCTTCTAGATTCATACTTTAACCATTCAGAGATATTTTTTTAATGAATGTTTGCAGATGTTTCTCCTCATGTGCCCCATTAGTAAATGAAGGTCCTGAAAGCTTTATTCCATTTGCATTATTATGGTCAACTCTGCTTTGAGGAGGTAGCTCTCTCCCAGCTGTATTTTGAGTGCCTTCCAATCTGAGATATTCATGTTCTGGCACTATATCTGACAAAATTCTTGAGCTACTTATGTTTTCATTTCTGGTACTATATTTGACAATGTTTAGCTGCTATTCATGAGGTGTTCAATGGCAAACCATTCATAAGTAGCCCACCTCTCCTTCTTCCTATTCTCTTTTAGTCTGGAAACTCCGCTGAAACCTGTCCACCACTGTAGGTATTCAAAATACCTGTGGCATAGCTTTCAGAATCACATCAACATGAAATATACCACAGTATGGCAAACTGACAGATGAGTGGTTGATGGAGAACCTACAACTGGTTAATTTCTTGATTGTATTTCTTCAGAAAGAAAATAACTTAAAAAACTGAAAATTTAAATTCTTAAAAAAAGGTGTCTTTCCTTCAAGTGAAGCAAACACGATAAGTTTGAGATCAAGATGAACAATACATAATTTATATCATCTCTAGCAAACTTTTCCTTGCAACTTCTTGGTGGTAGAGGATACTTGCTATTTAAAGACAACATATGTTTTGTTCGCTTTCAAACCTTTACCAGAAAAAGAGTCTAAGTGCAATAGTTCTGTATACATCACCAACACATTAAACTATTTTCAAAAGATTTTGCTTAGTATTAAATGCTTTCATACTGGCTTTTAAATTTACACACACACTTTATTTGCAGAAAGTTATTATTAATTTTGTTGGATCTTTGTATTTCACTGTTTTTACTGGTCTCCATCACAAATGGAAAATTTCACCTGTCATTCTGCAGAACTAAAATCCATTCAGAGGCAATTCAAAGCTGTGATGATTAAGTTTACATCAAAGAGTAGGAAACAGTAACATTAACAACCACAAAAAGGAGCAGAAGTGGTCTGAAAGTTATTTTTTTGAGTGTAAACTGTAGCACATTCTGTCAAAAATTTTGCTTTCTAAGACTGCATTCATTAGACTGTTCTTCACTAGACCTACTCAGCCTTGAGAGATAATTATGAGGTAGAGCCCATCTACTATGTGTCATAATATCTGGAAGAGTTCTTTAAATCAGACACTAAAACATTTACAGAGCTGGGCTAGATAAATGTGATGTATAAACAGCTTGCTATATACAGTCATATGTGGCATAAGGTTAGCTAGTGTTTCTGAAATGAATTTCTTACTCCTCCTTTGTGAAGAAAAGGTGATAATAATAAAAATTTATAGTCAAAATAGAGTATCTATTATATTGTTCAGATCCTTTACTGTGTGTCCCTCTGTGTCCTGGTTCATCTGTCTATCACTTGTTCAGGTCTCTTTTCACTATGCCCTGGACTTTCCTTAAACACTGATGTATCACTTACTAATCAGTTGATTACTCTGGATAATTTTTACTTCCTTCAAATAGACTGTGGGAAACCTGAACTGCTTTACTTGTTAGTGAAAATGACTTACCCAGGTTCAGTGTTTTGTGTCTGCATTCTCTGTGGGATCTTGTTCTCTTTGTGGGAAAATACAAGTTATCTGTGCTGAGGATCTGAGAGGGATAATTAAAAAGTCTTCCTTGGTGAGAAGATTTTTTTTCCTTTTTTTTATTTGGACTGAAAAGGAATTTGTCCCACTTTGCACACTATTCATACATTTTATTTATAGAGCTCCAGAAAACATTCTCCAAACAGCAGCACCTCAACATCATTATTTAATTACTTCATGCCCCATATTATATGGGCTTTAAATAATAAACAATTTTTTTTTCTTGTGAAAAAAGTGGTGCCTAGCGTTTTCCCTCCTATTTAGTAAATGATGACATTTTTTATGCCCGTTATTTTTAGCTACATATATGAAGTTAAACTTTTAAATATTCATCTTTAGGAGCTAAAATTCTTTAATCTTTAAGCCCATCTTTAAGAGTTTTGCTTTATTTGTCCTTATTATTTTGAGGCAGAGGGAATCCTCTTTAGGAAGTTTCCTGAAGGCTTGACTGTGATGAAGAGAGGTCAGGGAGATTTCATTACATGTAGACAACATGGCAGTGACTGCAGTGCTCGGTCAGTTGTTCCAAAGTTGGCGACAGCAGGCACTGGCAGCATCCTGTTTGTATGATGTGCACAGACAGTGATGAACAATAAGTGATTCTTCCTGAGGTCATGGTCATGTGACTGGGAAGGGGTCTGGAGGTAAGACAGAGTGAATTTCTGTGTCTTTTAAAATTTGTTTAGGTAATGTAATATCCTGTCGGAGATGTCTTTTGGACTGACTAAAAGGAGTTTGATAGATCTAAGTTTAGAGGGTAACAGATGATTTCTTTGGACATGGCCCTTGTACAACAGCAGATGACCAGGACATAGTGGTCAGGGTGATAGAACTCAGATGGAGGGTCCATGAGAGTGATCTTGGAAAGTCTCCCAAAATGTACCAACTGGGGTTCTTGAGAAATGGCTTTTCTAAATATTCATTGCTTGGAAATAAAAGGGTACCATTGAGAAGGCTAGAAAGTAATGAAGGTAAATAAATATTGAGAAGTAATTGAAGACAGTACCTTAGGGGAGTCATTACTAAGCTTTCTATAGAATGTTCTAGAAAGTGTAAAGTTTAGATACAAGGCTTCGGAACTGACATCCTATGAAAGTTGTTTTCTTATGTATATAAGTGCTTTTGTTCTGAAGTAATTTTGTGGCCTGTTCTTTCCTTATAATACTTCCATGGTCCCTCTTACATAGAAGTCAATATTAATTAATAAATATGACTGTAGAACACACAGTTGGCAATTCCAGATTTACCAGCAACTCCACTAGAGAAAGATGAAACTTTCTGCTCTATAAAGATTTAAGTTTTGGAACCCTATACAGCAAAGCTATGAGTTTGAGCCAACTAGATGGCACTCAACACTCACATAATTAGTTATTAGTGTGGAGTCCTGGTGTGGTGCTGTAGGATAAGCACTGGACTGCTAACCCACCTGACATTCCTTGGAAACCCTATACAGGATTGCTTTGAGTCAGAACTGGCTAGGTGGTACTTAGCAACAACAATTATTGGTTGTATCAACAATATTGGTTATATCACTTCTCACATTGTGAGTTACTCTTGCATGCCTTGCAAAGGAGGGAAGTGGTTAAACAAGACAATCTGTTAGGGTTCACGTCAAAAAGATCCGAAATTCTTATTGGTGTTTATTGTATTTATTATACATGTATGAAAGAAACGAACTTTTCTTAATATTTAATGTGCACATTGGCATCTTTCTTTAGTATATACATCACAAAATGGATGGGATTAGAGATATGGGGTTCCTCAATTCAGAGCCTCCTCACTGTTGTGTTCACTCTTAGTGTGATGCAGTACACTTTATGCTATTGTTGTTAGATGCCATTGGGTTGGTTCTGACTCATAGTGACCTAATCAGTGAACAATAGAATGAAACACTGCTCACTCTTGTGCCACCCTTAGATCTGTTGTTATATTTGAGCCCATTGTTCTGTCACTGTGTCAATCCTTCTTGTTGGGAGGGGGGTCTTCCTCTTTTTCACTGATCCTCCACTTTACCAAGCACGACGATGTTTTTCTCCATGAACTGGTCTCTCCTGACATGTCCAAAGTAAAAGAGATGAAGTCTGGCCATCCATAATTCTAAGGAGCATTCTGGCTATACTTCCTCAAAGACAGTTTAATTTGGTCTTCTGGCAACTGAATTCTTCTACCATGGCAATTATGATATTCTTCAACAACATCATAATTCAAATACATTGATTCTTCTATGGTCTTACTTATTCATTGTTCAATTTTGTATGTATCTAAGGCAACAGAAAATACTGCGGTTTGAGTGAAGCACACCGTAGTCTAAAGAGGTTTTGTGCAGCAGATTTGCCTAATGCAATGTCGTTTGATATCTTGGCTGCTGCTTGCATGAGTGTTGATTGTGGATTCAAGCTAAATGAAATCTTTGACAACTTCAATATTGTCTCCATTTATCATGTTATTTATTGTACCAGTGGTTAGGATTTAATTTTTCTTTACATTGAGGTCCAACCATACTGAAAGCTATGGTCTTTGATCTTCAACAGCTAGTTCTTC
This sequence comes from Chrysochloris asiatica, assembly GCF_000296735.1. Lineage (NCBI taxonomy): Eukaryota > Metazoa > Chordata > Mammalia > Afrosoricida > Chrysochloridae > Chrysochloris > Chrysochloris asiatica. The sequence continues at coordinate 244,700 of NW_006408753.1, forward strand.
AAGTCCTCTGTGTTTCCAGGAAGAAAGATTTTATCACCTGCATATCACAGGTTGTTAATAAGTCTTCCACCAATCCTAATGCCACCTTCTTCTTCACGTGTAATCCAGCTTTTCAGGTTATTTGTTCAGCATAGAGACTAAGTATGGTGAAAGCATACAACCCTGGAGCACACCTTTTCTGATTTTAAATAATTGTGATTTAAATAATTAGCTCTGTTCTAATGCCTGTTCACTGGTCTATGTGTAGGTTTCTCATGAGCACAATTAAGTGACCTGGAATACCCATCCTTCGCATTGTTATCCATATATAGTTTGTTAAGTTCCACATAGCTGAATGACTTTGTATAGTCTAGAAACATAAATATCTTTCTGGTATTCTATGCTTTCAGCCAAGATCCATCTGATATTACCAGTGATAGCCCTTGTTCGATGTCTTTTTCTGACTCTTGCTTGAGTTTCTAATAGCTCCCGGATGATGTACTGCTGCCACTGTACAACATATCTTTAGGAAAATATTACTTGTATTTGATATTAATGAGCTTGTTTGATGATTTCCACATTCTGTTAGGTTCCCTTTCTTTGGAATGGGCACAGATAAGAATTTCGTGCAGTCAGTTGGCCAGGTAGCTGTTTTCCAAATTTCTTGGCATAGATGAGTGAGTACCTCCAGTGCAGCATCAGTTTGTTGAAACATTTTCAATTTATATTCCATCAGTTCCTGGAGACTTGCTTTTTTGCCAATGCCTTCAGTATAGATTGGACTTCTTTCAGTATCATCGGTTCTTAATCATAACCTCTTAAAATGGTTGAACATTGGCCAATTCGTTTTGGTAGAGCGACTCTGTGTATGACTTCCTTTTTTTTGAGTGGGAATGTGTGTTTTGATACTTTTCCTACTTTATGCACCAGCACTCTACACGTCTTTATTATAGTCTTGTCCAGAGTGTGTATTATGTCTGTTAATTGACCAGACAGTTAAATGCAACTGTCTCAACTGCTCACTGTGTTGTATTTTCCTTTCCTTTTTTTTTTTAAACTTTTTATTATGAACTGAGTGAATGTTTACAGAACAGATGATCAGTTTCCAATGTCTATAGAACAGATTATCTAATGAATCTTAATTTGTTTCATCTTAATGATTTTAATCACCTCCATAGCGCAACAGTTATTCCATTTTCTCCCTGTGGTTCCTATCCCGATTTCACTCTCCCTCCTAACCCCTCAGAACCTTTCCAAGTAAATGTTGCCCTTTTGATCCTGCATGGTTGACTATTTCATAGTGAGCATACCTCACTAGTGTTATTGTCCCCTTATATATGCCCATCTACCACTTGGTTGAAAATTGGACCATAAAAGTGATTTCTGTTCTAGATTTGACGGTTGGTTGAAAGTCATAATCTTGGGTTTCTCCAGTTTCTTTTTTTTATAATATTGAATTTTGTTCCACACTGTGTCCCACTCTATCTGGGACCTTCTAATGTAATCCCTTTAAGAGTAGTTGGTAATGGTAGCTGGGCACTATCTAGTTCTTCTGATGGAGACTGATATTCATATGTTCTATTAGTCCATTGAAGTAATGGATTCCTTGAATCTTCAGTTTTCATCACTCTACTATCTTCTGTACATGGAGAGACCAATAGTTGCACCTTAGATGGCCACTCATGAGCTTTTAAGATCCCAGACACCACTCACAAAAATGGGATGTAGAAAATTGTCTTTGTGGACTGTGTTAATGTCAACTGACCAGGCTGCCCTCTAGGATTATTATCCTGAAACTTCAGGTATAAGTAACTCATTGCTTCAAGGTGTTTGGCAATGTCCAAGTTTTCATCTGTGGGATAAAGCACTGGACTGTGAGGTTGATTTGAACCACAAGGTAAGAGACTTAAACTCACTAGCCATTCCTTGGAAGCCCTATACAATTGCTATGAGTTAGAATTGACTTAACGGTACTTAACCACAACAAAAACATTTACATTGTATTCATAGGTGTGTTTGCAGCAAATATAATACCCACGTGCAAACATTCTCTGTCAATCATTATATATTTATGGGTATACTCCTATTCTTGCTCCCATACTTGTTCAACCTGTACAATTATGTATGTACCTATAGATCACTGTTGTTGCAGGGTTGTGTGTATAACAGTATTTACCTCTATCATCTTTAGCCGTTGCATTCTTCACAGTGTCTTCACTGATCTTCATCATCCATCTGTCAACCTCTCACTTTTTGTCTCGTGCCTTCCCCATCACCTAAGTTAATGCATGTCTATCCTTTAGCCAGTGAATTACTCTCCCTTGCTTCCCACCCCTGGTAATCATCAAAGAATATTTCTTTTAGCATGAAAACCTTATCTTGAGTTTTAAACATAGTGGCCTCATACTACATTTGTCCTTTTTTAATTGAATAATTTCACTTAGCGTAATGTCCTCCAGTTTCATCATGTTATGAGATGTATCACAGATTCATCATTATTCCTTAATGTTGTGTGGTATTCCATTGTGTGTATGTACCAACACTTGTTTAACCATTCTTTTATGGATGGGCATGTAGGTTGTCTCCATCCTTTGGCTATTGTAAATAGCGCTGCGATGAACCTCAGTGTGCATATATCTAGTTGTGTCACAGCTCTTCTTTCTTACTTTTTTTTTAATTAAAAAAAAAATTTAGGCTTTTTATTGTGAATTGAGTGAAAGTTTACAGGTAAGATCATCAGTTATATGTTTAACAAATAATACTTTGTTTCATCTCAGTGATTGCAATCCCCTTCAGGGAAAAACAGTCATAGCACTTCCTCTCGGTACTTCCTATTTCCTTTCCACCCACATTCTCATCTGTTCTTATATTTGTCCTTCAGTACATGTTGCCCCTTAAATTTTTTAAAAAAAGTTTTTACTGTGAATTATGTAATAGTTTACATGGGAGAACATTAGCTTTG
>NW_006408753.1:248160-248691 GCF_000296735.1 Chrysochloris asiatica
GCTATCCTGTGTCTATTCCCTACCCTGAGCTCTATATTCCCCTCTCTCCCTCTTCTCTTCTCATCCCATACATCCTGATGATCAGCAAATATATATATATGTATATATAAATTTGTTAATGTGTATAGTCAGAATTTGAGTCATAATATGTAAATGAGGCAATAATCCTGCATCTAGTTTCAAAGGTACTGGTTTTGAGATCAAGATAAATTTGGCATGTTTTATGTCCTATGAGGAGCCCTGATGGTATCGTGGTTAAGTACTTGGCTGCTAACTGAATTGTCAACCGCTTGAACCCATAAGCTGCTCTGCTCAGAAAGATGAGACAGTTGGCTCCCACAAAGATTCACAACATTGGCAACACTTTGGGGCAGTCCAGTCTTACTGAATCCCACAGGGTCACTATGAGTTGAAATTGACTCAGGAGTGGGTTCAGGTTTTATTAAAGTTGATTACTCCTCACTTCTACTAGGGAATGTAATTGGATAGGCATCTGTAATTTAGTTTTGTTTATTTTGTGTGTGTGTGTGT
>NW_006408753.1:250101-256565 GCF_000296735.1 Chrysochloris asiatica
TATTTGCCTAATGCAATGTGTTGTTTGATTTCTTGACTGCTGCTCCCATGAGTGTTGATGATGATCCAAGCAAAATGAAATCTTTGACAACTTCAATCTTTTCTCTTTTTATCCTGATGTTATTTACTGGTCCAGTGGTGAGGATTTTTGTTTTCTTTACATTGAGGTGCAATCTGTACAGAAGGCAGTGGTCTTTGATTTTCATCAGTATTTTCAGTCCTCTTCGCTTTCAAGCAAGCAAAGTTGTATCGTTTGCATATCACAGGTTGTAAGTAAGTCTTCCAATCCTGTTGTCATATTTTTCTTCATATAATCCAGCTTCTCAAATTATTTGCACAGCATACAGATTGAATAAATATTATGAAAGAATATAATCCTCGCACACACCTTTCCTAATTTTAAACCATTCAATGTCTCCTTGTTCTGTCCAAATAACTGCCTCTTGGTCTATGTACAGGTTCATCATGAGCATATCTGGAAGGGTGAGAAGTCTGAGTCATTGTTGATTCCATTAAAGATCCCAGAATTACCCCTTCACACTCAGTTATATACGCATGTGGCTGGAAGAATTCTGCATGTATAGTTTGGATTTCAATTAGGTACACTCATCGGATTCAGGTGCATTTAATTCAATTTGGTGTTTAAACATATATAAAAGATTTCCTGTGTGGTTCAGTATAACAGACTAAGGTTTGAACACCCTCAGTTCCATCATACCCTCCCAGCTTGGTTTTTCTGAACTGAGGGATGCAAAACAAGGACAGGGGTCAGTTACTCAGATGATTCTGGAACTCGGGCTAAATTAAGTCTTTGAGATAAGCAGTAGGCTTATCTTACACATGTCCATCATAAGAAACTCATAAAATTACAGAGAAATAAGTCTTAAGATGAAAATATCAAGTAGCTACAATGACTGCATTGGCTCTGTAGGATAAACACTGGACCTCAAACCACAAGGTCAGCGGTTCAAACCCACCATTTTTTCCCTGGGAGAAAGATGAGTTTTTCTGCTGCTGCAAAGATCTACAGTATCAAAAACCCTATGTTCCATGAGTTGGAAATAATGCCTGCACTGAACAATTAAATTAACAGTTAATTTTATGCATCAACTTGGTGGGGCTAATACCTGCACTGAACAATTAAATTAACAGTTAATTTTATGCATCAACTTGGTGAGGCTAAGTGCCCAGCTGTTCTGTGCTGCTAGATGTTGCTGTGAAGATATTTTTTAGATGTGATGAACATTTATAATCTGCTGTATTTAAGTAAAGGAGTGTTATTATATGTGAATCAGATCTCAATAAATCTGTCATAAATAAAACTGTTAGATTAGGGTTTTTTGGTTTTTTTTTTTAAGAACTCTGTAAAAAGAAAACTTGTCCTCAAAATTTACAGAAAAGGAAACATATAACATTTGAGAATTAATTACAAGACAACTCCTCTTTGCTCTAGGTTGCCCTTTAATACAGTCTTGTGGGGGACATCCTTCAGTGGTCCACACGACAAACCATGCTCCTCAGAGAATCTTTGCCAGCGTACAAGTTGCATCATAAAATATTGACCAGACAGAGAAATTGAATCCAGAGATCATGCTTAGGATGCAAACAAGTTGACAAATGATTATAGGAAATAGTGAAGCCTTAAGTAGGAGTATAATGGAATTTACTTATTTTCTTTCATCTTTCCATAAGAAGACATAATACACTGGGAAGAAGTAACCCCACCAGATTGTTTCATGAATTGTCATAAAGGAGACAATTAAATTCTGTCAGAGAACATATCTCTTTCTCTGATATTCTCCACAGTAGAATAACAGTTACGAATGATAAGAGTGATAAAACAACAACAATAATGCTCTGAATAGGGTGTGAAGGTAACTAAGTCTTTGGAAAGAAGCATCAGTCAATATACCTTGGAATGAAACTCACATACTAAGAAATTATTGCTTTCTTACTGAGACAATGATGAAGTCCATTGTGAATTCAGCTAGTGAAATCTCCAAACAGAGGTAGAATCTCAGATCTTTGCATTTGTCATGGATTAGATAGAGATTGCTTTTATGTGGTTTAGCGGTAGACCTCTAGGGTAATCTATGCTTCTTGGAATTTGTTATTGTTGTTAGGTACTGTCCAGTCCATTCTGACTCATAGCAAACCTGTGTAGGGTTTCTGAGGAGCAACTGATGAACTTGAACCACTGACCTTGCAGTTCAATCCAGCACATTAACCCATAGCACTATGCCAGGACTTGGAGTAGGGTTCCTGAATGTTAGTGTTGTATGTGATAGTTCAGAGTCCTGGCAAGGTGCTGCAGGATAAGTACTGGACTGCTAACTGAAATGATTGTGGTTCAAACCCAGCAGCCACTCCTTGGACACTATACACAGGGTTGCTATGAGTTAGAATCGACTCGATGGCACTTAACAACAACAACAACAACATATGATGGTTCAGTATCTGACCCTTCTAATCTTGGAGCCCTTTTCTCTGTACCTATTATCTGCTGTCTATTAGTCCACATACAGGGCATCTCTTTAGTATGAAAGAAACAGATGGGAAGAGTCCTAAACCTGTTTACGGTAATTTTGTTGTTGTTGTTGTTGTTTTAACTTGTGTCTTATTTTCCCACCTAGAATGAAGGTACTTTATAAATAGTGGTAATAAGGTAGAGGTAACAATGACTTGAAGCACTTACTCATAATGATCAAAGACTACAGCCTTCAGTATGGATTACACCTCAACATACAGAAAAGAAAAATCCTTACAAATGTATCAATAAGCAACATCATAATAAATTCAGAAAATACAAGGGTCTTCAAAAAGTACCTGGAAAAATTCCATTACCTCTTAAATCCATTCTTCTTTTCTTTTTTATTGTATGACGTTTTTAAAGCCATATTGCATTGAAGTTGCCAAGGATTTCATTTTAATTGGATCCATAATCAACACCCATGGAAGCAGTGGTCAGGAATTCAAATGACATATTGCATTGGGCAAACCTGCTGCAAAAGATCTCTTTAAAGTATTTAAAAACAAAGTAGTCACCTTGAGGACTAAGGTGCTCATTGCCCAAGCCATGGCATTTTCAAATGCCTTGTGTGCTTGTGGAAGCTGGACAACAAATAAAGAAGACCAGAAGAAGAATTGGTACATTTGAATTACGGTGTTGATGAAGACTATTGATTGTAACAGGGACTACCAGAAGAATCAACAAATCTGTCTTGAAAGAAGTACAGTCAGAATGCTCATTAGATATGAAGGTGGCAACACTTCATCTCACATCCTTGGGATGTGTTATTAGGAAGAATGAGTCCCTGGAGAAGGTTATCATGTTTAGTAAAGTGGAGGGTTAGCCCCTCAACAAGATTAATTAACTCAGTGGCTGTAATGATAGTACAGTGGATTTACACATGATTGTGAGGATGGTGCAGGACTGGGCAGTTACATTTTGTTGGACGTGATGTCCCTATGAATAGGAACAAGCTGAAGGACACCCAACAACAACAAGACACAACAGCAATTGTGTTTTCCTTAATTTATCTCATGTTATTCTCATAATTGTCCTATGATATAGGTAGCATCATGACTCCATTTTATACTTGGGAAGTGTGTGGGGGTGTTAACTCACACAGGTCACGTGGGTAATAAGTGCTAGAGCTGGGATGTGCATAAATGCAGAGTGACTCAGGACATTTTCTCTATACTGCTGTTTAGTATTGACAACGGACATAGATTATAATTGCTTAAAACGGGTGTTTTCAACATTTCTTTTAAAGAATCACCTTGGGGGTGGGGTGATGGTTAAAAATGCAAATCCTTAGACTCCATCTTTCAGAGATTATTATTTAGATTTGGAAGCTAACTGAGAATCTGTATTTCAACATATAGGTCCAGGTTGATCTGATGTAAAATATATTCTGAGAGAAGTCTGTGTAAGAATTGAGTAGTAAAAGGGAAGAAAAGGATGGAATTCAATTAATGGTAAGAATGTGAACCATTCCACAGAGGTGAAAAGACAAGTAGAGGGACTAATGAGTAGACCAACTTGCCCTGAACAGTGAGTTCTGAATGTTGTGGATAAGTCATTGACTTACTTCTCTAAGCATGTGGAGCATTTACTATAAGTACTTCAAGAATCCACTCCAAGAATATAAATATAGGCAGAGTCAACTTCCTCAAGGAACTTTATGTCTTAAAGGAGAGGCAGCAATATAGTTTAATATGTATAACAATTGTTGTTGTGCTATAAAGTTGATTCTGACTCATAGCGACCCTGCATAGTTTTGAAAAGTGGCTGGTGGGTTTGAACCACCAACCTTGCGGTCCACAGTTGAGTGCTTATCCTACAGCACCACACCATGAGTCCAAATATTGTTGTTGTTAAGTGCCCCTGTGTCATATCCAACTCATAGTGACCCTGTATATGGTTTCCAAGGAATGACTGGTGAGCTTGAACAGCTGATCTTGTGACTTAAACCAACCTTGGGGTCCAGCGCTTATCCTACAGTGCCACACTAATGGTTGTTGTTGTGAAAAGCTGTCGAATCAGTTCTGACCCATAGCAAGCATGTATAGGGTTTCTGAGGAGAAGCTGGTGAGCTTGAACCACCAACCTTGCAGTTCAAATAGCTTTGCAGTCTGATGCATTAACCAACCACGCCACACCAGTAGATGCCTCTAATTGGTATGATGATACTATAAGAAAAAAAAGAAAAACAAGGCATAAGGATAACTAAGATGGGCTTTAAAGAACAGAGGGTATTTGAACCAAGAAAGATGTGGGACTAGGGTGGCCCAGATGAGGGTACTATATGAACACAAATATTATAGTAGGAAAATGCAGAGAAAGTTATTGTAATGGCAGTAGTGTAGGGTTTTTTAAAATAGAAAAGATATTTTATTTATTATAAATCGCTCAAGAAAATAATGGAATGTCTAAAGACAATAGAGAAGCAAGGCATTTTGGATTCATAACATATATAAATGTAAAATAAATGCCATTGATAGTACCAAAGGTGAGAAAGGATTTGTAGTATGCTCCTTTTAGATTCTTTTTTTTTTCCTTATTCAAGTTTTTATTGTGAATTGGGTGATAGTTTACATAAGATGACATTGGTTTTACATTCATCGTTTTATTGCAAGTAGTGTAGTTTTGCCAGAGCATAGAGTATGTGAGAAGCAGTAATAGAGATGAGTGGATGCATATGTTTAGATTAGATCATTGTTGTTGTTGTTAAGTGCTGTTGAGTTGGTTCCAACTCATAACAATTCTGTATAGGGGTTCTGAGGCTGTACATCTTTGTGGGAACAGAAAGCCCCATCTTTCTCTCTCAGAGTTGCTATTGGGTTCAAATCACTGACTTTATGGTTAGCAGTCCAGGGCTTATCTTACAGAGGGACTATGCTCCCTAGACTACGTCATGTTGGTGTTAAGTACTGTCAAGTCAGTTCCAAATCATAGTGACACTGTATAGGGTTTCTGAGGAGTGGCTGGTGAGTTTGAACCATCAATGTTATGGATGGTCATCAAATATTTTCCACACCAGGACTAGATAATGTAGGGCCTTAAATTTGGACCTGATTTTACCAGCCACGGAAATGAATGAAAGTTTTGAGAAAGGACTGTGAATGAAGTCAATATAATGTTATTAATGTTCTTATTGTTGTTAAGTGCTGTCGAGTTGATTCTGACCCATAGCAACCCTGAATAGCTGGTAAGCTTGAACCACCGATCTTGCAGTTCAAATGGCTTTGCAGTCTGGCACATTAACCCACAATGCCACATATTATTAATAGAGAAGTCAATAGAGACTATATTTGTGTGTCTATAGGACTTATCTGGGACACAGGTAAAAATATCAGTTCTCAAGTCCCACAATAGCTCTGATTCAATAGGTGTGGGATTAAAGTCTCATAACCTATTTTAAACAAAGAAACAAAACATCCATGTGATTCTTAGGATCAAGAATGTATAAGCAACACTGGAATAAGGAAAAATTAAAAGTAGAGAAAGCTGTTGGGAATCCATCGCTGTAGTTTAGGTAAGAAATAATAGAAAATTTCAGATTATAATCTAAAAAACAACAAAATGTTTGTTGTGCAGTTGAGTGGGCTTTGACCTATGTATGATTTGTGTATAACAGAAAGAATTGTTGCCGGGTCCTCTGCCATCTTCATGATTGTTGATAGGTTGGGTATCAGTGCTGTGGCAATTGTGTCAATCCATCTCATTGAGGATTTCCTTCATTTTCATTGGCCCTCTTCATTACCAAACCTGATGTCCTTTTCTAATGATTGATCTTTCCTGATGATGTGCCATAGTAAGTGAGCCAGAGTCACTCCATCCTTCCTTCTAAAGAGCATTCTGATTGTATTTCTTTTAGACATTTGTTTGTTCTCCAGTCTGTCCATTATATGTTCCATGTTCTTTTATTTCTTTAAGTTTTTACTGTGGATTGAGTGTAA
>NW_006408753.1:257595-265943 GCF_000296735.1 Chrysochloris asiatica
CAGGTCTCACTGCACATGGGGCCAACCAGCCCTTCTTCTTCTCGCTGTCATCTCCAGGTCAACAGGATTCAATGGGCTATGGTTAAACTCAGCCCATTTCTTCATTGCTGTCTTTCCCCCTCTTCCACTCACCAGTAGATCAATGTGGTCGCCAGCAAGCTTACATGCCTGATCATGTGTTCCCTTTGAGTTTCAGTCTTAGATGGGGGTTTGTCCTGAAGGAACTTGATTTCTTGCCTTGATGACTTCCTGGTGAACAGCTTGCTTACTCTTTCAGTAGCCTGTCATACTGGCATTTTTGTTTTGGGTTTTTCCTGATGATCCTTCTTTGAAGATGCATCTTCTGATGCTCTAGCTGTTCCAGGCCGGTCTGCTTGTCCTTTCTAGTGGGAATGTCCCACCTCAGAAGGTTCTGGATGGGACTCAGGATTCCACCTAAAGTCCTATACTCTGCAAAGGCTCCACAACAGGCGTGTTTCACTGGGCAACTTCTAGAACCTCTTTTAGGTTTTCCAATCAGTTATAGGCTGAAGACAGGCTTACAAGTTTTCTGTAATCATGTTTCCCAACATTCCTTTTGATCCCACTCAAGTGTCTATTTTACAATAGTAGACAAGGGAAACAATATTCATAAGACTGTCAAGCATCTTAGTATCATTTCCACTCTTCAAACTATGCCTAGATCCCTGTATCACAGAGCCTTGTTATGCCAAGGTTAAGCATGCATCACTATTTACCTCTGTTCCACTTAGGCCATGTAAACCCATCTGTGTTCCCCTATTTACCTTGTTCTTCCACCTCCTCACCCTTCTTGTATTGCCCTTCCCAACACCTGAAACATGATGTGTCTGCCGTTACCCTGTGCTCTATCATCACCTTCCTCTACCTCCTCCACCTCCCCTGAAACACCCCACCTCAACACCACCATTGTGGTTACCTTACATTTCATTAAGTTTTCCCTCCATTTAAGACAGTCTATTCTATCCTGTAATCTACCTGAACTTCCCACCACCTAGATCTCTGTTCCTTTGTACCTTCATCCACATTGTAATTGTTTTGATCATAGACTGACCTCTCAGATCTTCTAAAATTGTTCTCATAGTTTTACTATGTTCTCAACTCGTCCATTTGTCAATTGACTTCCAAGTGATGCTGCCACGTATGTCAGTCTCTGGTTGTTGTCTGTTATTGTTGGTTCTCTGTCCAAAGAACTCCCTTTAGGATGTTTTTCATCACAGGGTTGGCTTTGGCATAATCCCTTAGCTTCTGTTTATCCTGGAATGTTTTGATTATACCATTGTATTTGATTGACAGCTTTGCTGGGTAGAGGATTCTTGGTTGGCAGTTTTTTTTTCTTTCAGGGCTCTATATATGTCTCCCCATTGCCTTCTTGCCTGCATGGTGTCTGTTGAGAAATCCGAGCTTAATCTGATTTGCTTGACTTTGTATGTTACATCTCTTTTCCCTAGCTGCCTTCAGGATTCTGTCCTTATCTTTGATTTTGGAGAGCTTGATGATTGTATGTCTTGGTGATTTTCTTTTAGGGTCTATCCTTCCTGGGGTTTGTTGAGATTCTTAAATGCTTATCTTTTCATTTCTCAGGATGTTAGGGAAATTTTCTTCCAGAAGCTCTTCAACTATCTCTTCTGTGAACTTGAGTGATTCTTCCTGTTCCAGAATGCTAATAATTCTTGTTATTTATCTTCATGTTGTCCAACATGAATCTTAGACCTTCCTCAGATTTTTTAATCCTTTTTTCTGCTTGTTCTTCTATCTTACTGGGAGAGATTTATCTTCCAGCTCACTAGTTCTAGCTTCTAACTCTTTAGTTCTACTCCTTTGCCCTTTCAATGTAGTGTCCATTTCTGATATTCTATTATTAATCATTTGGACCTCTTTCTGTAGATTTTGAATTGTTTCCAATGCTGTATCTATCTTATTTGATTGTTCTTGTAGCACTTTCCTGACTTCTTCCTTATTTTTCTCAAGTGTTTTGATACATTTTACAATCATTTTTCTGAATTCCTTCTCAGGCATTTCCAAAGCCTGCCCTCCTTCCAGTATGGAGTGTAGGTCTACCTCCAACTCATTTGCTTCAGTTTATCTCGTTTCTGGACATGTGCTGATATGGTCATCTGTTTCTGTTTTTTGGACATATTAAGTGGTTAGCTATGGCCTTAATACTTAGATGGGTGTGTGTTTTGGTATTTTTTATGGTTTCTGATTGCCTCCAGGTAGATGTGATCAGGAGATCGGCTTCTCTTTCACTCTTCCTGAGAAATTTCAAGATGCCGCTGTTGTTTGTTAGGACATAACTCAGGATTTTATTTTTGGCCTGTTTCCTTTTTAGTTTGCCTGTCATGCTCCACAACCCCTGTTTAGACCTTTGTCCTATGATAAACAGTTCAGGGCCAGCTGTGGCCATTTTTGCTGCCATTTGTTTTTAAGGGAAACTGTCACTTTAAATTTTGAGGACATCTGTGCACATTCATAGTAGAACCTTCCGGGGGTGGGGGTGGAGTGTCCTCTCACTCAGGCACCCCCTCTAGTCACCAAAATGGAGGTGCACAGACAGCAAGAGGCCAATAAACAGATAAGGAAAAAAAGAATGTCCACACCTTTATCTCCATGGTTCTGTCAGGCGTCTGTGGCTGCTCTGATCCTTCCCTTGTTCAGTCTCACCCAAGATGGCCACTCAGGGAGCAGCTGAGTGCCTTGGATTAGGAAGCACAGGATTTCTTGCTTCTGCTAAGTTCCACTTGCTGTAAGCCTTCCAATTTTGTAAATATTCCTTTATTTGTGGTTCAGAGCTCTGGCACCATCCCCTGAGCCTGCTTGGTCCAGTATTCTGTGTTGTTGCTGGTGGAACTCCTCACTGCACTTCCACCCAATCCACCATCTTGTTTTTGATATGTTCAATATTCTGGCACTTAGTGGTGCTCATATTGATTGGGGTGGAGTGTATGGACCCAATAACTATTAAAGAGGTGGACTCAATAGGATTTATAAACTGGGATGTATGAGAGAAGGAAAAGGTCACTAGAAAGGTTTTTTTACCTGAAGTTCCGGAAGATGTTGGTGTCATTAACCTCAGTAGAGAATTCAGGAAGAGGAGAAATAGGCTTTAAGCACAAATATAGATGTGCCAATTTTGAGATGCTGTTAAGACATACACGTGGGGATTTATTCATGCAGCTGGAATGTGGACTCTGCATCTCTGGAGACGATCTGAATGGAGCCACAGATTTGGGATTTATCAGTGAAGAGGTGGCAATTGAGGGCACTGGAAGAAATACCTTAGGGATGAATGTCATCTCAAAACCTTAGGGGAAACCAGAGAAGAAAGAAACAAAGAAAAAAAAAAAAAAGTCTGAGAGGAAGGAAGGTTGTAAATGAGTGCAGTGTTAGGAATCTAAAAGAAAGAACTTCAAGAAAGAGGGCAGAGTCAACAGTGGCTTCTAGTGAAGGAAAACACCTGTTTCATTCTGTTGGCCTTGTCATTTAGTGATAACTTAATTCTATTGGTTGTTATGAGTCAGGATCTACTCAACAGAAGTGGGTTTTATTCTTAGAGTTGTGGTAGACATGGCATTTTTAGCATAAGAAGTAGCTTCCTAATGCAGCTCGAGCAGTTGGATTGATAAGTAACTTTACAGAGACACCGAAAGCATGAGTAATACCACTCTTTCTCCTAGTCTTTGAAAGGTAAGAGTTGTATATACATATACATTTAAATTGCTGATTAATTCAAGATAGTTTGTTTTTCTAGCTATACCTTATCCTTTCAGCTGGCCAGTCATTTTGATACATGTAGTTTTGAATGGTTTCTTATAATAATTCAAATTCATGTAATTTTAAAAGCTTGTCCTATGAATTGCTATGCCATTTTATATCTTGCAGTTGTCATAGCAACTGGTTATATTCACCTCCCTTTCACCTGAATCTCTGTCTGGTCACTGAAAATTACATGCAAATGTGAGTTTCCACATTTTATAGGAAGGGTGGAATGAATAGAGAACTTCTGATTTGTTTTTATTCTGATAAGAAGGTTAAAATTCAAAAGACTCAAGACAAGCTTCTGTTTTGTAGAAGACTAGAGAAGAAAAACATCTTGGTTAGAAGCAACAAACAGTGGCAGGAAAAAGGGAGGAGAAAGGCCAATGCCTGGGGCCTGAGGAGGAAAGTAAGAAAGTGACAAGGGGCCATGTCAAACTGAAGAAAGGCCTGGAATTTAAATGTGGCAGGAGGCTGTGGACCACCACCCTCTATCCTGAAAGTGTCCATCACTAGCCCTGACTCTGCTAGTGGGAACAGCACAGACTTGGAGCTGGAGTTTGTTTTTCTGCCCTGAAGGTAGGTAACTCAGAGGAAGGGCTGGGAGAGACTCTGTTTTGAATTCCCTGCAGGATGCTAGAACAGGGGAGGTGGGTTTCTGCTCCAAGGTAAAACATAATTTCTCAACGTTTTATTTTTGAAAACAATAGTAAGGTACAACTATAATACTGTTTTCAGTTACATTTTGAGTCTGATAGGTTTTTGTAGAATAGTATGACAGGAATTGCACAAGGATTACAAGCATGGTTTTTGGAACCCTTTGGGATTTTAGGACCACTTGTTAGTTGTGTGACCTGGGACAAATGACTTTACCTTGCAATGGTTCAGTTCCCTCGTGGCCAAAATGGGAACACTAATATATTGCTGAGATTACATACACAAAGCTTTAAGCATTATTCCTATTGTTGTGTGCAGTCCTATAGGACAAGGTAGAAACCCAATAGGGCTTCATAGGATGTAAACTGTATGGGAACAACTGTCAGGTCTTTCTTTCTGTGGAGCAGCTGGTGGGTTTGAACTGCTGGCCTTTCAGTGAGTTTCACCATTGCCTAGTGCCTAATATAGGATAAAGGATTCAAAAGGTAGTTCATGTGACAGAATTCAAACAAAAGACTGGGAAGGACTTGGGTTGTAAGATGGATCTCATGTGATGAGCACAAAAGCTGGATTGGAACATGGGAATGACTGGGCTGACTTATACTTTGCAACCTTTAAAATGGGCATTCATTCAAAATTTATTTTGTGGGGTCACTGGCATCACTAGGGGGACACAGGGGGCTATGGACAGTCCCAGGTGACACTGTCAGAAGTAACACCAGAATGTCTATAAAATTTGTGTGTAATATTTCAGCAGAAATTAATAAAAAACAATCCCTATAGTTAGTTATAATAACAAAAACATTTCCCCATAAACCCAGCGTACATGTATCAATATACTTACAAGGGTAAAGCTCTACGTGAATTCGCTTTTAGAAACTTGTGCATTCTGATCAGAGCTGTCGTTATAACCCAATTACAGTGATGCTTTGACTAATGTAGTTTAATCTGCATGTGCTACAAACATTTCCCATTGTTTTCATTACTGCAGGTATTGTTGTCACTGATTTTGTCTAATTTTCTGGCATTTTAGCTATATTAGTGTGGTTATTAGTATTTGCGAAGTACTGGTGTCATGCTGTGGGTTAATGTGCTGGACTGCAAAGTCGGTTTGAACTGCAAAGGTCCACAGTTCAAGCTCACCAGCCACTCCTAGGAAACCCTATACAGGGTCACTATGGGTTGGAACTGACTGGATGGCACTTAACAGTAACATTTGTATTTGTGAAACTGTACCAATCTCTGTTTTGAGACTATAGTAATAATTAGAGGAAAAGGAGAAAAAACTTTACAAGTCTTCTATTGAGTTACTAATAATGTCATAACTAAAATTAAATTCAATGTAGAAAGATTTTACAAAACAATTTTATTGTTAGTATTCTATAAGATCAGCATTGGACTCCTAGCTTTGACTGGATGGCAGTGAGTTTTTGTTAAATTATTAGTTTTTATTCATACATTTAAGCAATCTATAGTTGTTGTTGTGGTTAACTGTCATCGAGTCAGTTTCAAATTATAGCAATCCTGTATAGGATTCCTGAGTAGCAGCTGGTGGGTTGAAACCACTAACCTTGTGGTTAGAAATCCAACAGCACTATACCAGGACTCCAATTTACAGCTATATTGCATATTAGTCTATGATAAAATCATCATTAAACATTACTAAGAATTCTATATGGTATGGTACTAGCGGAGACCCATGGAAGTTTGGGAGATGTGACACAATGATTTATTGCACTAGGTGACAACAATCCTAATGATACCACTGTGTGGGGGAAAGGAAAAGGTGATTTTCTCATAGTAAAATTATATGCTTTATTCTTTAGGTTAAAATTATAAACCTGTTCTTTATGTTCAAAATAAGAGCTTGTTATGTGGACTGAACATTATAAAACATTTTAAATTTATTTAGACTATCATTATTTTACAGTTTTCTCATCACTTATAAATAGGTAGCTTTAATCATATTTACCAAGGACAGATAATTTGGTTGGGCCTAGTAATAAAATCTTTTAAAAACATATATAATGGGTCTAAATAGATTTTTCATTACACCTTTCTCTGAAATGCATGGACCCAAATGTGTACCTTTACTTTGTTTTTAATTAATCTGGTCCCCCTAAGGGACCCTCACCAACTTTTTCAGTGGTTAAAACTTAGGTGTAAAGATCCATATCTTAAGCATTAGAGAACTGAAATGGACCAGTATTAGTCATTTTAAATCAGATAATCATATGGTTTTTCTGTGCCAGAATTGACAAACTGAACAGGAATGGCATCACATTCATCCTCAAAAAGAACATTTCAATATCTGTCTTAAAGTATCATGCTGTCTGTTATAGGGTAATATCCATACTGTACCTATAAGGCAGATCACTGTTGTTCAGATTGATGCAGCAACCACTAAAGGCAGTGATGATGAAATTGAAGTATTGTACTAGAATGGTTTAAAATAGGGAAGGTATGTGCCAGTGTTGTATTCCGTCACCACATTTATTCAATCTATATGTTGGTCAAATAATATGAAAAGCTGGATTTTATGATGAAGAAGGTGGCATCAGGATTGAAGGAAGACTCATTAACAACCTTCAATATACAGATGATATAACTATGCTTGCTGGTAGCAAACTTGCTGGTAGCAAAGAAAACTTGAAGTACTGATGAAGTTTAAAGACTACAGTCTTTAGTATGGATTACACCTCAGTGTAAAGAAAACAAAAATCCTCATAACTGGATAACTAAATAACATGATATATGGAGTTGCCAAAGACTGATGTTGTCGAAGATCTCATTTTGCTTGAATCCACAATCAATCAATACTCATGGAAGCCACATTCAATGGCATCCTACATTAGACAAACCTGCTGCAAAAGACCTCTTTGTAGTGTAAAAGAGCAAAGTTGTGACCTTAAGGAGACAAGTGTAGCTAATCCAAGGTATGGGTCATATTCTTGCAAAAGTTGTGAGGATGTTGTAGGACCAGGCTATGTCTTGTCCTTTTTGCATACACTTGCTATGATTTAGAATGGACTCGATGGCACCTAACAACAACAATTGATTTTGAAATCAGTTTGTCCTCCTGACTTCTACAGTTTAAATAGAGCTCAGTTCTCTAGTAGTAAAAATGATTAACCTACCAGATTTTGAGCTCCTTTCCCTTTAGTTATATATTTTTGAAATTGTGTCTGAATGCCTGGATGAGGAATGTCAGGAGTGGTTGTGTGATGACCAGGTATCCTAGGGTTCCCATGGTCTGTCTCTAGGATGATGTATGTTATCACACTGGTTGCTGTTTGCCTTGTATAAATCAATATGCTCTTTCTCATCTCTAGTGGCTTGTGTGGAAAAGAAATTCTATAGAGACTCCAATTATTCTGGTTTTCATATCATTATGTAATCCCTTTGCCTTGAGATGGGAGGGACTTATGAATTTCTTCTAAACTATTGAATGGATTAATAGTATGTCAGTTTGTCATATTGTAGTGGCTTGCATGCTGCTGTGATCCTGGAAACTATGCCACCGGTATTATAAGTACCAGCAGGCTCACCCCTGCTGTGCAGGTTTCAGTTGAGCTTCCAGATTAGGAAAAAGTAGAGACAGACTACTTCTGAATATTTAGCCACTGAAAATGTTATTATAAACAGTGGAACACTGTCAGATCGCACCAGAATATTGAATATTGACACAGCATGAAGAACACCAGAATAATATCAGATTGAGTGTTGGAAGGCACTCAAAATATAACTGGGGAAGAGCTGCTTCTTCAATATAGAGTTGACTGTGATGACACGAAAGGAGTAAAGTTTTCAAGACCTTCATTTGCTGAGGGGCCGCAACTTAAAATGAGGAGAAACAGCTGTAAACATCCATTAATAATCTGAACATGGACTGTGTTGTTGTTGTTGTCAAGTGCCAT
>NW_006408753.1:268051-269006 GCF_000296735.1 Chrysochloris asiatica
TAGGCATCAGTGAGCTGAAATGGCCTGGTATAGGCCATTTTGAATCTTATAATCATGGTTTATATGGTGGAAATGATAAATTGTAGAATTGTTTCAAATCAATCATCAAAAAGAACATTTCAAGAACTATTTTGAAGTGTAATGCTGTCTGTGATAGGATAATAGCCAAACACCTACAAGGAAGATCAGTTAATACAATGATTATTCAAATATACATACCACCCACTAATGCCAGTGATGATGAAATTGAAGAATTTTACCAACTTCTTTAGTTTTAAATTGATCAAAAATGCAATCAAGATATATTGACAGTCTCAGATTTTGTGTGCTACGAGGGCAAGATGATGATGGCACCACTAAGATGAAGCTTGTGAGCTTTTTGATGTAATTGAGTCATGAAGCTATAACTATTGAATTGAAGAATGGAACACAGATCCATGGAACAATCACAGGTGTGGTTATCAGCATGAACAAACATGTTAAAGCTATGAAAATGACCTTGAAGAACAGAGAGCCTTCACAGCTGGAAACACTGAGTATTTGAGGAATAATATTTGATCCTTTTGTTTCCCAGACAGCTTGCCTCTGGATATTCTACTTGTAGATGTAGAACCTAAGGTGAAATCCAAGAAAAGGGAAGTTGTTGCAGGAAGAGGAAGAGGTCAAGGTAAGGAAGAAGCCGTTGTTATGGTAGAAGAAGAGGTTTTCCTAGGTAATAATATCTTTCAAGATTATTGTTTCAAAGTGATAAGGGATTTGGGATTTTTTAAAAATACAATTTTGTTTGTTTATGTTAGTTTTTTTTTTTATTTTAAATATTTTTATTGTGAAATGAGTGATAGTTTATGGGGAGAACATTGGTTATGCATTCAACCAATTGTATTTTGTTTCAATATAATGATTACAATCCCCTCCATGCACCACTGTTCAACAGTACTTGCCTCTACTCTCCTCC
>NW_006408753.1:270318-271579 GCF_000296735.1 Chrysochloris asiatica
ATATTACATACAAGTAAATTTTGCTAAAGATAATTCAAACACTGCTGCAACCGCTCATTGATAGAGAACTTCCAGAGATTCAAACTGAATTCAGATGAGGATGTGGAATGAGGGATATCATTGCTGATGTCAGATGGATCTGTGCTGAAAGCAGAGAATACCAGAAAGATGTTTACTTATGCTTTATTGACAACACAAAGGTTACTGATTGTGTGGATCATGACAAGCCATGGCCAACATTGTAGAGAATGTGTATCCGGTATGTGCTCATTAGGAACCTGTACATAGACTAAGAGGCAGTCTTTCTAACAGAACTAGGGGACACTGAATGATTTAGGAAAGGTGTGAGCCAGGTTTATATATTATTTCATCATACTTATTTAATCTGTATGCTGTGCAAATAATTCCAGAAGATGGATTATACGAAAAAGAACCTGGTATTAGGATTGGGGGAAGACTCATTAGCAACCTGTGGTATGCAGATGATACAACCTTGTTTGCTGAAAGTGAAGAGGACTGAAAATACTTGGTGATGAAGATCAAAGTCCACAGCCTTTGGTATGGATTGCACCTCAGTGTAAAGAAAACAAAAATCCTCACCATTGTATCACTAAGTGACATAAAGATAAATAGAGAAGCAATTAAAGTTTTCAAAAACTTCATTTTGCTCAGATCCACCTTCAACACTCAAGGACGCAGCAACCAAGAAATTTGTATTAGGCAAATCTGCTGCACAAGTGTTCAAGAGCAAAGATATCAATTTTAGGACTAAGGTGTACTTGACCCAAGGCATGGTATTTTCAATAGCCTTGTATGTGTTTGAAAGTTGGAGAATGGATAAGGACAGCTGTGGAAGAATTGATGCATTTGATTTATGGTGTTAGAGGAGAATATCAAAAGTACCAGAAGAATAAACAAATCTGTGTTGGAAGAAGTACTGCTGGAATGCTCCTTAGAAGCCAGGATGGCCATCTCTCATACTTTGGACATAGTATCAGAACAAAATTGTCCCTGAAGAAGGACATCATGTTTGGCAAAGTGAAGGATGGACAAAAAAATAGGAAGACTGTAAACAAGATGAATTGGTACCATGGCAGCAGCAGTGGGCTCAAGTATAGCAAATATTGTGACATTGGTGAAGGACTGGGTAGTGTTCCTTCTGTTATACATAAGGTTGCTAAGAGTCAGTGCTGACTTGATGGCACCTAACAGCAACAAGGACCTATTGAATGTGTCAAAGTTGATTAGGTGTCACTTCTGT
>NW_006408753.1:271807-290951 GCF_000296735.1 Chrysochloris asiatica
TATATATAAAAGACTTGACATAGTTGGTTGAAAACTCTTAAAAGAAGAACTGCACCTTCCTCTGGTCAGAGACAGTCTCTTTAGTGGTTTGATGAGGTAGACAAGCATATTGAGGATGCCTATATGATCGGGCAGTGATTCGTTCTGCTGTGCATAGGGTCTCTATGAGTTGGTACTGACTCGATGGCATCTAACAACAACAATGCTACAAGACTCTGCATGCAGATGGTCTCTAGAACTTGAGGTTAGCCTCTAGCTAGCAATGAGGTAAATCCAGAGCCCTTAGTTCTATGATTCCATTGGAGGAAGATGAGACTTTCTGCTCCTGTAAAGATGTATAGCCTTCAAAATCCTGTACAAGGTCCTTGTAAGTTGGAACTGACTTTTGGCAGCCCACCACCACCATCACCAGTCTTATGACTTTAAAGAAATGAGTTTTGCCAACAACTTGAATGAGTTTGAAGTGGCTTCTTTGAGCTTTTAGATAAGAATACAGGCTGGTCAAAATTTTACATGCAGTTTTGTGAGACCCTGCACAGAGCACCTAGCTAACCCAGAGACAGATTCCTGACCCATAGAAACTGTGAGATCATAAATGAATGTTGTTATAATCTTTTAAATTTGTAGTCATTTGTTATGAAGCAAAAACCTAAATTAATTAAAAAAAAAAAAATCCAAACTCAACTCACTGTCATCACGTTGAGTCAAACTTACAGGAACCCTATGTAGCGTTTCTGGGAATAAATCTTTAGAGAAGCATACAGCCTCATCTTTCTCCCTCAGAGTGGCTGGTAGATTTGAATATCTGACCTTACAGTTGGCAACCCCATGATTATCTCACAGCACCATCCCATCAGGGATCATTTGCAGTAATAGGTAAGTTTCATGACTCTGAATTTAGCTGTGACTTAACATTCAGTAGGGACCTGATCTTTGATTCTGTAGTCTTTACTTCAGAACCACTTTGTTCCTAAAAGGTGCCATCTTCTGTCATTCTTCTTGGTTAGCCCTTCAGCTACTTTTGGGTCTCCAACACTAATCCTCAGACTTCTCTTTATCTGATCAAACTGCACTAGCAAATTGATGTGGCATCTTCCCAGGTTGTTTTGGGAGACACATAGGGATCATTCTTTTCAGGAATCTTGAGCAGAACACGGGGTTAGTGTCTTCTGTCTTCACTGTAATCTTTTTCCTTCTTTCTTCTTACACACTTTCCCTAGAGAGGCAATGGGAAGTTAATAGTATCACTTTTCTTCCTGAATTACATTCTCTTTTTTTTCATAGTACATGACTTTATAGGAAGTCATGTTAACTTCAGGCTAATTTTGATAACTCTGGGATTGGTTGCTGGTATGCTAAAGGAAGAAATGAAAGAATTTGTAAAACTCCCTCTCATTCATTCATTTATTCATTTACTCAATAACAATTAATTGGATGCCTATGTTCTATGCATACACTATGCTCTATTCTGGTACTGGGGATACAGAGAGTGAAAAAAAAAAAAACAACACCCAGAAAATACCTGTCTTCTACAGTTTATATTCTCCTAAGAGGAAAGACTAATATACAAGGTTTTAAATGTGCTGCATAATCTTGTTTTATATATTGGAAACTATATAGTACTGAATTCTTTCTCTTTACATTGTTGTTGTTGTTAAGGGCTTCTTATATATTGGGATTCCTAGGAGCAACTGGTGGATTTGAACCACTGACCTTGTGATTCAAATAATCTTGTGGTCCAGTGTTTATCCTACAACACCAGAAAAAGACTCCTCCTTTGCATTAGTTCAGTAAAACATCCTTATCTGTTCCTTCTTAGATGGGTGTGTCCTTGCCAATTGAGGTCAAATTCTTATAGCCATAAAGGCAGAAGAAAAACACTAATGATTTTCAAAAACATTATCATTATTCAAAATGTTCAAAATGACATGTTTTTCCCCTGACTTTAGTGTTGTTTTCTTTTCTTTTGGTAGTTCTTTTTCACTTTCTGGGCTTATTTTATAACTTTTAGACAGAACAATGCATTGGGAGGCATATAACAAAGTTTAAAATTTTGATATTAAAATAGGTGATGTTTCCACAATACCTCATTTTGGCATCCAGTGTTTCCATGGAGTTTCAGCTGATTGAGAGCATTAGCCTGAAGTTACTGTCATTCAGTATGTCTCAGGGCTACTGATGAGCCTTGTGGTTGCAACATGAATCATATACAAGCATGCTGCAACAAAACAAAACAAAACAAAACTCACTAGAGGTTGATTGGTAACAACGAGAAATGTTTAATTTTTAATTATAAAATGTCACTCAAGGATACCATTTTGGTAGAAATTAGGCCAATTCCCATTCCATCAATTATATAAGAAGTTATATGTGAAAATTTGAGGCAATACATACAATAGTTTCAATTTATTTCAGTGATGTTTTGTTGTTAAGTGCCATCAAGCCTCTTCTGACTCACAGCCACCCTGTATAAGGTTTCCAAGGAGCAACTGTGAGTTTGAACCACTGACCATTCAACTCAAACCGACCTTTTGGTCCAGTGCTTATCCTATAGTACCACACCATGATTCCAGCGATGTTTCAGTACTCAAAATCAGAAGAGTTCTGACTGAGTCATCCTTTGTTTTTCCCCATTGGCTGTGTAATTATGTGTCATTGCGAAAGCATGTAAGAGTATTCTGAGTTGAGTTGTCTGGAAATCCATGTTTTGTTTCCATTACCACATGTTGTTGTTGTTGCTGTTAAGTGCCGTCGAGTCGGTTCCGACCCATAGTGACCCTGTACAGGGTTTCCAAGGGTGTAAATCTTTACGGGAGTAGAAAGCCTCATCTTTCTCCCACGAAGCAGCTGGTAGTTTTGAACCGCTGACCTTAAGGTTCGCAGCCCGATTCGTAACCACTACGCTACCAGAGCTCCTTCTTAAATGCTGTTGAGTCAGTTATGACTCACAGTGATCCTAGATAGGGTTTCTGAGGAGTGGCTGGTAGGTTTGAATGGCTGACCTTTTGGTTAGCAGCCCAGTGATTGTCCTACAGAGCCACACCAGGACGTGATCACCACATTGTAGTAGTTGTTGTTGAGTGTCAGTGAGTCGGTTCTGCCTCATAGCTACCCTGTATAGGGTTTCCAAGGCTTTAAATCTCTGCAGGATCAGAAAGCCCCATCTTTCTCCTGCACAGCTATTGGTGGTCTCTACTGCTGACCTCGTGATTCACAGTCTATTACTTATCATATGGAGCTGCCATGTTAGTGTGCAGTTAAACTATGACCTAGTGCTGGTAGCGTAGTGGTTACGAATCGGGCTGTGAACCGCAAGGTCAGCAGTTCAAAACTACCAGCAGTTCTGTGGGAGAAAGATGAGGCTTTCTGCTCCCATAAAGATTCACAGCCTCGGAAACCCTATACAGGGTATTTATGAGTCAGAACCGACTCCACGGCACATAACAACAAAACAGTGCTGCTACATGTTCATAGATTTATTTCTATCATCTCTTGGATACTATTTTAGCAAAATGATCGCCTTTATAACTAGTCCAGTACAACAAGGAATAGGATTATTGGTGGTGTTATTGTTAGTAGCTGTTGAATGGATTCTGACTCATTGCAACATTGTGTAGGGTTTCCAAGGAGTGACTGGTGGATTTGAACTGCCAACTTTGTGGTTAGCAATCCAGTGCTTATCCTGTGAAGGATAGGATTAATGCATACTTATTGGGCATAAATTATTAGAATGAAAAACTGGTGAAGACTGTATACAATTCAGCCTCCCTTTTTCTTTTCTTTTGTGGTTAGCACCTTTGTCATGCAAAGACATAGGTATGAATGTAGACTCAGACCAGAGTGAAAGAAAGCAACCCAGTGCCATTTAGAATACATGTTGTTAGTTTCTGTTGAGTTGGTTCCAATTCATAGCGATTGTATGCACAACAGAACAAAACAGTTGTTACATTTGAGTCCATCTATTTTGTTGGGGGCTCTTCCTCCTTTTCACTGATCTTCCACTTTACCAAGCATGATATCTTTCTCCAAGGACTGGTCTTTCTTGATAATATGTCTGAAATAGCAGAGATGAGCTCTTGCTATCCTGGCTTCTAAGGATCTTTTTGGCTGTATTTCTTCCAATACAGATTCGTTTGTTTTCCTGGAAGTCCATGGTACTTTCAATATTCTTCTCCAACACACTAACTCAATTAAATTCTCTGTCATTGGTAAAAGTTCCATTTTTTAATATTCCTTGCTGGTGTATTAATAGTGAACAGAAGGTAACTAAGAATACTTTTTTGATTTGTCAATGTGTATTTCCATCTAGGGTAATATGGCAGATAAAAACCCGTTGATTTTCTAACTATACTACATTAACATCTCACAGTTGTGTGCTCTTAAATAAATAGATAATATGTGAAGCACAAATAAGATAGGAAAAATAAATGACCAAACAAATAAAATATAAATAAATAGTCTGAGTTTTTTCAGGAAATATTTTTTCATAGGAAATCAAATTTTCATTTGCAGCCCAATCTTTAAAATCTGCAATTACAAGTAGTCTGTTTTTAACTTGAATCTTCATAAGATCACAGTTTACCACATACAAGAGATTTTAGAAGTGCAATGATGATGAATACTAAAAATAGGCAATAAAATCAACACCTCAAAGTTGTGTAACATAAAGCCCCTTTGTATAATTTGACATTTAAGCAGGTTCATCTATTGTTTTTCTTAGACATGCAGAGAAGTGTTTGAGTCCTGATTAGGTCATGAAAACTTTAAGGACCCAGTGAATAGGAAGTGAATGGTTGGGTCAAGAAAGAGAAACTGACTATAAGACGTTGGAAGTCAAGGTAACAGCTGTCGTATAGGAGAGGTTTTGGTTATTGATGGACCGCAGGTGGAGAGAAGACAAGAGAGCCAACACCAGCTTCAGTTCAGCTGTGGTTTTCCAGAAAGGGAGATACTGCATGCCACATTATCATGGGGCAAAGCCAGCAACAGAAGAAAGAAGAAATGACTGTATAAGGAGTATTTGAGAGAGAACTTCCCACTGTGTTTTAAAACTTGACATATACGATGAAGCTTCAAACCATTTGTGAAAAATTCCAAGATGTTTTCATTTCATTCTTTCCTGAGCTTATGGAAGCCCTCTCAGATTGTAGAGTCTTGGGAAAACTGGGGAAAAGGTCATAGAAGCCAGTCTTGCATCCTGGGTTTTGCATCAGTGTTAGGGATAAGGAAAAAGCATGTTAAAGACAAATAATATTTTTTTCAGACTGAGGTCACTTAGTAATTCTCTGTACTGAGAAGCAGTATATCCACTTAATGTTTGATATAATTATATGTTGTATTTTAGGATGACTTTCCAATTCCTTAGCAAGCTTACTTGCTTTCTCTCTATTTTCTCTCTCTTTCTTTCATTTTTGCACAGCGTTTACTACCACTATATTGTAGGTTTTTGTTGTTGAGTGCTGTTGAGTTGGTTCTGACTCATAGCAACCCTGTACAGGGTTTCTAAGGAGTGGCTGGTGGGTTTGAACTGCAAACTTTGTGGTTAATAGTACAGTGCTTATCTTACAGCACCATACCAGGCTGTTGTTGTTGTTGTTGTTGTTGTGTGCCGTCGAGTCAGTTCTGACTCATAGCAACCCTTTATAGGGTTTCCAAGGAGCAGCTGGTGAATTTGAACCACTGACCTTGCAGATCAAACTGACTTTTCAGTCCAGCACATTAACCCATAGCACCACACCAGGATAACTATCAGTTTATTGCTGGTCTCTGTCTACTAGCTTCATGAGAGAGGACATTTTTTGTTTGTTTGTTTATTTTATTTATATATCTAGAATGGTGATTGAAATGAACAAATCATTGATTTTGCAGAATTCTATCATGCAATCTCCAGCATCATTTCTATCACCAAGGCCATATTTCCAACTACTGATCCTTTCTCTTTGCTCCCAATCTTTGCATTCCAATCACCACTAATGATTAATACATCTTGATTGCATGTTTGATCAATTTCAGATTGAAGAAGTTGGTAGAATTCTTCTATTTCATCCTCACTGGCTTTAGTGGTTTTGTTCTGTTGTGCATAGGGTCACTATGAGTCGCTACTGACTTGATGGCACTTAACAACAACAACAACAGAATGGTGATTGTCATATAGTGAATACTGAAATAAATGCATTCATATATATTTGTGGTGAAAGCTAGCCCTGTAAGTCCAACATGTCTGGGAAAGATCAGGGGGTGGGGCAGATAAATGTGTTTAAAGGGTGTGGTGGTTTAAAAAGATGTCCAGACATTTTAATATGCCTTCTTTAAAGGATAGCATTTAATTACCCTGCCCTTGAGTGTGTGCTGTACTTACTGACTCACTTCTAATGAATAGGACATGGTAGAAATGATATATTAAAGAAATCATCTGAGAAGCTGCACTATAAGAAGAACAAGGCGCCAGGATTAGAGGAAGATTCATTAACAAACAAAAATGAAGATGACTTGAAGCACTTATAGAGGAAGGTCGAAGACGACATTCTTCAATATGGGTTATTCTGGAATGTGAACAAAGTGGATATCTTTACAACTAGACATAGTGGTTACGAATCGGGCTGCGAACCTTAAGGTCAGCGGTTCGACTACCAGCCGCTCCGCGGGAGAAAGATGAGGCTTTCTACTCCCGTAAAGATTTACACCCTCGGAAACCCTGTACAGGGTCGCTATGGGTCGGAACCAACTCGACGGCACTTAACAACAACAACAACAACAGACCAATAAACAACACAGTGATAAATGTAGAAAAAGTTTACGTTGTCAAGAATTTCTTTCTACTTGAATCAATGATCAACACCCATGGAAGCAGCAATTAGGAAATCAAATGATATATTGCATTGGGCAAATCTGCTACAGAAAGACCTCTTTAAAGTTTTAAAGAGCAAGAATTTCACCTTGAGGACTAAAGTGTGCCTTATCCAAACCAACATGCATGTGGAAGTTGAATAGCGAAAAAGAAAAACAGGAAAATAACTGGTGTACTCTGTGATGTTGGTGAAGAATATTGAATATACCATGGACTGTCAAAAGAATGAGCAAATCAGTCTTAGAAGAAATAGAACCAGAATGTTCGTGAGAAGCAAGGATGGTGAAACTTAAGCTCTCATACTTTGACCATATCACAAGAAAGACAATTGTTAGGAAAGGACATCATTCTTGGTGAAGTAGAAGATCAGAGAAAATGAGGTAAACATCAATGAGCTAGATTGACACAATCACCACAATATTAGACTCAGACCTACCAATGATCAAGAAGATGGTGCAGGACATTTTTTTCTGTTATATATAAAGTTGTCATGAGTCTGGGTCAATTCAGAGGTAACTAAAAATAACAACAGCAACAAAACACAAATGATGAGAGTACTTTTTGAGACTAGGTTATGAAAAAAAGCACTGTGGATTTTTCCTTGCTCTTTTTCTTGATTTGCTTGCTCTAGGTTAAGCCAACTGTCATAACTTGAGGATATCAAATAGCCTTTTGGAGAGCTCCATATGGTGAACCAAGGCCTCTTGGCACCAGCCAATGAGGAACTGAGGTTTCCTGCTAACAGCTGTTTCAGTGTACTTGGAAGTGGATCAAGTCACCAACTGACTGCAGCCCCTGCAAACATTTTGTTTGCAACTTCACAAGCGACTCTGAGACAGAATGCTCAGTTAAGGGGTTTCTGAATTCTTATTGTTTTAAGCCTTAAATTTTGTTGTAATTTATTATACAACAATACAGAACTTTATAGGGAGAAATCTACCACCCAGAAATAGTTCCTCTGTTAGCTGTGAGATTAAAGAAAAATCATGTGGGTGGAAATGTTCACATAAATTCCTGCATGTAACAAAAAAATTCTGTTTTACTCTGTTCTCTTTCTTGGGGGAGAACATATTTCACAATTATAACACCCTGCAATGCCTAGTATTCTGCATGTTATCAATAGCTAATACATGATGACGTAGTTTACATTTTGGTGATAAATTTCTCTGATATGGATAAAAGGCAGTTTTTGTGTGAAGATACCCTTCCTTTTTCTTGTTCAGTTTCCTTTGTGCAGACCAAGATTTGTCATATCTGGGGAATGAAGAAATATGTCTGTGTTATGTGTGTGTGAAAGAAAGAGAAAGCAAACAACCCCTAACAACCATGCCTTCATTTCTTTTCAACCCACAACACTTGGAAAATATATGAAAGCAGAATTAAACTGCCTTAAGACCAATTTATGTTTTTGTTTTTAATGCATTGAAAACATGATCCTTATCTAAATATTATTTTACTAACCCTTAGTAGAAAGATTTGGTGCAGAAATGTATTTTCTTTTAACTGGGCAAATAAGACTACTTCAAAATTTGAATGCAGAATATCTAATGATATTAGTGGAGCTGGAAACGAACTTAGGTTTTTTCTTTCTTTTTTGAGGGAGTGGGTAGGAGTAAGGAGTGAGGGTTAGGGTTGGGACTATGGGTAGGCCTTAACTACACTTTATTATACTTCATTTATTGTTAGTATTATGGTTAGGGTTAGGGTTAGTGTTAGGGGTGAGGATTGGGCTAGGGCTAAATTAGACTTGGTCTGCTTTCTGGGTTACAGTTAAGTTTATTTTCATTATTTTATTTCATTCTTGAAATCAATTTGATTTCCTCTTCATTTGGAAGTTTTGAGATACAGTTGCAACATCAACAAGTTGTCACAACTGTATCTCTGGTTCTCTCTTTTAAGTTCTGTAGGTTTTTTGGGGGAACATGGTGATTCCATACAGTAAACACTGGACTATGATAAGTCCACAGTAAGATTAAAATAGTATCAGGAATCCTAGAAAGTGTTGCTATGAGTCAGAATCAACTCTATGACACTAACAACAAGGTCTGTTTTACTTTAGATATTTCTTGCTCTGTGTTGCTGTGGAGCTGTATGATTGCTAATTGCAAGGTTGGTGGTTCAAACACATCAGTCATTCCTCAGAACCCTATTCAGGGTTACTATGAGTTGAAACTGACTTGATGGAACTTAATTACAACAACAACATATCTGGCTTGAGTCTAGGTGATATTATCGTATATGTTAGTCTCAGGTTGTTGTCTGCTATTGTTGGTTCTCTGTCCAAAGAACTCCCTTTAGTGTTTTTTATAAAGTTGGTCTGGTTTTTACAAATTCTTTTTTATTTCTGTTTTTATGAAAAGGACCTATTTTCACCATAATATTTCCTGGACAGTTTTGCTGGACATATGATCCTTGGTTGGCAATATTTTTCTTTCAGAATTTTATAAATGCCATTCCATTGTCTTCCTACCTGCATAGTTTCTGATGAGAAATCAGAGCTTAGTTTAATTATCTCTCCTTAGTAGGTAACTTCTCATTTTTCCTGACCTGCTGTCTTGATTCTTTCCTTGACTTTGGTTTTGAAAAGTTTGATTATAATATGTCTTGATGTTTTTCTTTTGGGATTTATCCTGTTTGGTGTTCAGATAACTTCTCCAATGGCTATATTATCATCTTTCATGATGTTAGGGAAGTTTTCTTCCAACAACTCTTGTATAATATTCTCTATATTTTGTTTTGTTTTTCTTGTCTATTCCTGTTCTGGAATTCCTATCACATGTACATTATTCCTCTTATTAATATACCACATAAATCTTAGGCTTTCTTGGGATTTTTTTCTGTCTTTTTTTTCTGATTGTTCCTCTAGAAGATGATTATTGAAAGATTTTTCTCCAGGCTCAGTAATGTGACTTTCAAATGATTCAATTCTATTTCTTTGCCCTTTTGGTGTATTAATACATTTCTAAAGCATTAGTGTTAATCTTCTGGCTTTCTAATTGCTTATTTTGTATGGTTCCTATTTTTCACATATTTTGTCAGTTTGTTTCCTATTTCTTCCATGGTTTCATCAATGTTTTCCTTGACTTCATCTGTAGTTTTCTTGATTTTTCTCTCAATCTGTTGAAGTTGTCCAATTAGTATTCTTTTAAATTCCTTGTTAGGTAGTCTCTATACCATTTCTGGTGCTACATTTTCTGACTCTCTATTTTGGTCACTTGTTTAAGGCACTCTGTCTTTCTTCTTTATATAAGCTGAAATTGTCTGTTTTCTCCAAGACATTGTGATGTAGCATTTATATTTAGTTGATGATTGTATATTGGTGTATTCACAGGGACTTACCATTTGTCTCTTGGTGAATGTGGTAGTGACTGGAAGTAGGAGTACAGTTAGCTCCCTGTTCACTGTCTGTGTAGCATAGTTCAGGGCAGGTTCACATGCCTCCAAAGGAGGGGTGCTATGCCAGTCCCTGACCCAAGGCAGAACAGAGGCTGCTCAGGGGGTGGGTACAACTGGCTGCTTGGTTGACAAGGGCAGGGATTGTCCATGCTTCTGGCTACCAGGAGGGCATAGAAGCAAGGGAAAATTGCATCTCCTTGTGGATAACCTCTAGCTGCATGTCTGCAGGCTGCTATATCTACAGCTGCTCTCAAAAGCTCAAGATGGCTACACTGCTCTATGCCAGTCCAGAGTCTGTCTGTTTTCTTCTCTCTCATTGCTTCTGTTCAGCTTCCTCTTCCAGTTAGCGCATCCCACCTTTCTATCATATCCTTTAATGCTCAGAGCTTATCCTATAGAACTACCATACTCTTTGAGATGCCTGAAAGGCTGAAACTAAGTCATTGCAAAGGTTAGATGTGTATGACTTATTTACAGATTGTTCAAACTGGCAAATCCAGATTTTCCAGGAAGTAGCATGTAACATCTTTGTGCTTCTTCATCAGTGAGAAAAATGAAGATTGTTATTTTATCTTTGGGTCCACTGTCTGACCAGAATAGTGATGTGAAATGGACTTAGACATGATGATGTTGCCTTAACCATAAATTTCTCTGGGTCAGAGTAAAAATTATTATCTGTGGAAAAAAATAAGACCAGCTAAGTAAAAGAGATAAACAGAAAATTTCAAAGGGCAGCCCGAGAAGACAAAGTCAAGTATTATAATGAAATCTGCAAAGACCTGGAGTTAGAATATCAAAAGGGAAGAACAAGCTCAGCATTTCTCAAGGTGAAAGAACTGAACAAAAACTTCAATCTTTGACATTTAATATCAAAAGATTCTACAGGCAAAATGTTGAATGTTACAGAAGTCATCAGCATAAAATGAAAGGTATATACAGAGTCACCATACCAAAAAGAAATGGTATATGTTCAACCATTCCAAGATGTAGCATATGATCCAGAACTGATGGTACTGAAGGAAGAAGTCCAAGCTGTACTACAGGCATTAGCTAAAAACAAGATTTCAGGAATTAATGGAATACAAATTGAAATCTTTCAAAAAACTGAGGAAGCACTGAAGGCTCTAATGAATCATGTCAAGAAATTTAGAAAACAGCTATCTGGCCAGCTGATTAGAAGATTTCCATATTTGTGCCCATTCCAGTGAAAGGTGATGTAACAGAATGTGGAAATCCTTGAACAGTATCATTAATACCATATGTAAGTAAAAATTTTTTAAATATAATTTGTGTGGTGCTTTGGGCTAATGCATCAGACTGAAGTCATTTGAATTGCAAGGTCAGTGGTTCAAAGTCATCAGCTGCTCCTTAGAAACCCTATACAGGGTCGCTATGGGTCAGAATTGACTCGATGGCACTTAGCAACAACAACAATGGTATTAATATAATTAAATCTAATTTTAAATGAATATAATTAAAAATGGCTTCAACAGTAGATCAGTAGGGTACTACCAGAAATATAAACCAAACTCAGAAGAGGATTTGGAATGAGGGATATCATTATTGATGTCAGATGGATTTTCACTGAAAGCAGAGAATACCAGAAAAATGTTTATTTGTGCTTTTTTGACAATGCAAATATTTCCAACTGTCTGGATCATGCCAAGCTATAAAAACCATTTCTAAGAATAGGTATTCTAGAACACTTAATTGTGCTAATAAGGAACCAATACATAGATGAAGAGAGTCTTTTGAACAGAACAAAAGGTTACCGAATGGTTTAAAATCAGGAAAGGTGTGTGCCAGGATTTTATCCTTTCACCATACTTATTCAATCTGTATGCTGAGCAAATAATCCAAGAGGCTGGATTCTGTGAAGTAAAACATGGCATCAAGATTGGAGGAAGATTCATTAATAACCTGAGATATGGAGATGATACAAACTTGCTTGCTGGAAGTGAATAAGACTTAAAATACTTACTGATGAATATCAAAGACCACAGTCTTAAGTATGAATTGTACCTCAATATATAGAAAATAAAAATCTTCACTACTAGAACTACAAATAGCATCATGCTAAATGGAGAAATGATTGAAATAGTCAAATACTTCATTTTGCTTGGATCCACAATCAACACTCATGGAAGCAGAAGTCAAGAAATCAAACAACCTGTTACTTTAGGCAACTCTGCAGCACAAGAGCTTTCTAAAGTGTTCAGGAGCAAAGGTATCAGTTTGAAGATTAAGGTGGGTCTGACCCAAGTCATGGTGTTTTCAATGAATGTGAGGAGCTCTGATAGCATGGTTATGAATTGGGTTGCTAACCTCAAGGTCAGCAGTTTGAAACTACCAGCTGTTCCATGGGAGAAAGATGAGGCTTTCCTCTCCTGTAAATATTTACAGCCTTGGAAACACTGTACAGGGCCACTATGAGTCAAAACTGACTCCACAGCACACCGCCAACCAACCAACCAACCAACCAACCAACCAACCAACCAACCAACCAAATGAATGAATGTGAAGGTTGGACAGTGAATAAAGAGGGTTATATAGCAATGTTCTCCTATAAAAATTATTGTTGTGTTTGTTGTTAGGTGACAGAGAATCAATCTGAGCTACAGAAACCTTATTCACAACTTAATGATGCAGTGCCCAGTCCTGCGCCTCACAACAAATTGTTATTTTCGAGTCCACTGTTGCTGCCACTGTGTCAATCCATATAATTTGTTTTTTTTCCCCTTTTAACGGATCCTCCACTTTTCCAAGCATGATGTCCTTCTCCAGGGTCTGATCCCTCCTGACAGCACATCCAAAGTGAAAGAGATGAAGTCTTGCTTTCCTTGTTTATAAGGAACATTCTGGTGGTGGGTCTTCCAAGACAGATTTGTTTGTTCTTCTAGAAGTACATGGTACTTCCAATATTCTTCATCAAGACCATAATTCAAATGCATTGATTCTCCTATGATCTTCCTTACTGATTGGCTAACTTTCAAATGCATTTGAGGCTATTGAAAATACCATCACTGAAGTCAGGTGCACCTTAATCCTCAAATTGGTTTCTTTGCTCTTGAACACTTTAAAGAGGTCTTTTGTAGCATATTTTACTAATGCAATACATTGCTCGACTTGTTGACTGCTACTTCCATGAGCATTGATTTTGGTTCAAGCAAATTACAGTCTTTGATAACTTCAATCTTTTCTACATTTATATGATGTTATTTATTGGTCCAGTTATGAAGATTTTCATTTTCTTTTCATTGAGGTGCAATCCATACTAATGGCTATAGGCTTTGATCTTCATCAGTAAGTATGTCAATTCGTCTTTGCTTCCAGCAAGCAAGATTATATCATCTGCATATTGTAGGTTGTTAATGAGTTATCCTCCAATCTTGACATCATATTCTTCTTGATAAAATCCAACTTCTCAGATTATTTGCTCAGCATATAGATTGAATAAGTATGGTGAAAGGATACATCCTTGACACAAACCTTTCCTGATTTAAAACCATTCAGAGAGTTCTGTTCATGACTTTCTCTTGGTCTATGTACAGATTCCCCAGGAACACAATTAAGTGTTCTGAAATACACATTCCACATTCCAGTCAATTTCCACACTCCACTGGGTCACCTTTCTTTGGAATGGGAACAAATATGAATCTCTTCCACTTGGTTGCCAGGTAGTTTATCTTCTATATTTCTTGACACAGATGAGTGAGTACCTACAGAGCTGCATCATTTGTTGAAAGATTTCAGTTTGTATTACATCAATTCCTAGAGCATTGTTTTTGTCAATGCCTTCAGTGCAACTTGGACTTTGTTTTATACCTTATTTTCTTGATTATATGCTACCTCATGAAATGGTTAGACACTGATCACTTCTTTTTGGTGCAGTGACTGTATATTCCTTCCATCTTCTTTTGCTGCTTCTTTTGTCATTCAGTATGTAAACAACACAGTATTTACTTATGTTGTTGTTGTTAACTGCCCTCAGTCTATTCCAACTCATCGTGACCCTGCATCGGGTTTTCAAAGCTTTATATCTTCACAGAGCAGAAAGCCTCATTTTTCTCCCAAGGCTGGATGGTGGACACAAACCATGAATTTTGTGGTTTGCAGTCCAGTGCTTATCATACAGAGCCACCACGTTCACATTTTACCTGTAAAATTCTTCAATATTGCATCCACAGGCTTGAATTATTTTCTTCTGTTCTTTCAGATTGAGACATGTAAAGCTTTGTTCTTCCCTTTTGGTTTTCTAACTGCAGGTCTTTGCACATTTTGTTATAATACATTACTTTGTCTTCTTGAGCTGCTTTTTGAAATTTTCTGTTTAGCTCTTTTGCTTCATCATTACTTCCAGTCATTATAGCTTCTCTACGTTCAAGAGCAAGTTTAAATCTCTCTGACATTAATTTTGGTCTTTTATTTCTTTCCTCTCTTTTTAATGACCTTTGGCTTTCTGCATGTATGATGTTCTTGTTGTCATCCACAACTCTTCTGACCTTTGGTCATTAATATCTAATGTATCAAATCTGTTCTTGAACTAGTCTCTAAATTCTGGGGGAATATACATAAGCTCATATTTTGGCTCTTGTGGATTTGTTTTAATTTTCTTCTGCTTCATCTTGAATTTGTATATGAGCAATTGATGATCTATTTCATAGTCAGCTCTTGTCCATATTTTGATTGATGATATTGAGTTCCCCCATTATCTCTCCCCAAAGATACAGTCCATTTGATTCCTTTGTATTCCATTTTGTGAGGTCCACATGTTTAGGTGTCATTCATTTTGTTGAAAAAAAGTTATTTGCATGATAAATCATTGATCTTGCAAAATTTTATCATGTGATCTCTAGCACAGTTTCTATGAACAAGGTTAAACTTTTCCAACTTCTGTTCCTTCCTCTTTATTTCCAAAATTTACATTCCAATAACTAGTAATTAGCAATGCAACTTGATTGCATGTTTTATCAATGTCAGACTGAAGAAGTCGTTAGAATTCTTCAATTTCATCATCACTGGCTTTAGTGATATTAATTGGTCTTCCTTGTAGGTATATGGATATTATCCTATCACATATCTCAAGATAGATGTTTAAATACTCCTTTAGAGAATGAATGTGCTGCCATTCTTCTATAGTTTGTTGTTACAGGCATAGTGAACCATATGATTGTCTCATTCCAAATGACCAATATCAGTGCATTTCAGGCAACCAATGTCTAATATATCAAACTTTATACATCCCATTTCATTTTTTAAAAAAAGTTTTATTGTGAATTGAGTGATAGTTTACATGGGAGAACATCAGCTTTACATTCATCCTATCATGTTTCGTTTCATTGCAATGACTACAATCCTCTCCATGCATTATCATTCAACAGTATTTGCTTCCATTCCCGCTGTTTATTTATTTATTATTATTTTTTTAACGTACACTGAAGCACTCAGGAATATATAACCATTCAAACAACCAAAGGGCATACCCTGCAAGCCCGCCCCCACCAGCAGCATACAGCCCCTCTCTTTTCTTGAGTCTAGAGTCCCCAGCCACTCCATCTCTCCACATCATCATCTCTGCCTCCATCTCTGGCATCGCTGCTTCTCTGAATAGGGTCCCTCACTCTGCTCTTCTCCCCTGATGGTCCCAGGGACCTCTGCTCCTGGACTGCAAGATCAACCACTCATCTCCTTTTGTTACAAAACGTCTACTT
The DNA here is from genome assembly GCF_000296735.1 of Chrysochloris asiatica. Classification (NCBI taxonomy): domain Eukaryota; kingdom Metazoa; phylum Chordata; class Mammalia; order Afrosoricida; family Chrysochloridae; genus Chrysochloris; species Chrysochloris asiatica. Next base: position 287,762 of record NW_006408753.1, read on the forward strand.
TTACATTTGCAACAATTGCAATCAGTCCTGATACCAATTATTCACTATTGAACCACAAGAGTCTTATTCCCATCTCCTTTCACCAGCCCCATCTAGACAGGTTGGAAACGACTCAGTAGAGATTCTACCTTCCCCTGCATCCTCTGAAACTAAGCTCCCTCTTGAAAACTTGTAAGCCAGTCACTTTGTGCCTTCATAGCACCCCATTTTGGGTACCCAATGTCTAAGTTGCTTATCCCTGTCAACCCTGTGTGCAGAGGGGGTGGGAATGATTCTTGCTGTAAAGATTTGTTCCCTCTTTTAAGCTACTACATCCATAAGTATAGGTCAAATTCATCAAATTGTAGTAGACTAAACTTTTTTTCCCTCTCTTCTTTATTCCTCTAGTCAAATTATGATCATCTAGCCATTGAAACTAGGTCAAATAGCCCATTTCATTTTTGATGACTTCCAATCTTCCTAGATTCATAACGTGTACATTCCATGTTTTGATTATTAATGGATGTTACTTCTCATTTTGAGTTGTGTCCCATCAGCAAATGAAGGTCCTGATAGATTTGCTCCATCTATATCACTAAAGTTTATTCTACTTTGAGGTGGCAGCTCTTCCCCAGTCATATTTTGAGTGATTTCCAACTTGAGGAACATATCTTCTGACATTGTATCAGACAATGTTTTGCTGCTATTCAAAGGTTTTTAGTGGCTAATCATTTAAAAATGGTCTGCCTCTTCTTCCTAGTCTGTGTTAGTCTGGAAACTCAACTGAAACTTCTTCACCATGGGTGATGCTGCTAGATTTTAAAACCCCTTTGGCATAGCTTTCAGCATCACAATTACACTTAAGCCACCACAGAATGACAAACTGATAAATGATTGGTAGGCATAAACATTGTTGTTGTTGTTAAGTGCCACCAAGCCAGTTCTGACTCATAACCACCCTATACAGGGTTTCTGAGGAGCAGCTGGTGGGTTTGAACTACTAGCCTTTTGGTTAGCAGTCCAGAGCTTATCCTATAGCATAAACCTTATGGGGAAGTTCTACTCTGTCCTATTAGGTCCCTATAAGTTAGATTTCAAGAACTCGTCTTTCCCTTGATTTTCTGCCACTATTCACTCTGGGACATCAACATTTATTATTTTTTTTCTACCTCCTTTTTCTAAGTTGCTCCCTGCTATTGAAGAAAAATAATGTCACTTTGAAGACTATATCTTAAGCAGAGATGTTTATTCATTCAACATGCCTTGTTTTGTCATTGGAAAGGGAGTAGTGAACATAGAAAAATCCTGCTCTGACTTATATTCTATTGAGGGAAGACAGAGAATGAACAAACAGCAAAATAAAATATATAGCATGACAGCTAGTGATAGGTACTAATGAAGAAAATAATGCAGTAAATAGGAACAACAGTTAGAGGTAGGTAAAGGAGTTGTGGTTTAGAGTGGCCAGGGAAGGCATCTTTGAGAAGGCAGATTTTGAGTAAAAACAGTCAAAGGATCTGAAGTACAAATTATCATTACAATCTCAGCTGGGCCCTTATTGTGAACAGCAATTATTTTAGCATCTCATTTGAGTGAGTGTCACATAAAACAGGACTGTTCCAAAGCCTCAACCTCATACTCTAACTACTTACTTTTTTTTTTTTTAATTTAAATAATCTTTATTGCTCAAGTTTACTGACAGTGTTAGGGAGGAAAATTCACTGTTAATACCAAAGAGCTGGAAAACTGATACACATAGGTTTAGAATTGCTGCTACTCACAAAACTAGATTTTATTCAGGGTTTACAGAAAGGGGTCTGTCCTACAAACAAACTAATAATAACAGGATGTGATATGATATAATCTAAGCTAGAATTTTTAAACCCCTATAGAGACTTTGTTGTTGTTGTTAAGTGCCGTTGAGTCGGTTCCAACCCATAGCGACCCTGTACAGGGTCGCTATGAGTCGGTTCCAACTCCACGGCACATAACAACAACAACAACATAGAGACTTACATACCCATAGCTAATGTTATAATTGTATATTACTTAGGTTCAAGTTCTTTCTTCAAAGAGTCAACAGAATAACATGGATTAAAGAGACTTTCGAACACTTGCCATCTCTTGCTGCTGAGTATCCATCATAATTTTTTTCTGCACCATAGCCATTTCTTTTCTAAGTTCATTTTGCACACCATTCAGAAGATTTTCATGATTATTCTCCATTTCCTGCATATGCTTTACAAACTGCTCATGTAACTGTTTAACTGCTTCCAGTCTCTGGCTCTGAACAATTCTACATTGTTGAAAAATCTTTTGTTGTTGTCGAAACATATTAGTCAGTTTTTCTTCTTGTTCCTCAGTTTTCTGCATATCCATATCCCACTGCTGAAACAAACTCTGAAACTGCTGAGAATATTCCTGGGTAAGTTTGTATCTTTGTTTTTGTTGTGCTTTCCAAACACTTTCAATTTTCTGGTTACTGTTTTTGAAAGAAGTCTGGGTATACAGCTCTGATTTCTTTTTCTTTGCAAGAAGAGCTTTGTTAATGTCAGCTCCAAATCTTTCCAGCATATTCTGTACTTCACCCCCGAAATCTCGCTCCATCATTCCCGTGGAAGACCTTTTCTTCCCATGCTTATCAACTGCTGTCATCTTTCCTTCTAGAAAATCCTGTTGGGCACCACTCAGATTTCTCTCAATGTTCTCAAACTCATAGGCACGGATGATCTACTCCTCCATGGTTTGCTTCACAGATTTCCCCGAGTGCTTTCTTCCATTAGGTGCCATCACGGATGTTTTCAGCGGCGAGAACTTCGTCTCTGCAGGCTCATCTGAGGCGCAAAGCGTGCGTGCCTGATTACTACTTACTTTTATGCGATAGAATTTTTTTTCTTCATTATCTGGTAGCATTTAGAACCTAGAATGTAGAATGTATTTTTCTGATATTTATTAGATGGTATTCAAACAGCAAAAAAACCAAGAAGCTGGATTATATGAAGAAAAACGTGGTGTCAGGATTGGAGGAAGACTCATTAGAACCTGCGATATGCATATGATACAACCTTGCTTGCTGAAAGTGAAGAGGACTTAGAATATTTACTGATGAAGATCAAAGACCACAGTCTTCAGTATGGATTGCATCTCATGTAAAGAAAACAAAAATCCTCACCACTGGACCAATAAACACCATTCTTATCACCAGAGAAAA
>NW_006408753.1:297893-303830 GCF_000296735.1 Chrysochloris asiatica
ACCTAACAACAACAACAAGAACATATGCATGTGAAAGTTGGATAGTGAATAAAGAAGATAGTAGAAAAATAGATGTATTTGAGTTATGGTGTTGAGAGGAATATTAAAAGTAACATGGAGTGTAGAAGAAGAAATAAATCTGTGTACAGCCAGCATGCACCTTAGAAGTCTAGATGGCAAGGCTTTGTGCCTCATACTTCAGACATATTATCAGGAGGGACCAGTCCCTGAAGAAGGAAATCATGTTAAGTAAAGTGGAGGTTAACATAAATGAAGAAGGTCCCTAATGAGATATAGTGGCACAGTAGCAGTAGCAATGGACTCACGCCTAACAACAGTTGTGAGGAATGCACAGGGCCAGACAGTGTTTCTTTCTATTGTGCATAATATCACTATAAATTGAAACCAACTCTATGCCACCTAGCAGTATTATTAGGGAGTCCTGGTAGTGCTGTAAGATAAAAATTGGATTGTTAACTGCAAGGTAGGTCTTCAAATCCACCAGTTGCTCCATAGAAGAAAAAGATGACTGTCTTCTCTTGTAAAGATTTACAGGCTTGAAAACCTATATAGGGCGTCTTGAGTTGAAAATGACTTAGTGAAAGTTGTTTATTTATTTATTTTTTAGAATAATAGTATCTTGAGATAATAGAATTAAAATACCTAACTTAGTACCTAGTACTGTGTCCTGGTGTGGTGCTGTTGGATAATGTGCTGGACTGTAAGGTCAGTTTGAACCACAAGGTTGGCAGTTCAAACCCACCAGCTTCTCCTCAGAAACCCTATATAGGGTTGCTATGGGTTGGAACTGACTCGATGGTGCTTAACAACAACAACAACAACAACAACAACAACTGTGCTTGTGGATTCCTGGTGTGGTGCTGTATGATCAGTACTAGACTGCGAACCACAAAGTCAATGGTTCAAAAACATCAGCTCCTCTTTGGAAACCATATACAGGGTCGCTATGAGTCAGAACGGACTCAACAGCACTTAACAATTACAACAACAATAACTGTCATTGTCATCTTGTATTTGGTCAACAAATGGTAATTATTATTCCTTGCATTGAGCTAAGGATTCTAGAGAATGTGTCCCTTGGAAATATTCCAGAAGAATATTTTTGGTGATGTGAAGAGGTTAGATTACTTTACATCTCTGGAGCTAGTCCAGGAAATCTTTTATAGTCCATCACAACTATGAAATAGCATTTTCTTTGAAATACCGAAGCCAATTTCAAATAATTGAGCATAATTATTGCTTTGGTGACTTTTAAATTTCAAGTCTTAGAATTAAATTGTGAACAAAAATGTTGCCTGCCAATTGAATCACACATAACTGACTGAAACAGTGTAGTCAGGATGGAAAAGGGCAGGGTACTATTTCTGTTTCCATAGAAAAGCAATGAAATGTGGATGAGAAGTGGCTTCCCAGATGCCATCCTATGCGATGACTATCAATGGCTTGTAGTTTGTTATGGAAAGCTCTGATATGAACAATTGATTTTCTTTAGCTTTTCCTCTATCCTAGAAAATCATTGCAAGTATTTGCTTTTCCTTCATTTTAAAGAGTTATGGCTGTGTAAAGCTAAGAAATCTTGTGATATACACTTGAACTGTTTGGAAGACATTTTGAAATATCTTTACAGGATGTCTATTCCTAAAGCATTCAGTGGTTTTAATGGTTAATAAATCACATTCACCTGAAAGAATGTATGAAGTCAACTTCCCCTCTACAAAGGCTCAGAATTTTCTTTATTTGTCTGTATCAAGCACTTTTCAATCAAAGGTTAATGGTATTTCACTGACTTCCCGGCAAAGGTACTGTTTACTGATCATGCCCATACCAACAGTCCAATTTTTTATGTGCTTCACTGTAGAAACAGATGAGGCTAATTGTTTTTTTTCTTTACTGCAACATTTTTTAAACTGCAGAACATTTAAAGGATAAATGCACTCTGGAAAACATTTTACATTATGAAGGAAACTTTTGAATTTCCATAGCATTCAGGATGTGTGGAAGGGTAAATACCTTATTTGCTTTATAACCATTCTTTTTTTCTCCTAATACACCCTCCACTAATTATACAATAGTTTATACATGTGGAAAACATGAGCTACATTAGGAAACTGTGATTTAAACAAATATTAATTCATAAACTAAGTACATTTCTTTGTCAGATAATTAATTGTAAGTTATATGATGTGAACCTGGGAATCATAAATCCTTGGTTCTGGTACTGATTCTATTATATATTAGTTGTACTAACTGAACAATTGTGTCTTAGTTATCCAAAGCATATAAAAGAATACCAGTACACTTGTTTATTGACCTTGTGTAGCTGTTATGACAATCAAATTGGAAATGATTTGGAAAGTACCTTGTAAAGTGTAAGTATACCTAATTGTTGTTTGTTGTTAAGTGCCGTCGAGTCGGTTCCGACCCATAGCGACCCTGTACAGGGTTTTCGAGGCTGTAAATCTTTACGAGAGCAGAAAGCCTCATCTTTCTCCCATGGAGCAACTGGTAGTTTCGAACTGCTGACGTTAAGGTTTGCAGCCCAATTCGTAACCACTACGCTACCAGAGCTCCTTATTAGTGGAGTATTTATTATTACTTATGTTTTAATTTAAGTGCAACTTCTGGCATTATATTAAACTTAATTTTAAGTAACTTAAATTTAAATTAAACTTCTAGGGATTGCTCTATATTTTAAAGAGTGAGAAACATTATGATATTATTAGTTAACAAAGTCTTTTTAAAACATATTAGTTGAAAGTGACTTTGGGGCTAGGCTCTAAACTCTGATTTTCTTTCCATTGTTTAATAGTTGATTGTGTGAAAATACATGCAGTGGAATCAGATCTAGTCTTGCCAAGTTGCAAAGGGACTTAGGGTAGTACTTTTGAGATTCAAAACTATTAAAATATATTTAATATGTGACATAGTCCAAGCTAAGGTCAACTGTAAGAAGAGACCAACTCCTGAGGAAAAATTCACTATAATGTAAATGCCATTCTGGACTAGTGAACTGGGATCCACACCAGGTCCTTGGGGGTAGAGGAGGAGGAGTGGCTGAGGCTAAGAATGTGAAGCTGTGTTATTACTATGAGCATGCCTTGAGAAAACTGGCTGTATGTTTGTAATGCAAGAATGTAACATGAAGGGAAGAAAATGACCTCATTGTATAACCTGAGGAATCCCTGCTAACTGAGTAGGGTTTGGACCAGCAGCAGGTGACAATGGCCAGGTTTAAAAATCTGAGCTCTAGCCAAAACACTTCAACTGTCCAGTTTTTGTCAAGTTGAGATTCTATCACAATTGGCATTGTTGTTGTTGTTAAGTGCCGTCGAGTCAGTTCCGACCCATAGCGACCCTGTACAGGGTTTCCGAGGCTGTAAATCTTTACGGGAGCAGAAAGCCTCATCTTTCTCCCATGGAGCGGCTGGTAGTTTCAAACTGCTGACCTTAAGGTTCACAGTCCAATTCGTAACCACTATGCTACCAGAGCTGGGAGAAATGGAAGGATTTCTTCAGACTATCCAAATATCGGTGGTCTTTGATTTAAGTGGTAGCATTAGTAACAGCTAATGCGTCAGACTGCAAAGCCACTTGAACTGCAAGGTTGGTGGTTCAAGCTCACCAGCTGCTCCTTGGATACCCTGTACAGGGTCGCTATAGGTCAGAATCGACTCGATGGCACTTAACAACAACAACAGTAGCAGCAACATTAGTAACCGTAGTGTGTTCTTGACCTATGGATGACTAGTGTTTATATGAGTCACCTGGGATCTTGTGTAAAAATAGATTTGGATGCAGTGCATTTGGGGTGAACCCTGAGACTCTATATTTCCAAGTTTCCCAAGTGGTTTTAAGACACACTTTGAGCAGTCAGAATTATGAGTCCTAAGAAAGTTCCATGCCACAGTATAGAATATTGGCGTTCCCTGAGCTTGCTGTTACTCAGCTGTGATGCAAACCCATTGTGCGTACAATATCCACCTGAGCTTCTCTGCATCCCTCGCAGAGACTTCAGAGGCGGGGGAACCAAGGTAAATGTGAAGCTCATGCTACTTACTGGGATATGAGAATCATTTGTACCTGCCCAGGAGACTTGTGTCTTTGCCATATTCTACAGAACTGAAGGAGGCTAATTTGTTTGCTTACATTGTAGTTATTGTTAAGTGGCATCGAGTAGGTTCCAACTCATAGTGATCCTGTATAAGGTTTCGGAGGAGCAGCTGGTGAGTTGAAACCACTTACCTTGCATTTCAAACAAACCTTGCAGTCCAGTGCATTAACCCACAGTGTCACACCAAGACTTCATAGGTAGGATAAGATCACAGTTCTTGATAGATATGAATAAATCTTTCTCTTTTTCTTAGTCCCAAATTTCAAATGTTTTACCTGTCATAGATAGAGTAAGCTCAAGAAGACAGACTATTCTAAAATGGTCAGAAGCCTCTCAATGCCTTGAATTCAATAGTCTTTTGGTTCTAGTACTTTTTTAAGTCATGCAGTATGTAGATATCTTGTGCTACCAAAAAAATATCATGATCCATCAGCAAGACGTCCAGAAGCTTTTCGTAAATGAGCAGCTATGCTTTATTTTTATGATACTTATTTTTTACTATAGTAACACATGTGTGTGTAGCTTGTTATTGAGTCAAGTCTGCCTCTCTTTCCTAAATGCTATTTTATATTGTATGGAATTTCTGGTTTTCTTACATCCTTCCCATTGAGTACTTTCTTCTTCCTTTTTTTTTTTTTTTTAATCTTAGTTTCATGTAAATGATTGTGGTACAAATCATGATGGACTAGGTTTTTGATCAAAAAGTTTTATTAAATGATATGTTCTAAATTTGGAGACTTCAGATGAACCTTTGGTAAATATTGTAAGAGGAGATTATGATTCTCTACAATTTTTAGGAAGATTTCATTTTGTAGGAGGGTCTCAATTTAATAGTATCTTCTAGAGAAAATAATCAGGATTAAGCAGATATTTATTGTTCATTTTAGGCAGTTTGAAAATTCTGTGAACTATAAAATTCCTGTTTTCATATTTTTGACCCATCAAGGAGGAATATGTTACATAAATAACAATAGATGACTTTCATTTTCCAATTCAAAAATTGGGTGTTTCAGGTACTGTATTTAAAGTATTGCCAATGTAGTATCCCACCACTCATTTGTCAGTTTGTCATACTGTGGTGGCTTGTGAGTTGCTGTGATTCTGAAAGCTATGCCGCCAGTAGTTTAAATACCAGCAGGGTCACCCATGGTGGATAGGTTTTAGACGAGCTTCTAGATGAAGGCAGACTAGGAAGAAAGAATAACAAACTACTTCCAAATATTTAGTCACTGAGAACCTTATGAATAGCAGAGAAACACTGTCAGATATAGTGCCAAAAAATGAGCCCCTCAGGTTGGAAGGCACTCAAAATGCAACTGAGGAAGAGCTGCCTCCTCAAAGTAGGGCTGACCGTGATGATGTGAAGGGAGTAAAGCCCATGGGACCTTCATTTGCTGATGGGACACAACTCAAAATGAAAAGAAACAGTTGTAAACATCCATTGAAAATTAGAATATGGAATGTATGAAGTGTGAATCTGGGAAAATTGGAAGTTGTCAAAAATGAAATGGAACACATAAACATTAATATCTTAGCCATTAGTGAGCTGAAATGGACAGGTATTGGCCATTTTGAATCTGACAACCACATGGTTTACTATACTGGGAATGACAAATTGAAGAGGAATGGTGTTGCATTCATTGTCTAAAAGAACATATCCAGATCAATCATGAGGTATAATGCTGTCTGTGATAGGATAATATCCATATACCTACAAGGAAGACCAGTTAATACCACTATTATTCAAATTTATGCACCAACCACTAAAGCCAGTGAGGATGAAATAGAAGAATTCTACCAACTTC
>NW_006408753.1:306105-307088 GCF_000296735.1 Chrysochloris asiatica
AGGAGGGACCAGTCACTGGAGAAGGATATCATGTTTGGTAAGGTGGAGGGTCAGAGAAAAAGAGGAAGACATCCAACGAGATGGATTGGCCAAGTAGCAGCATGGATCGACTCAGGCGTGGCAACAGTAATGAGATTGGCCCAGTATTGGGCAGTGTTTCATTCAGGTGTGCATAAGGTTGCTATGGGTCGGTATCAACTCAATGGCACCTAACAACAACAATGACAATGTAGTATCAGATATCAGTTGATATTCATCTGTATCAAATTTGTCATTTTCTTGACTTTGCCTATTGAGTATTCATTATGTGCACTAAGAAAGATTAAATATTGGCATGTAGAAGCATTCTGATTTTACAAAAAGACTATACAAGTGTGTTGTTTTTTGTAAAATTAAAAACACTATCAATCTTCTTTTCATAAATTATTGCCAAGTTGAAGTACATGAAAAATAATATAGGCCAAATTCATCACTTTTTTTTTTTTTTTTTTTTTTTTTTGTCTTTTAGGAGAAAAGCAGTAGCAAATAATTGTATAACAAGACAATGTTCCAGTTTACTGAGTGAATGAAGAGAGCTGGTCAGAATTAATTGGAATTGCATTGGGTGATAAGGTACGTGATGGTGGAAGACAATATTATATTTGAAAAGATTGTTCTTTTTGTGCTTTAGTTATAACAAAGTATTCTTTGTCTAGGTAGTTACTGAGCACTTTCTGTATACAATTCATTTTTAATTAAACAATACAGTTCTTTTTCTTATCAAGACATGGCAAGTCCTTCTAAATTCAACAAAGAAAAAAATGACAACTTTTTTGCTGTATTTTGGATTCAAAATACTAAAACAGATTTGTTTTTAGTATTTTGAATCCAGTTGAAAAAGATAATTAGGCTTTTTCACCCAGGTTTTTGTCATTCATTTCCAACTCACAGCAACCCTGTGTAGTTTCTGATGATCAGCTGGTTGTTTTGAACGTTCTACCTTT
>NW_006408753.1:307441-336145 GCF_000296735.1 Chrysochloris asiatica
TTTGTCTTCAGTATTCTGTCTACTGCTTTGATTCTCACTGACTTAGTGGAGTTCTGTGATTTGAGATTGGAAATTCTTCCAGCCACACATGTAATGCCATTCTAATATTGTTAGCCTGATTGATTATTTTCAAACTTTTTTTTTTTTTTAAATATTTGTAAAGTAAATTCAACACATTACTGAAAAGGTCATAATTGCTATTCATTTGACATTCATTTGACTCTAATAGGGATGCTTTCATTCTATAAATTATTAAGACTGTTTAATATTCCTAGAAATGCTATTTTATAAAATCATAAAAGTTAGTCTTGAATAATTTGAGGCATGGGACCCTATGCCTTGTTCATCTCTGTTGTCTTTTACTGGCCCACCTCAGTTCAAGCCAGGGTGTCTTATCTTGTATTGCCATTTCTACTGATAATGCAGTTTTTAAATAACAGCAAGAGGAGCATTTGTTTTTGCATATAAGACTGAACATTCTCTATGTTTATGGGAGAAAGAAGTCCAAGGCATTTCCAGTTTTTTAAGTAATAGAATGAGACAAAAGTTGATAATATTACCACTTTTTACCATTATGGAAAAATTTCATTTCCTTTCTCAAAGTTGCCCCATGAATGGTTTTTCATATATCACCTTCCACCACTAAGGTTGTTTTTTATACACCTGCTCCTCATCTGTCAACTGGCATTTTGCAGCTATGCTTAAAAAAAATAAAACTATTGTTTGGCTATTTTGCTCATTACTGATGTATGTCTGGTAGAATGAACGCTGAGATGTGAGGTGAGAATAATGCTGATTGTGATAGTTAAGATTATGTGTTCACTTGGCTGGGCCAGGATTCTCAGTGGTTTGGCGCTTATGTAATGATATAAATTGGAAGATAAGTAATGATTCCTAATCTGTCCTTTGTAGTGTAATGTGATCATCTTCCATTTTTACATAATGCCAATTTTTGCATAATGACTTTGTCTTTGAAACCTGAATGTGCTGATACTGAAGGAGTGGGTGTACTTTCTTAGTGTGTGAGGATGATCTTTGGTAGTTTTATTATTATTATAGTAGAAAGTATTCTGTGCAACCTCCAAAATGCTGTGTGGTGTTTCACCTCAGCACTCAGTTTATGTGTTTCTTCCTCCTATGATGTAATTATAAAATTAAATATACTAGAAACCACACTAACCTCAAGTAACAGTTCTTTCACACTTCTTTAATCTTAGCTCAGTTCCCCTTTTGTTAACTCTTATCTGCCATGAAAAATAATCTTTACTTAGGCTCTTACTTTTTTTCCAGTTCGTTCATATTTCTGAGGTCTAACGTTCTGACTACTTTGTAAACTCTATAGTAGCAGGAACCATGTCTTATAAATACTCTGTACTCTTGTGATTCTGGAAACAGAGTAACTACTGAAGAAATTATCTTTATTGATGGTAAGTGATGTTCCAAGGACCCGTGAGTTCTGGACCCTACCAGTCTAATCAATGGTAATAAGTTCCATATGTCTTCAACCTCCTTTCTGGGAAGGTCCAGCGCTTGTATGTTGACAGAGCTTAAAGAATATTGATTTAATAAATTAGTGAAATAGTGAATGGGATGTGTTCACTTTGCATTATTGAATTAGGCAATACAATCTCTTGTAAAAAGCCATAAGTATGGCAAGAAAACTGGCCAACATGGAGTGAGTATTGTGGAAAGACACACCAAAAGAAATGGAAAGAATACACACAGTTATATAGAGCACTGAAAACCGGGGTGGGATGTAAGATGATAAAGAGGCTCTGCTTAAACAGTTGAGAAAACTTGGTCAAATCTGTGCTGTGTGGAAAATGGGAGTTTTGATTGAGAATATCTCTTTCCTAATCCTGTACCTGGAACATGATCCTTCTTTTTATTGTTACTCTTTGAGTTAAGTTGACCCTGTTTCAGTTAATTGAAAGAAAATTGCCTGGGTCTGTGCCATCTTCTTGATCTTTGATATGTTTGAGTTCATTCACTATTCCCTATCTTATGCTTCACCTTCCCCTCCCTTCCATCAAGTCACCGCATACATCCTTATAGCACTTTCCTGACTTCCTTATTTTCCTCCACCCCTTTTCGGAGCATTTGGATTTGTTTCCATTTCATTCTTCTGGATTCCTTCTCAGGCAGATCCAGAGCATGCTCTTCTACTGGAAAGTCTGTGTCTGTTTCCAGCTCATTTGTCTCAGTTACTTTTTTCTGTTTTTGGACATGTGTTGAGATCTTTAATTGTGTTTTCTTGGACATTTTCAGCAGTTATGTGGGTTTTTAATGCTTAAATGGATATGTGTTGTTAAGCTTACTGAGCATCTCCTGGTGGTTATGATCTTGAGAAAGGCTTCCCTTTTCACGTGTAATGCCTAGCAGCTGTTTTTGGCTCTTGTCCAGATGGTGGGGTATTACAGGGTATGCTTGTAGCTTGGCTATATGGGCACAGTTGCTGTCTTTTCTTGGGTAAGGTAGGGGGATAAAGCTCTAACCCTTGGGAGAAGAGTGAGGCCAAAAGGACCAAAGACATAAACAATATAAAAGCAAAGACATCAATTAAAAACAAAAATAAAATTGTGATTGATACGGTCCACTGGCCTTTGCTGTGCAGGCAGATATAAAGTGACCTGCCCATGCCAACTTTGGTGCTGGTTCCTAGGGTCAAAATGTCATAAGTAGCAGTCTGGGGGTTTCCTCTGTGCCATTGGAAAACTATGGGTGCAATGCTGGACCTTTTGAGGGTGTGCTCCCTCCCGCCTGTAGGCATCTGTGCTGTGCAGTGAGGGCACGCGATCAGGGTGAGGAGGAGAGATGTGAAAAATGAAAAGTGAAAGATGAAAAATTGGTCACACCTCTCCCTCCAGACATGCAGCTCCACAGCTTCTATTGCTGGGTCACTGCCTCCTCTTGGGTGTGACCCTGCCCTCCAGCCTGAGGACTTCTAGCTGCTGGACTCTGTGGCTGGATAGAGTCAGAAATCACTGTATTTTGCTTCAACAGGCAGATTACTTCTCAGGTGGGTGTGGGAAATTGGCACCCAAAACCTTAAACAAGGTCCAAAGCTCCGCAGTTTTTCTGCGGACCTCTCTTTTTCTGCTTTTTTGGGGGGTTTGGCAGAGGAATTTTCACTGTCTGTCTCTGCTTTCCCTACCTGCAAACTGGCAGTAGACTGCCATTTAGTTTTAAGTCCTAACTGTGACTTTAAATTTCAAGGAGATCTGTGAGCATGTGTAGTAGAACCCTCAGGGGGTGGGGGTGGGGCGTCCACTTGCTCAGGCACCCTCTCTAGTCACCAGAATGGAGGTGCACAGATAGCGAGAGACCAATGAACAGATAAAATAATAATAATAAGAAGAATGGCCAGACCTTTTTCTCCACCGTTCTGTCAGGTGTCCGTGGCTGCTCTGATCCTGCTTCCATTTGATCTCTCCTAAGATGGTGGCTTCCAAAGCAGCTGAGCATCTTGGATTAGAAAGCAATGGATTTCTTGCTTCTGCTACCAGTTCCCCTAGCTGTAAACCTTACAACCTTCTAAATATTCCTTGATTTCATATCTCAAGGAGAGCTCTTCCCCTCCATTACAAACAACCTATCAAAGTAGCACTGCCTTTCGCTGAAACTTACTGAGCTAGTAGCTTCTTTGAGTTTCCACCTCCATCCCCAACAAGTCTTTTTTTTTTTTTTTTTTCAAGGATACTTAAAATGGTTGTTTTTAACCCAAAGGGGTCTGACTCTGGTACTCTTATCTGTTGTTGTTAAATTGTTTAGGTGCCATCAAGCTGGTTCTGAATCATAGTAACCCTGTGCAGAAGAGAATATCATACTTGGTAAAGTAGTGGGTGAGCAAATAAAGAGGAAACCCCTAAACAAAATGGATTGACATCGTGACTGCAATGGTGGGCTCACACATAACAGTGATTGTGAGGTTGGTGTAGGATTGGGCAATGGTTCATTCTCTTCTGCACAGGGTTACTATGATTCAGAACCAGCTTGATGGGAAGAGCTCTCTTTGAGATATGAAATCAAGGAAGTACTCCTTGCCATGTGAGCAGGCTGCCTGTCTAGAGCACAATTTTCTGACAAGTGTCTTTCCATCCAAATCTCAGTATCATAGGAATTTTGACTCCAAAAATAGATTGGGGAGTGCAGCGTCAGTGGTCTAATTCTTGTTCTTGGAGGCAGGTAGCTATGAAAAAGGCTTCCTTTATTTGTACAGCCTTTGATTGTCATCTTCTCACCACTGACTTTAGTATGCATGAGATTTTCCAGTAAACTTCTGTGTGTTTTGCTTGTGAAAAATACTGTTAAGAGAAGATAGCAGAGACAGTGTGGCCTAGAGATCAAGGGACAGAAACAAAGACATTGGACTTTTACCTGGTAGGGATTTGTTAGGGATTGTGCTAGATGAACTAGAGTTAGTTGGACACAAATTGGATTTTTTTTTTGGGGGGGGAGGGGTGTAGTGGTGAGGAAGCATTTCATGATACTCAGATGTTCTTCCAATTTGATAAACAATCTTATGCCCCAAAAACCTAGCTATTGAATCTATTGAGAAAATCATGCTATGAGATTTTGGAGAAATATGATATAGGTGAACTATATGAACATAAAACGTTAAATGAAATTGTTCCTAACTTGGTGTATATTGATGAAGTGGTTAATTTTCAGGCTAACTAAAATGTTGATAGTTCACATCCTGTAGCTGCTCCATGAGAGAAAGAGATGGCTTTCTACTTCTGTAAAGATTTTAGGCTTGGGAACCCGATGGGGCAGTTCAGCTTTGTCCTGTGTTGTTGCTGTTAAGCGCCATTTTGTTAATTCCAACTCATAGAAGCCCTGTATAGTGTTTCTGAGAAGTGACTGGTGGGTTTGAACCATTGACCTTGCAGTTACCAGTCATTGACTATCCCACAGAAACTCACAGGTCACTGTCCTATAGGTCTGCTGTAATCTGGAATTGGCTTGACAGCAAACAGTTTGGTTTTATGTTTTAACTTTTGTGTCTTGAAATACATGTGTATTAATCTTTTATTTTTTATGTGGAGGAAGAAAAAGTCTTTATTCCTTTTAAGGATGAATCAGTTGCTGCCTAGTTGATTCCAATCCATGGTGACCCCATGTGTGTTAGACCAGAACTGTGCTCCCCAGCTTTCAGTGGCTGACTTTCTGAAGTAGGTCACCAGTACTTTCTTCTGAAGAATATCTGGGGAGACTTGAACCTCCAACCTTTATGTTAGCAGCAGAGTGTGTTAACTGTAGGAACTTTCCAAGTATTGGTTCTCTATTTTAATACTTAGCTCTCTTATTTAGAATACTTTCAGGACAGTATAAGAAATCTTTTTTCCTTTTCTCATTTGCATATTTAATCTCTCTTTTTTTCAGTGTCATTTTTCAACAATAA
Source organism: Chrysochloris asiatica (assembly GCF_000296735.1). Classification (NCBI taxonomy): domain Eukaryota; kingdom Metazoa; phylum Chordata; class Mammalia; order Afrosoricida; family Chrysochloridae; genus Chrysochloris; species Chrysochloris asiatica. The sequence continues at coordinate 312,846 of NW_006408753.1, forward strand.
ATTAAAATTTTGTCATCACAGAGAGAAAATTCTTTAACATGGCTTTCCTTTTGTCACACTATTCCATTTTTCTTTTCACTATTAATTGTGGGGTTCTGGTGTGGCACCATGGTTAAGCACTCGACCTCAAAGTTGGTTTGAACTACAAAGTTGGCAGTTCAAATTCACCAGCCACTTCTTGGAAACCCTGTACAGCATGACTGTGAGTCAGAACTGACTTGATGGTACTTACCAACACCAATCAATTGTGGTGGGTCCTAGTGATGCAGAGATACATTAGCACAGATTGTCTGCTTTTAAGTAGCTCCTGGTCTATTAAAGGACACAAACAGCCAGAGCAGGAGATCGTGATCAGCTCAACACAGAGTTAGGGACTGGAGACTGGAAAGACACAAAATATGGGGGTATGTAAAGATCAGGAAGTTTTCACATAGGAGAGATGTTCCTTTAGTGGAATCTTGAAAGACAAGGAGAGAAGAGAGAAAGACCTACATGAAGAGAAACATGAGATAATTAATATTTGATTTGGCTGAAGAGTGTGCAGAAACTTTTGGAGGTATCACTTGACCCCAGGTCTTATGGTAAGTTCAGATTGTGATGGTGGTTATGTGCCATGGAGTCAGTTTTGATTCATAGTGACGCTGCATAGGGTTTCCAAGGCTGTAAATTTTATGGGAGCAGAAAGCCTCATTTTTGTCCTGTAGAAAAGCTGGTAGTTTAGAATGGCTGCTCTTGACGTTAACAGCCCGACTCATAACCAGCACACCATCAGAGCACCTTAGTTTGTGAATACTCCTGTTGAACTCATTCTGAAAGCAAAGGGAAGCCACCAACCCATGTTTAGAAGAAGAATATGGTAGTTGTAGAGATTTATGCTTTAAAAAATCACTTTGTTCCTAATGTACACATTTGAGACTTAGCGATAAGCTAGAAGACTGTTGTAATTGTCCATGCAAGAGCTATGGGATCCTGAAGTAACAAGGTAGGTGGATGGGGAGAGATAAAATGTAGATGAAAACAAATATGAGGATTGATTTGAGGTGTTTTGGATGAGTCATCCTGGATGACTCTCTAATTTCATTCTTAGGGAGTCCAGGCAGTCACTGATATCATTAATGAAGATAAAAAATAAAGAAGAAGATACCAGCAGGTTTGGATAATAAAAAACTTAATTTCAGATTTATGGCCATGTTGAGTTTGAGTGAAGAAGCATGGTAATCGGTTAAAGAATAACTGGGATGTAAGAAAGAGGACTGTTGGAGTTATCGGAGACAATGTGTAGAAGAGAAGGCATTAGAATACTGTATAAAATGAGAAGAATTGAGGATACTTCTATGGGTGATCTCTAAACCTACATTGATAACCGGTGTTACAGAACCCTTGCTATAGTTTTACAAATGTTATTGTACATAGTCTCATATATGAGTATGTCTTTTTTTCAAACTCATGATAAATAGTGCAGGTTCTTTGAAAATCAGGTAGTTATTAATTTCTTACTGTGTCTTTCCTTTGATAGATTGAATATGTATCCACATTCAGACATAAATCTGCCTTGGAATTATCTTTCTTTGTTTAAAATATAAATCCTGAATCATTAAATCATTGGATTTAATCTGTTGACTCCTTTATTGATGTATCTTCTAAGAAGAAATATTTGGTGTTTTTCCCATTTGGGAGTTGTCTTTCAAAGATACAATAATTATCTGTGTTATAATTAGGTTGAAATACAAATGCTTTCCAGTTAGGTGTTTGGTGTGTATGTATTATTGATTCTGAACTCCTTAAGAAAAGTTTCTTCTTTACCTTAAATTAATGGTTTAGGACATTTTTATCACATAGGTTTGTGTCCAATCTGCACATGTGTATGGTCCTGGTAGTGTCAGAAGGAAGTTATGAGAGGTAATATGAAAATTCCACAAGGACTACAAACTTTCTCTGGGTTCATTTTCTCAGTTAATATCATCACTTTTATGTCTTTATTTTACTTTTTTTTTTAAGCTTAGAATTTCAGGGTCATCTGGCCTTTCTCTCCTTCCATTTATTCAGCAGGACAGCAAAACCTGTCAGTTCTACCTCTGAAATGACTCATTTCTTTCTAAATGTTTTTTTACTTTTTGTACTGAATTCTTGACATAGCCTTTTAATGCATCCCTGTGTCCAGATCATCCCACCTTTAATTTGTTTTGAACATTGTCACTGGGTAAAGTTTCTGAAACCCAACTGATGATACCCATTTTAAACCAATCAGCAGTTCTCCACTGCCTGTAAAGTAAAGCCCAACATTTCACTTCTGAGCTCCTGTCCAACCTACCTCCAGACATTCTCCACTGGGCATTGTGATTTTTTTCACACTGCTCTAATTGTAGGAAACTTGGGGGTACTGTGGGTTATGTGTTGGGTTGCTAACTGCTAGGTTGGTAGCTCAAACATGTACCAGCTGTTCCATAGGAGAAAAATGAGGCTGTCTGGTCTCATCAAGTTTTATAGTCTTAGAAACTATACATATAAGGTCAACTATGCATCAGAATTGACTCAATGACTGTGGCTTTTTTGTGCTAATTGAAAAGTTTCTAGGTGGTATAAAAGCTTAATGATGTTGATTGCTAACTGAAAGTTTGGAGGTTGAACCTATTCAGAGTCATGTTGGAGGAAAAGTCATCTGCTTCTGAAAAATAAACTATGGGAAACCCTATGGATGAGGTCACCATGCATGAGGTTACTATGAGTGGAAATTGACTTTATGCAGATGATTTTTGACTGGTTCTAACTGGAATACCTTCTCTCTCTCTGCCTTCTTGGCCTACACATTGGTTTAATGAATGGGTATATAACCATCACTCATATATAAGTTGGTCATACTATGGTGGGTTGTGTATTTATGTGATGTTTAAAGCTATGCCAGTGGTATTTTAAATACCAGCAGGCTTTTTTAAAAGACAGGTTTCAGTGGCGCTTTCAGACTAGGAGTAGAAAGGGGAGGAAGACCACTCCTGAATGGTTAGCCCCTGAAAACGTGATGCATAGCAAAAGAACATTGTCTGAAACAGTGCAAGAAGATGTACCTCTCTGATTGGAAGTTACTCAAAATATGACTGGGGAAGAGCTGCTTCCATAAAGTAGCTGGAATAAAACTTTCAGGACCTTCATTTACTGATGGGGCATAATTTTAAATGATGACACCTGCAAACACCCATTAATAATAGAAATGTGGAACATGAAGAACAATTCTAGGAAAATTGGAAGTCATCTAAAATGAAATATAACACATAAAGATCCATATTCTAGGCATTAGTGAACTGAAATGAACTAGTATTGCTCATTTTGAATCAGGCAGTCTTACCGTTTACTATGCCAGGAAGGACAAATTGAAGAAATCCATCACATTTATTGTTAAAAAGAGCATTTCAAGATCTCTCCTGAAGTACAATGGTGTCTATGCTAGGATAATATACATATACCTACAAGCAAAACCAGTTCCCAGCATGGTAAGTCATATAATTGTCTGACTCAGTATTCATCAACCACTAAAGTCAGTGATGATAAAATTAGTGTGGTATTGTAGGATAAACATAGGACTACTAACTACAAGGTTGGTGGTTCAAACCCACCAACTACTTCTAGAAACCCTATGTTGTTGTTAAGTGTCATCGAGTCTGCTCTGACTCATGTTGTTGTTGTTGTTGGTGGTACTGTTGAGTCAATATCAAGTCATAGGGACTCTATATAGGGGTTTTGAGAAGTGGTTGGTGGGTTTGAACCTCCCACCTTGCAGTTCAAACTAACCTTGCGGTCAAGTGCTTCTCCTACAGTACCACATCAGGACTCCTGGAAATCCTATACAGGATCTTTGTGCTCAGGAACTGACGGACAGCACTTAACAACAACAACTTTTTCAGTCTGAAATTGATCAAACATGCAATTAAGATGCATTGACAATTACTGGTGATTGGAATGCAAATATTGGAAACAAGGAGGAAGCATCTGGAGTTGGAAAATATAGCTGGAGATCCTGTGATTGAATTTTATAATACCAATAATTTCTTCATTGCAAATAACTTTCTTCAACAACATAACCGGTGACTATACACATGAACCTTACAAGATGGAATTGACTGTGTCTGTGGGAAAAGCCAGCGGAGAAGTTCAATATCATCAGCAAAAACAAGGTCAGGGATCAGATGAGGGACAGACCATCAATTCCTCACATACAAGTTCAGATTGTAAATGAAGAGAATTAAAACAATCCCATGAGAACCAAAGTTTGACACTGAGTATATTTCACCTGAATTTAGAGATCATCTCAAGAATTGATTTGATACACTGAACACTAATGACCAAAGACCAGACGAATTGTGGAATGACATTAAAGATACCATAGATGGAGAAAACAAAAGGTCATTAAAAAGACAGAATACCATTATGAAGAACTGGATTCCAGAACACTTTATTGTGCTCATGAGGAATCTGTACATAGATCAATAGACAGTCACTTGAACAGAACAAGAGGATACTGTACGGTTTAAAATCAGGAAAGGTATTCATCAGGACTGTATCATTTTACCATATTTATTCAATCTGTTGTTGTTATTGTTAAGTGCCGTCGAGTTGGTTCCGACCCATAGCAACCCTGAACAAGGTTTCTGAGGCTATAAATCTTTACAGTAGCAGAAAGACTCATCTTTCTCCCACGGAGTAGCTGGTAGTTTCGAACTGCTGACCTTGCGGTTCGCAGCCCGATTCGTAACCACTACGCTACCAGAGCTCCTTTATTCAATCTGTATGCTGAGTATAATCTGAGAACCTGTACAGTTCTTGTTGTTGTTGTTGTATGCTTGGAGTCGGTTCCAACTCATAGCGACCCTGTACAGGGTTTCTGAGGCTGTAAATCTTTATGGGAGCAGAAAGCCTCATCTTTTCCCACAGAACAGCTGGTAGTTTTGAACTGTTGACCTTGCGGTTCACAGCCCGATTTGTAAGCACTACGCTACCTGTACTATGTGAAGAAAAAGAGGCTTTAGGATTGGAGGAAGATTCATTAACACTCTGAGATATGCATATGACACACTCTTGCTTGCTGAGAGCAAAGAAGATTTAAAGCACTTACTGATGAAAATGAAAGATTACAACCTTCAGTGTGAATCATATGTTAATAAAGAAAACAAAGCCTCTCACAACTGAGCCAATGAGTAACATCATGATAAATGGTGAAAATATTGAAGTTGTAAAGGATTCATTTTACTTGGATCCAATGCCTATGGGAGAAGCAGTCAAGAAATCAAAAGATGTATTTCATTGGGCAAATCTGCTGCACAAGACCCCTTTAAAGTGTTAAAAAGCAAAAATATCACTTCCAAGCCTTAGTATTTTAAGTTGTCTCATATTCATGCAAAAGCTGTATAAGAATAAGGAAGACCTAAGAAAAATCAATGCCTTTCAATTATTGTGTTGGCAAAGAATATTGGACTGCCAGAAGAAGGAACAAATCTGTTTTGGAAGAAGTACAGCCGGAATATTCCTTAGAAGTGAGGCCAGCAAGACTTCATCTCATGTACTTTGGTTATTTTATCAGAAGGGATCAGTTCCTGTAGAAGGACATCATGCTTGGTAAAGTAGGGGGTCAGTAAAGAGGGTAAGATAACTCAGTGAGATGGATTGACCCAGTGACTGTAGCAGTGGGCTCCAACATGGCAGTAACTGTGACAATGACACAGGACAAGGAAGTGTTTGGTTTTGTTGTACATGGGGTTACTATGAGTCAGAATCAACAAGAAAGTATCTATCAACAACAACATTAAGAATTAAGGGAGGCGGGCAAGTTAAATATAGGCATATCAGATCAATTTATTATATCTTCAGATCACTATTACAATTGTTTCTAATTTATATCATAAGGCTATAAGATGAAGAATGTGAAAGGTACTTGAATCTCAGAAAAAGGCTTTATTGTTATTTTCTGGCATGCTTTGTAAAATGTCTCCACAGAAAACTTTATTTTAACCTTTTAAGTTTCTCTGGTTTCCCAGGAGACTTACTAAAGTTAGTCAAGTATCACACATGCTGTTGACCAGAATTAGAACAGCAGGTGTGGCTGGAAGTAATCTTTGTTAGGGAAATCTTGTTTCAGTTCAGACATAATAGCCGAACCTATCTGAGGTTTTGAGAGGCAATAGTTAACCAACTTTTTTTTTTTTTTTTTTTTTTTTAATCTTTAACCTTAGTTTCTAATGGTGATACACTTATGATGGGTTGTTGTTGTCTCATAGTGACCTTGTATATGGTTTCTGAGGAGCAGCTGATGAATTTGAACCACCGACCTTGCAGGTTCAATCTTGGAGTCCAATGCATTATCCCACAGTGCCACACCAGGACTCCTGTGATGGGGTAGTGAGAATATATTTGAAGAGCAGGAGAATATTTTTATCATTCAAAAATTTGTGGAAAACATGCTTACATTAAATAATTGTTTAAACTACTTTTGGTGTTGAAAATATACATAGCAGAACATACACCAATTCAATAATGTCCACATGTACAATTCAGTGACATTTATTACCTTTTGCAAGTTGTACACCCATTCTCACCCTCCTTTACTGAACAGTTTCTAGCCATTAACATACACTGTAATTATAACATTAACATAAACTCATTGCTGCTAAGTTTCCTATCTAATCTTTCTGGTTAATGCTATGTATATAGTGCTTTATAAATGGACAATGGTCAAGGAATTGCTCTCCCATTTTTTGAAAGGGCTAGGAGGTCACCTTTTTAAAGGTGCTGTCAGAAGGGATATGTACTTGTATGCTGGTCTGGCTGTAGCTGTGAGTAAGGAAGGTTTCAGATGACCCTGGATGAGCCTGAATCAGAACTCCGTCATTTGATTGCTGATTGTGAGTACATCTGGGGAGTCCTTAGGGGAGGAACTTAAGGTGGCCAGTAAGTGTGTGAAGGAAGAGGCTGTTTACCAACTGTTAGGGAAATACCTTAATATTTTAATACCTTTCTGTCTAATTACTAGCTTTGGCTAGAGATTGACTTACATTATGATGTATTTTAGGGGTTCTGGAAGGGGTATTCAAGAACCTCTGATGGTACTGTAGGATAAGCATTGGATTGCTAACTGCAAGGGCAGCAATTCAAACCAACCAGCTGCTCCATGGGAGAAAGATGAGACTTTTTGCTCCCTTAATGATTTACAGCCTCAGAAATCTTATAGAGGGTGTCTATGAGTAGAAATTAACTTGATGGCAGTGGTGGTGGTGCACCGTGGAGTTGGTTCCAATTCATAGCGACCCTGTATAGGGGTTCTGAGGCTGTAAATCTTTACCAGAGCAGAAATTCTCATCTTTCTGCCACAGAACAGCTGGTAGTTTTGAACTACTGATCTTAAAATTAACAGCCCGATTCATAACCACTACGCTAGTTTTGAGAGGATCATTGTCTTTTAAAATTCTTATTTGCTGTAGATTCCTGAATTTACATAATTCAATATACTATCTTAAAATATCTGAATGCTGTTATACCATCAGGTCCAAATATCAGAACTTTGTTCATCTTTACTACATTCTTGGTCTAATACACCCTTTATTCCCAGGTTTGTGATTATGTTGTAAGACCACCAGCATTCTGTTTATGGTCTACTTTTCTTGAATTTTAATTATAAGAATCTAGTCTAATTGAGTGTTCCTTTTGTGCCAGGTACTTTTCTTCCTCCTGACAATTTTATGAGGAAAATATTTTTATTGTTCCCATTTATAAAATGAGTTGTCCCTGGGTGGTACAGATGGTTAATGGTACTTGGCTGTTAAATGGAACCTAGAGGTGGCTTGGAAGAAAGACATAATGATTTTGCTGTAAAAAATCAGCCATTGAAAATGCTACAGAGTACAATTCTCTTCTGACATTCATGGGAATGTCGGTGTCCACTAGATGGTAATTCATTTTAAAAGATGAGAAACTCAACTTGTAGCCTGTGCTAGTGGTTAAGCAATGTGTACAAGGCTACAAGTAAGACTTCCAAGGTGTGCTCTTAACTACTATACTATTGGTGTTTCTATGTAAATAGTATGTGCGTTAATAATAAATGAAACAAACAATTCTCACACTTCTTGAGTTGGTCTCATGATAAATTCTTTGGCATCGACAGTTTCATATTAACTTGGTTGCAATGATGCAAAATATGCAAGAGTACAGATCAGTTCATTGAGTCCCTGGGCAGCACAGATGGGTAAGCATTTGACTATGGGCCAAAAGGTTGGTATTTTGAACTTAACCCCAGAAGCACAAATATAGTCTTTGTGATTTGCTTCCACAATGTTATATCCTTGAAAGTCCTAGTAGAGTAATGGTGCTCTGCACATATGGGTTTACCATGAGTTCCAATCAACTGGATGGCCAAGAAAGTCAGTTCTTAGGGATACGGTTTGACTTTAAGCGTGGATACCTTGACTGAGGGCAAATGTTATTAGAATTTGAAGTTTTCCCCTGACACAGGCATGTGATAATATCTGAAATGGTACTACCATTGAGGATTCATTAATGGAAGTTAAATAGTTGGTGATTTTATTTATTTATGCTCAAATATTCGAATTTGAGTGCCCACTCCCTGCTGTGAGCATCTGAGATTACTTTCTTATGATGATTACTTGTGATAAGGTTCTCAAGGACATGGGTCATGCTTCACTGGTGTTGTAGAGCTTGTTGCATGAGTGTTAAGTGAATGGCAGATTATGGGAATCCAAAAATATAAAAAAACCAATTAGTTAATCAATTAGTTAATGACACAAAAGTTTATCGAAAACTCGTAAGTCGGACATTATGCTATGTATGTGCAAAGAGATTCTGTGTAGTATAGGCAGCTACTTGGATAAAGTAATGCTGAAAGGGGAAGTGTAAGACTCTGGAAATAAATTCATTACTTTGGGAGTTTTGCCTCCGGCTAGCCAGATCTTCTCTAATGTAATCTTTATCACCAGCAGATGAAGTTCAAGGTAAGATTTTTCCAGGGACAGATGATGCATGGTAATCTATAGAAAATCTTTACTGGCTTTCTTTATTCCCTGAATTTCTGCTATGTTCCAGCCCTTGAGGCCTTGCACTACAAGTGGAAGAGGCAAAGGAAGATGAGAGGATCTCTTGCCAACTCTGACAGATCTGCAGATGAAAATTCATTAGTGATTAGGTTGCACGTTCTGACTGGGAGAAAGAAAAAAAAAAAAAAGCCTTAGGATTTTATGTAATAGGAATTTTCTATGTTTTTATTACGTCTCATTTTAATACAGGTGGGATAAAGATGAGGCTTTCTGTTTCTGTAAAGATTTATAGCCTTGGAAACCTTGTGCAGGCTTGCTATGAGTGAAAATTAATTGATGGCAGTGGGCTTGGGTTTGGTTCAAAACAGGGTCTGACATATAATATGTTGTTGTTATGTGTTGTCAGTTCTGACCCATAGAGACACCATATACAACTGGCTGTCTGGTTCAAAGCCATCTTTATATTTGTTTGTTTGAGTCCCTTGTTGTTGGCACTGTTTCAGTCTATCTCTTTGAGGGTCTTTTTCTTTTTCACTGACCCTCTACTTCATCAAGCATGATGTCCTTCTCTAGGAACTGGTCCTTCCTGATAGCATGTCCAAAGCACATGAAGTGAAATCTTGTTATCTCTCTTTTAAAAAGCGTTCTGCTATACTGCTTCCATGACAGATATGTATGTTCTTCTAGAAGTCCATGTTGCAATATTTGTTGTTGCTAGATGCTGTCAAGTCAGCTCAGACTCATTTTGACCCTGCGCACAACAGAGTGAAGCACTGCCGGTCCTATGTCACCCTCACAATTGTTACTACGTTTGACACCATTACTACTGCCACTGTGTCAATCGATCACATTAGGGGTCTTCCTCTTTTTCCCTGACCTTCCACTTTACCACGCATGATGTCCTCCCGAGACTGGTCCCTCTTGATAACATGCCCAAAGTATTGGAGACAAAGTCTCATCCTCTTAGCTTCTAAGGAGCATTCTGGCTGTACTTCTTCCAATGTAGACTTGGGTGTTCTCTTGGAAGTCCTTGGTAATTTTAATATTCTTCTCCAACACTGTAATTTAAATGCATTAACTGACGCTTTTGATCTTGAGCTCTTTAATGGGGGCTTATCCAGGAGATTTGCCTAACGGAATCCGTCGATTTCTTGACTACTGCTTCCATGAGTGTTGATAGTGGATCTAAGCAAAATGAAGTCTTTGAGGACTTCAGTGTTTTCTCCACTTATCATTATGCTATATATTAGTCCGTGGTGAGAATTTTTGTTTTATTTACATTGAGGTGCAATCCATGCAGCTTGATTCGTAACCACTGTGCTACCAGATATTCCAATATGCTGAAGACAGGCTTACAAGCTTTCTGTAATCATATTCCTTTCTATCCCACTCAAGTGTAGGCAAGGGAAACCAATATTCATAAGGCAGTCAAGCATCTTAACATTATTTCCCTTCTTTACCCATTTAGTCTATGCCTCAATCTCTATCACAGAGCCCTGTTGTTCCAAGTTTGAGCATACATCACTATTTATTATCTGTCTCAGTGCCAACCTGCCTCAGTGTTCCCCTATCTACCTTGTTTTTCCACCTCCTCCCACTTCTTGTATATTGCCCTCCCTAACACCCGATCTATGATGTGTCTGACCCCTACCCTGTGCTCTACCATCCCTTCCCTCGCTCCCCCACCTCTGCTCCCAGTAACCGACAAAGAATTGTGCCCCCTTTTAGTGTGGGTATCTTTTTTGAAGCTTTTACAATAATGATCTTATGCAAAGTTTGTCCTTTTGTGACTGACTGATTTCATTCAGCATAATGTCCTCAAGGTTCATCCATGTTATGTGGTGGCTTGCAGCTTCCTTGTTATTCTTCAATGTAGCATAATATTCCATTGTGGGTATATACCAAAGTTTGTTTATCCATTCTTCCATTGATGGGCACTTAGACTGTCTCCAGCTTTTTTGCTACTGTGAATAGTGCTGTTATGAACATTGGTGTGCATGTACTTCCACCTTTTTTGATACTTTCTGCATCATTCAGTATTTTCCCCACAGACTCTTTTAACATTGTGATTTGAGGCTTGAGTTTTTCCCACAGTTCTTTCAGCTTCACATATAATTACTTATAAAATGCTAACTAATTTACAATTCAGGTAAATATTATCTCTGTATGGGTAATAGTGATAATTGCTTTTGTCTTCAAGGATATCTGAAATTTTAATTCCACAAGGTATGGATCTCAAAGACTTTGACCAGCTAAAGGAGTTGAAACACACATACACACTCACACAAAGAGCAATCTGCGTCTTTTGTTTGAGATCCTAAGTTCAATAAATTGCTATTGTAGAACTAAGATACTCAAACATGATTTTTCAAGAAGACTGAATATGTTACTTGCAGTGTAAAGTGCAATAGCTTTAGTTTTTTTGTGTTTTTGTTTTTGTTTTTCTGTCCTGTTAGTAACCTTTATGAGTGACTTGTGGCTAGTTTCTAACCATAGTTAATGGTTCCAATTTTCTCATTTTGAAACTTTCAACCAAGAGAACTAGGGAGGTTGAGCACTTGGAAACAGAATAGATGTCAGAACCTGGATGATGAATTTGGCTTCTTCTGCGCTGCTGAGTTGATGAATGGGAACTGCTGACAAATTCTTACAAATGAGAATTTCTTGGAAGGTGGGGCAGTGATGAGAGACAGTTGCTTTTTTGCCTGATGTTGTTGTTGCTAGGTGTAGTGGAGTTTTGGTTTTTGTCTTCTATGTGATAGAAGTACTCCACAGGGTTTCTTACCATCTTTATGGAAGCAGATTGGCAGATCTTCTCTTTGACAGAGCTGTTTGATGGATTCGAACCACCAGACTTTCAGTTAGATCTTGTTTCACCATTCTTGGCTCTGCTGACTGTATACTTCAATTTCTGTTACTAATGGTAGATTTTGTTCTAAGTGCATGGATGTTCTAAAAGGTTGCTTTAAAAAAAACCCTCATTGTAGTTGATTCTAACTTAGAGTCTATTTAGCGCAGAGTTATGGAGGCAGACTGTCATATCTTTCTCCAGAGGAGTGGCTGCTAGGTTTGAATTGCTGACCTTTTAGTTTGTTGTTGTTGTTGTTAAGTGCCGTCGAGTCGTTTCCGACCCATAGCGACCCTGTACAGGGTTTCCGAGGCTGTAAATCTTTACGGGAGCAGAACGCCTCATCCTTCTCCCACGGAGCAGCTGGTAGTTTCGAACTGCTGGCCTTTTAAGGTTCACAGCCCGATTCGTAACCACTACGCTACCAGAGCTCCTTTTAGTTAGCACCCAAGTAATTTAACCACCAGGACTCCTTCAAAAGGATGTTACTTATAGGAAGTTTGGGGTTAAGCAATTGTGATTAAGATCTTGCCTCATTCTTTTGTTTGTTTTTTTCACTTGCGGCTTACCCCTGTGTGATGCTTTAAAAACAGAATCTTTCAAACATTCATATTTTTGATGATTAGGTGGTTCTGGTGTGGTGCTGTGGGCTAATATGTCAGACTGCAAAGTCGTTTGAACTGTAAGGTTGGTAGTTCAAGCTCACCAGCTGCTCCTTGAAAATCCTATATTCAGGGTTGGTATGGGTTGGAATCGACTCGACAGCACTCAACAACAACAAGGTGGTCATAACATTTAAAAAATATACACCTGTATCAGTTGTGCTGACAGCAGAATATTGTGTAGCCGTTACTACCATCAGCAATGTTCATTAGTACAATTTTTATATTATTGGGTTTTACTTTTACAAGGCGTCTCGAGTTTACGTGCTTTATGAATATTTGAAATGCAATTGTGGTGGAGACTTTATTTCTCTTCCTGGAGAGAGTTGGTTTTTCCTCTCTGATCCTTCTGTTTCTATGGAGTTTTAGAGCCCTAACCAGCCATTAATACTGTCTTACCATCAGCCCTTAAACTCACTAATAATTCATGCTCCAGCTGTGTGAATTGGTTGCTTTAATTAGCTATTACTATTTTCCAGAAAGATTGTTTCATTTATGAGTGTTATTACATGGAACAAACTACTTAAGGAATACATGCATTTAAAGATGAAATAACTGTATTTGAACTGTGGTGTAGCCTCCAAATTTATTCTTCAGTGTATCTCTGCTTTATTTTAGGTATGAAAGCTTATTTGTAAAATAGCCTTTTTGCATATTAACATATTTTTGTGCTGTACATGCTTGAAGTATTTTGTAATGCCTTTCCTGAATATTCCATTTGCATTGGCATATAAAATCTCAAGTGGTTAGTTTTAAATTCTTTATGGAGTGTAAATTTGTGAATCACATAAAAATATACTTATGTTTTTATCTAATATTTCATAAGATTTTGCACTTTAACCACAATTAAATATCTTTTTGAGATGTGAAATGACTACTTCTAGCCATCATATTTTAGCTTTAGCCTTCTCTGAGGGCAGTGGCCTTCAACTGGAAAGAAAATGGCTAGAACAAGAGGTCTCAACCATAGAAGGATAGTCAACGTTGCTTTAAGTGGATTGTACACAGAGATTGCCTTTTTAGCTAGAGGTGGTGGTTTTTGTTAACAGCCATTGATTCATAGCACCTCATGCACAGTGGAACAAAGTGCGGCCTGGTCCCGTACCATCCCGACATCAGCTGTTGCAGATCAGGACACTGTGATCATGATTGTTAGAGTTTTCCGGAATAGATGACCAGACCTTGCTTCCTAGTTCATCTTAGTCTGGAAGCTCCCTAAAAGCCTGTTCAGCATCAGAGCAGCATGTAAATCTCCACTGACAGATGGCGGGGCCACTGCACAGGTGGTTGTACATTGGCTAGGAACTGAACCCAGGTGTCCTTCATGGAAGGCAAGCATTGTATCACTGAGTCACTACTGCTCTTATATACAGAGGTATAGTTGTCCAATTATCTCAAAAAAACTTTAAAAATAAAATGCTTTTAAAAAAAATAAATTCGAAAATACCTCAGAACTCGCAAAATATGATCAAACCTAACCCACTGCTACCAAGGCGATTCAGGCTATTGTAACACGGTAGGACAGGACAGAACTGTTCCTTAGGGTTTCCTAGACTATACATCTGAACAGGAGCTTAAAGCATCATCTTTCTCCTGAAGAGCAACTGGTAGGTTTGAACCATTGACCTATGGTTAGTAGTCCTATTCTTAACCCACTGTGCCCCCAGGACTCCTTACAGGAAGTGACAAGGGAGGACAGGGAGAATGTTGCACAATCTATTACCATGATTTGTCCAGTTGTTGGTCAGCCATGGGCCTGACCAATCTTAGCTGGTCTTTTAAAGGGGTGGTGAGATGATTCTATGAGGCAGATGTTCTACTGTTAAGTTTGGTGAAAACAAACGAATTTAGACTCAAGAAATTTAGAAATTTGTGTGAGTTTAATTTACTCTGGTGAACGAACTCTTTATCTGAATCAGTGTTCTAGAAAAACCTTAGAAAACCTGAAAGCACATTCAAATAATATACTGCTGAAATGAAAGTATGTAAGTTAGTTTCAAACAATGTTCTGACTGAGGCAAACTCTTAGATGCTTAGAGGTTCATATGTAATTGTGCTCTTGTGAACTACTATGTTCAGCCTGAGAATGTCTTGTAATACCTGTCTAAATGTCTTTTGGTGTTTTCAGCTACTTTCTCAAATATGTCCTCTACTTACTTTAAATTCATAACATACAGAAATTGATACACATCAGTTCTGAGTTTCTTTTGCTGTTATTTCAATTGTTTATAATAATTTTTTTCTGTTATCAGTAGTCTGTTCAATTGATTGACTGTCTAATTTCAAATTTGTTGTTGTTATTGTTAAGTGCTATTGAGTCAGTTCTGACCCATAGCAACCCTGTATAGGATTTCCAAGGAGCAACTGGTGAGCTTGAACCCACTGACTTTGTAGTTCAAACTGGCTTTGCAGTCCAGTGCATGAGCCTGCTGTACCACACCAGAACTCCAAATTTCAAATTAGGTATAGAATAAACACCGGACTGCTAACTGAAAGGTCAGCAGTTCAAACCCACCAGCTGCTCCTGGAAAACCCTATATAGGGCCACTATGAGTGGGAACCGACTCGGCAGCACATAACAACAACAGCAACATATGTATTTAGCATATAACCATGACATTGCATACAGAGTAGAAAGATCCAATAGTGTTTCCAAGACTTTAAATCTAGATGGAAGCAGACTCTCTGTCAAATCTTTTCTCCTGCAGAGTAGTTGGTGGGTTCAAACCACTGACTTTTCAGTTAGCAGCCAAGTACTTAATCACTTTACCACCAGGGCTCCTTAGTTACAGAAAGGGCTGTGCTAATACACAGTGCCTAGTGCCCATGAGTTCATTGAAATTACCAGACAAATTTTTGTTAATTTACCTGACTTCATTTCTGTCTCTGTTATAAATAGCCTTTAAGTCTTCTGGAATCAAGGTTTGGTTTTCAGTTACTTGCTAATTGCCATTTGAATGATCATTTCACAAATCATAAACAGCACATTAGGTCTCAGGATATGAAGCCCATTTTTCTCATATGAAAAAGTTAATTTATTTCTGTGAAAAAAGGTGACATTACCTTTCACACCGATTGTAGCTTCTTGGGATAAATGAAACTGGAAGGAGCAACTATTTCCTTATTATGCTATAATGCCCATTGGTTGAAAACTGTGGCCATATTACATTTTACATTTCTTTGGCTGCTTTGCCTTGTTAAAGTTTCTTTGAAATGATTTCAAGAGCTGATTGCATTTCAGAGCATGTTTTAAATGGAAATATAGTTCCTGAGGGAGTTGGTGTTATCTTGGAGTACTTTAGAAGAGGAAAGAGGAAACAAAGGCGCTAGTGAGGAGGAAATGGGTAAAGGGATCATTTCTGTGAAGAAAGTTGCATATTCCAGTGTGTAAAAGGAGAGCCATATTAATTAACAAGGGTTTATTTTCCAGGAATTCTAAAAGATAACTGTCAAACTGTAGTTTTGTATTTTCATACACTAATTCAGTCACAGTTCTTTCAATAGCAAGTGACAGAAAATCCACCCCAAACTGGCTTAAGCAAAGCGAAAATTATTGGCACACAAGAGTGGGCAAGATGTGATACGGCCTCAGGTGTGCCTTGATTCCTGGATCAAAAAATGCTATCAAGAACTGAGATCCTGTTATCCAGTCTGTGAATCTATTTCTCTAGGGTTGACTCTTCTGGGACCTTACATGCTTTCTAAGGAGGCTTGGTAGCATAGTGGGTTATGAGCTGGGCTACTAACTACAAGGTCAGCAGTTCAAATCTGGCAGTTGCTCCACAGGAGAAAGATGAGGCTTTCTGCTTCTGCAATGAGTTATAGCCATGGAAACCCTGTACAGGATCACTCTGTGTTGGAACCAACTTGATTGCACACCACCATCACATTCACCATATGGTTTCTAGCTGTTTGTCAGCCGTTCAGAGATTTAAATCAAGGAGCAAAGAGAAAGAGTAACTCTGTGTTTCTAGAAAATGTAGTGAGAGCCACTAGGATTCGATTGCACAAGGCTGCCTGGTCACACTGAATCAATCACTGTAGCCTGGGAAGGTGATATCTGACAACATTAGGGGTTTTCAGAATCTGTGGGTTCCGCCAAGATTACATCATTTAAGAGTCAGAGGAGGTGGATCCCCAAACAAAAATTGAGATAGCTGCCAGAAATAGCAAAGGAGGCAAAAGGCAGAAAGTTCATGCTATATGTATCTCCTCCCTTGGATTGCAGTTGTTACATAGGCAGGCCGCTGCCACCAGCACCACCACCATGCTGTATTTGCCTTCCTGGGCTCAGTGAAACTCCCAAACCAATCACCACCTGAAGTACAGTAATTTAGTAGAACATTTAGCCATTATTTTTCTTTCAAGTCCTGAAAGAGCAAGGATTAATGCTGGATAGCACTTTAAACCTGTAATCATATTAATTCCAAAGAAAAAAAAAGAATCATTTCCAAATATCCTGATGATTGCTATTAAACAGACAGATAGCATTTGAGGATGCTGTGTCATCATTTAGAATCCAATAAAAGGTGTCAACACTCTCTCTCCAGAAAACTGTACATTGGGTCTATATTGGCAAAATATGACATATGATATAGGAACTCAGGAATCCAAGCTTAAAACTGGTGTAGTTCACCTACTAAACCAGATTAAATATGTTGTATATAACCCTAGCACGATGTTTTCCAGTCTAGGCTTGAAATCTCCAGGGTATACCCCAAATGTTGACCCCAGAAACCCTAGGCAAAGGATCATCTTGGTCTGCTAGTCACCTCGAGGGCATCCTCGAAACTTCACTTTTTGACCTTCACTTTCAGTTTGCTTTCTTCCTTTGTTTTTCTGAGTGATGATTCTCTTCACCATGTCTGTTTCTTTTCGATGTGCAGTATTGGGTTTCCTTTTCTGTACCTTTGTTTAGACAACTCTTTTGGGCACTTTGATGAGCTTTCTGATTCTGATTCATGCCGAGGTGCTGCCTCTAGATGTATTTCCTTTAGAGAAGTTTTGCCAGATGCTTGTGCTCCAACCAGGTTTCCTGGACTTTGAGAGTCCTGAGGTTCCTTACTTTCTTAAAAGAGCTCCAGATTTCCTGTAGGAGCTCCAGAGGTGAAGCGTTCATTAACAATTTAACACTAGAGGGCGCCAGCTCCATGTTTTTTTTTGTTTTTTGGTGTTTTTTTTTTTTTTTTTTGCCTCTGGCTCAGGGCTGTACTGAGAACTACAAGGTCGGTGGTTTGAGCCCAGCAGCTGCTCAGTAGGAGAAAGATGAAGCTTTCTATTCTTGCAAAGATTTACAGCCTCAGAAACCCTATATGGGGTCGCTACAAGTCAGAACAGACTCAACAGCACTTAACAACAGCAACAACAATATATGGCGACCCCGTGTGAATCAGAGTAGATGTGTGCTCCAGAAGTTTTCAATGCTGATGCTTTAGAAGTACATCTCCAGACCTTTCTTCCAGTGAGCCTGCAGGTGGAGTTGACCCTCCGACCTTTCAATTAGCAGTCAAGCATGTTAGCCCCCCCTGTTAACCGTTAGTTCCTGCTTTTACTGCACTCAATCTGTCCTTCTGTAGCTTCGGCTCCTTTGTGATAGTCCTAACTCTTGGGGCTATATGGAGAAAGCAGCAGACTGTAGAATGGACGATCATTTATTTATTCAGCCTGTATGTTTTTCTGGCAGCTTCTTCTCCAGAACTGAGGAGGGACCACATCACACCTGAGATGTGGTCCTACCCTTGGTTGGCTTGCTGATGAAAACACCCAAACCTCTGGTATAGAAGAAATGTGACCCTTTATTGCTGCTGCATCTACAGTTCCATATTTTCTCTGGTCAAATCAATACATCTAGAATAGTAGCTCTGTCAGCATTGGACTGCAAACCACAAGGTCAGTAGTTCAAACCCATCAGCTGTTCCTCAGAAACCCTATGTAGGGCCGCTATGAGTTGGAGTCGACTTAACAGCACATAACAACAATAACAGCTCTCCCTGCAAATTGTATTGCTAGATATGGAGGGCTAGACACTATAATCTTATGAGGTCAGTGATCAGTGTCTTCACAACAGGAAGAGGTTTCATTTTTACCTTAAAGGGTGAATCAAAGACTTTCCAACACATTCTTCTCTTTTAAGCCCTCATTTGTTCTGCAATCAGTAGATAAAGTGAAGGGCCATGGGTGCTGCCAGCATTTTTATAGTCTCTTGCTCTCTGTTTCCCAGAAAGATTGTATTTGATCCAGGGACATGGGATATTTTGAGTACTAACAATGTGGCATTGCTTAGCCACACCAGCAGTGGCTTTTCAAGTGGTCCTCTAAACTGAGCAGGAGAGAACACTCAGGGGCAACTGATGCTGGAGTGTGCCTCGGACCCTCCTTTCTTTCTGTGGTAAACACAGCGTTTCAGCTTTGGAGCTGTAACTAACCTGCTGCAGGAATCCTTTGCACACACAAACAAGATTGACATGGTGCAAACATGGCAGGACCGGTAGCTTGTTAAACCCTGCACTAAGTCAGCATATATATAATCACTGCTGTCTCTCAGCAGCAGGTACCAACATCACAGAGAATGAAGTGCAAGCTAGGAAAGAATGCAGGGGAGTTAGGATAAAGCTCGATGGATGAGGTTCACTCACAGCAGACTTCATAGGAAATAAGAGAAGAGGAAAGATAACACTGCAGGGAAAATTCTATGACAGTGATTAAAACCCTTATGTAACAAGTCTGGTGATGCACAGAAAATGTTAATGCAGAACAGCTAAATGGTGAAGAGCAACGCGGCACTCATTTGGCCACGTAATTTGAGGGAGGCTTGCTTAGGTAGATCAAGCTTACATAAACGTGGTCAGAGTTTTAGTTCAGGGCATGGTATTGATGTTTTCTCT
The DNA here is from genome assembly GCF_000296735.1 of Chrysochloris asiatica. NCBI lineage: Eukaryota > Metazoa > Chordata > Mammalia > Afrosoricida > Chrysochloridae > Chrysochloris > Chrysochloris asiatica. The sequence continues at coordinate 332,269 of NW_006408753.1, forward strand.
GATCTTTGCTGCTGTCTGATTTCATCTAGATTAAAAATAGGACAAGTGCTAAGAAAAATCTCCTCAGGGAGATTCTGGCTTACTCAGGGCAGGCTCAAAGGTGAATGAGAAAGTGGATTCCTCTGGAGAGTGGTGCAGACCTGTTGTCAGCCTTCCACATGGCCGATTCTTTTTCTTCAGCTCTGAGGCTGGCCTCAGGTCAACCCGGAGATTTAAAGTCAATCCTGAGACAATGGATGCAAATGACTAGTCAGCACCAAGCTCCTTCCTCCTTCTTCCTCCCTATTGTTAGAGATTAAATTGTGTCCTCCACCCTCTCCCCCAAAGGCTGTGTTTGGATTCTAACTCCCGTATCTGTGAAGGTGACCCTGTTTTGAAATAAGGTAGTAGAGGATGTAGTAGTAAAGTTAGCATGAGGTCATACTGAGGTAGAGTGGATCCCAATCCTGTACAACTCATGTCTTCATAAAAGTGGAGAAGATGTGCAGACTCAAGGAGACACTGCAGGAACATCTGGAACTACCAGAAGCTAGGACAAAGACATGGAACAGTTTCTTTCTCTGAGCTTTCAGAAGGAATCAACACAGCCAACGTTCTGGTTTGAACTTAAAGCTTACAGAACTGTTCAACAATAAAATTTCTATTCTTATAAACTACCCACTTCGTGGTGTTTTGTTATCCTAGGATACTAGTATAGCATTCATCTTTCCTTCCATTGTCTATAAATATGTATTGAACACATTCTAGGTTCCAGAAAATGTATTTGTTGTTAGAGATTCAGAGGAGAGCTCAAATGTAGTCATTGCCCTTACAACTGAATGAAGGAAAATCAAGCACATAAATGCATGCATAATGAGAGACCTTGATAAATACCATGAAGAGAAGGTACAAGATGCTATGTGAATGTCTAAGAAGGGAGCATTTTCTAGCTTAAGGGTTTGGGAAAGGCTTCTGTGAGAATACAACATTTGGTCTGAGATTTGAAGGATGAATAGGAGTTACTAGTTGTTTAGAAGTGGGGTATATCCTTTCTGTCTGTAAAGGTCCTGAGATGGGAAGAAGAATGGGCTGTTGAAAGAACACACAGATGTGGAGGAGAATAATTTGATGTGAATCTGGAGAGAAAAAATATTGTGGACTACATTAAGTATTTGGTTTTCATTCTCTTAACAGTAGGAAACCAATGACAAGTTTAAGAAGTAGGGAAGAGGCAGTGGGGTGGGATGAGACTTGATCAAGTTTATATTAAAAAAAAAAGAAAAGAACTCTGGATGCAATACACAGAGTCCTGGTATGACACTTTAGATAAACACCAGACTGCTAACCACAAAGTCAACAGTTCCAACCCACCAGTCACTCCTAGGAAACCCGATGCAGGGTCTTAATGAGTCAGAACTGATTTCATAGTACTTAACAACAAGCTATGGTAGCGTAATGGTTACGTATCGGGCTGTGAACCGCAAGGTCAGCGATTTGAAACTACCAGCTATTCCATGGGAGAAAGATGAGGCTTTCTGCTCTCATAAATATTTACAGCCTCGGAAACCCTGTACAGGGTCACTATGAGTCGGAACCGACTCCACGGAACATAACAACAACAACAACAAGGTAAGAACATGGATGAAGTAAGCTGGGGAGTTGGGGAGCCACTGCTGTTGTCTACATGAGGCAATGGTTGTTGTTGTTAAGTGCCACTGAGTCAATTCTGATCCATAGCAACCCAGCATAGTGTTTCCAAGGAGCAGTTGGTGAGCTTGAACCACTGACTTTGCAGTTCAAATGACTTTGCAGTCTGATGCATTAGTCTACAATGCCACATCAGGACTCCATAGCAGCAGACATAAAGAGAAGTAGGTGGTTCAGGGAGAAATTTAGAAGGGTTGACTGACAGGACTTGGTGATTTACTTGGTATATATAGTGTGTGTGTGTGTGTGTGTGTGTGTGTGTGTGTGTGTGTGTGTCTGGGTGAAAGTATGTGAAGAGGAAAGGTCTAGAATGACATCTACATCCTTGGTTGGCAGAACTAGATGGGTGGTGGTTCCACTCACTGAGAGAGGAAATCAAGGAGCGGAAGTTTTGATGGGAGTAGAAAGTCATGAGTTTGCTTTGGACATGTTAAATTTGAAGCACCTTTGTAGTAGTTTTTTCCTCCACTAAGGTGGGGTCTTAATTAAGTCACAACACAGATGAGAATCAGACTCAGCTACAGTATTAAGACTGTCCTGAATCCCAACACTGAATCGTCAGTTTTAAGATCTGAATGTGAAACCTCAGGGCTCTCGAGCAGCCATGCCTGAGTTGCAATGCTGTCTATGACATGGACAATTTACTTTTATAAAACTGTTTCCTCTCTTACAAACCAGAAGTTTCATTGAGATAAAATATGTATTAACTTCTGTGGCAGGAGTCCTGTCTCATCCAGGAGGTAATGATTCCTCAGATAGAGCAATTTGCCGATCTGGCTTAGGAAAACATTTGGGGACATTTTTATAAAACTGTTTAGCTCAGGGTTGCTAAGGCGAAACATGTTGTGTCTTCATGGCCATCCTTAGAGCAGAAGGATACATATGACCTTACCTGTCAACTGACTCACCCTATACCTTTTCCAAGACAGAAAGACAGACAGACAGACAGAATGTAGCCCCTATGACCCTCCTCATGTTGTTTTGCTTCAATGTCTTTTTCTTTCTCCCAAAGCTCTATTGCAAAAACATCTACTTTGGCTCTTCCCTTCACCTTTCCTTCGTTTTATTTTAATTCCGATATTCATCTTTCCTATTCATTATGAACAGTGAGTGAAGCATCTAGCACAATACCAGGCACAGAGAAGCTATTCAACAATCCCCATTTTAGCAGAGGCCCAATGTGTTGCATTTACAAAGATTTTCTGCAATGCCCTAATTGCTCTTATCTGCACAAGCAATTAAGTCACCTACAGGAGCAAAACTTTTCCACTACATTAGGACCAACTATGGTGTGAGACTCTTTAGAAATGGTACAGGATCTTGAACCATGGAAAAATTGTGCTCAGAAGTTGAGGTCCCTAAACCAAATCTCTTACTCATCTTAGTCCTAGGTTTCAGAGACATAGGTATATTGTAAGGCTTTCAGGGATACAAAAGGGTGGGCTTTGTGAGAATTTTAATGTGCTCCTCTTGGAAGATGGATTTAATCATTCTGTAATTGAGCATGAGGTTCAGCATGGTTTCTTGCTCTAGGGAATTTCTCTAAAGTCTTTATGCAACTACTAATATTATATGTTGAAATCACCTCTGGCCACACAATAAATGCTGCTGATGCATCAAATTCCTGCCAAATTTACTTTTGTTCTTTAAGCATATTATTAAAACTAAAAACCAGTTGCTGTCTGACACCTGGTGAGCCCATATGCATCAGTACAGAACTGTGTTCTACAGGGTTGTCAATGGCTGATTTTTCAAAGTAGATCTCTAGGGTTTTCTTCTGAGCTGCCTCTGCATGGACTTGAATCTCCAGCCTTTCAATTATCAGATGAATGTACTAACTTCTTATACCACCCGGGGGATCCTAAGTCTGTTACTGTGTTATTGGTGGTGGTATTCTTGTTAGTGCCATCGAGTCAGTTCCTGCCCATGGCAACTCTGTATAAGGGTCAAGGAGCAGTTGGTGAGCTTGAACCACTAGCCTTGGAGTTCAAAACGACTTTGTAGTCCACATATGAACCCACAATGCCACAGCAGGACTCCATTATGTTATTAGTACTGGGAAATTTGAAATGGATTTATCTTTATTAGTCTTATCAGTGGGAATGTATCAAGTTTTGAGTTTTCATTTAAGTAATGCTAATCTGATACCTTGTACGTAGCATTTTTAGGAGCTCTGGTAGCATAGTGGTTA
>NW_006408753.1:336503-362099 GCF_000296735.1 Chrysochloris asiatica
CAGGGTCAGCAGTTCGAAACTACCAGCTGTTCCACAGGAGAAAGATGAGGCTTTCTGCTCCCGTAAAGATTTACAGCCTCAGAAACCCTGTACAGGGTCGTTATGAGTCGGAATCAATTCCACGGCACGTAACGACTACCATCACCATGTAGCATTTTATGGTTTACTAGGCATTATTTGTCCATAGAAGTTTGTTCTTACATTTTGATTGTGAAGAGCAAGGGTTCAACAGAGAAATATGAGATAGGATATTCAGAAGTGTTTAGCAAGTGATTTAATGACAATTTTTTGACACTACTATTTCTCTTTTTACTAATGGTAGGAAATACGTTATCCCATAGATTTTAAGGTAATACATGCATTAAGTCTCCAAGCAAATAGGAAGTTTGCTTATATTTTCTGCTTCTCACTAGAATAATTTTTCAATCAGAAGGATCTTCTGATTTGGCATTTTTAGGACTGTGTGTACAGAGAGAAGAATTTGCTCAATATTTCTTCAATATCTTCCTCATTAACTGATCCTCACTCAGCACCCGGCAGCCAACATATTTCTGAGTAAGTGCTTTACCAAAAGGTGGCTGCAAAAATTTTCTTTTCATACTAATCTAAACACCAGGTTCTACTAAATGCAAATGTGACGCACATGATTGGAGTGATATCATTTTATTAAAACTCTTCTCATAACCCAGCTCTAAAAGACCTTCTGTTTCTATTATAGCCAGGTTATTGATGCTAAATAGTTCAGCAAATTGGGTTGTTGAAGTGCATCTGCCATGCATTATTCATTAAGTACGTCTTACACAAATCATAGCTGTCTGTTGCTTAATCCCGGAGTCCCAGTAGCATGGCTTCTTAGGGAGTGGGCTTCCTTTGTGAGCCCAGAAATGGAGTCACAGGCCCATTCATCAGGGCAACACTTGGTTACACTGTTGGCTTCAGAATGTAGTGCATACTGGGGAAAAGGTTTAATTAATGTTCTACAGTAATGTGTCTGTTTATAAAGAAATAATGTACTATAAAATTAAGCACCATATAGTGAATGTACCTCCTAATGGCTAGGCTGGCATTTTAAGTGATCAGTAAATCACTTAAATATTAAGACTTTCTTGAACAAGGGTAATAAAAGAAGACATTTGGAAATGGTAGATACCGGTACATACAATTATCCACTAAATAAAACATTTTTATTGTGATCACAATGTTAATCACATTGTAGAACAGTCTGATCAGGAAACGTGAGAAATTTTGGGTGAAATTTTTAGTCTCCGACAAGATTAACATCTACATTAGAATGTAAGTTTCAAATATTGAAATCTGACTATAACTCTCCTCAGAGGATAGTCCTACTTTAGCTTTCTGAGGCTGGGAGATTATATTTGTAAAACCTGCAAAGCTGCTTCTTCCAATGGTTAAGCCCTTCCTTATTCAGCTCAAGGTATCTAGACTTGTGGCTTTTCCCCAGCTTCCTACCTCCAGGTTGTCTTTCCAGCTCCTGGGAGGAACACTCTGTGCTCAGACCTTTTCTGCTTCATTCAGGGTGACTGGGGACTCACCCACTTCTGGTGTCTGCAGGCACACCCTGCGATTTCCTTGGCCCTAATGTTCTATTACTTAGATGAGAGGAATCTTGAGGGCTAACTGATAAGACTTGGAGTTACCCAGCTCTCCCCTTGGAACTATTTAATGTTTCCTCTCAACTTAGCCTTCCTTTGAGCACAGAGGTCACATAGCAGTGGCTAGAATAAACAAGGGATCTGCACTATTTCCCTGTAAGGGTCTAGAGTGTCTCATTGGACTCTCGTCTGATCATCAAATCTTCTAATTTAAGTCTTTCAAACCACATGTCCCAAACCATCATTTATAGCCATCCCCACCTCACTAAAAAAAAGAAAGAAAAGTTAACAAATAGTAATTGACTTACTTTAAGGAGCTCTGGTAGCATAGTGGTTACGAATCGGGCTGTAAACCGCAAGGTCAGCAGTTCGAAACTACCAGCTCTTCTGCAGGAGAAAGATAAGGCTTTCTGCTCCTGTAAAGATTGACAGCCTCGTTAACCCTGTACAGGGTCCCTATGAGTCGGAACCGACTCCATAGCACATAACAACAACAACAACAACAACAACCTAGAGCCACTGTAACAGAAATACCACAAGTGGGTAACTTTAAAGAACCAAAGTTTATTTTCTCAAGGTTCTAGAGGTTACATGTCCAAATGAGAGTTTGAGCCATGCCAATTCTTTCTTTGTTGGTAGTCCCAAGCATTCCTTGGTTCTTTGGTGACCTTTACATAACACTGTCTTCTCTGTATTTGCATGTCACTGTGTCCATTCTATTTTTGTTTTGTTTTAAATAACACAGTGGTTAGATTTAGAACCCACCCTATTTGGATATGTGTTAATTAACATAATAAGGAAAATCCTATTTACAAACAGGATTACCTCCATAAGTTTAGGAGGTAGGCTTTCCACACACAATTTAGGGGATCCAATTGGGCTGTACAGTCCTGGTGTGGCACTGTGGGATAATGCACTGGACTGCAAGGCTGGTTTGAACTGCAAGATCAGTGGTTCAAATTTGCCAGCTGCTCCTCAGAAACTCTATACATGGTCACTATAAATTGGAACCGACTTGACGGCACTTAACAACAACAACAGTCTGGACTGAAAACTACAACGTCAGCAGCTCAAACCCACCAGCTGCTTCTTAGACACCCTATACAGGGTCATTATGAGTCAGAAGTGACTTGATGGCACTTATCAATGACAATTCAATCTATAACTGTAAATTTAAAAAGCTATCATTAACACACACACATACACACACAAACAAAAACCCAGATTCTCTATTCTCTGCTATTATGTATGATTTAGAACATTGAACAAAATGAAAATAATTTGTATGTAACATGCTAAACCAACAGTAATTCATTCAACGTGCTTTAGAAAACATCCATTTATATTTTATCTTTTACTAGGCTAATATATGTAAGATAGATTGTAGAGGGCTTTGTAAAATAAACTTGTAAATTCCAAGATGTTGTGCTTAATGGGTTGTGGTGTTTGAATCCCAGGTCTCTACTGATGAAAATTTGGCAGGTTGGGAAGTGAGATGAGGGTTTAATGAACAAAATCTAATCTAAGAGATGGAAATACTGTTGCTCTTAAATACAGAGAAATTAATGGGCTGGAAAAGGCACATACAGTTTCCACAGTGGCACCGAGTGATTTCCATAAAACAGAGTATGGGCCAACTGGCTGGGCTGTGCATGCGTGCCAAACTCGGTGGTTGAACCTGGTCAGAGGGATTAATGAGTGCTTTGTCATTCCCATGCCAGGTCTCCGGTTTACTTCAGGGCTATGCAAAGAGTGGCTTTTGACTGGTTTTAAGATGATTGGATGTTTATGTCTTTAGTTTGATAGGCATCATATAATCAGGGATTTTCTTACTGTGACCGTGAGTAATAAGGACATAATAACTATTAGAAGTTGAGGATTCCGAGATTTTAATCCATGGAAAAACATTTAAAAATCAGTTAATTTTCTGCTTTAAATTCTTATCAAAATTTCTCTTATAGTATAAATTAACAAAATCTCTGAGAAACGCCTCAAACTAGAATGTAGTTATGAGACAATGCTAGTTGCTAGGGGCAACCAGACCAGAGGCAGTTAATTAATTAACCTCTGTCATTGTGTACGGATTAAGCCACTGAGTCCTGACTAGAAAGTAGAAGGGCAAGGAGGGAGCTCTTTGCTGCTCTCTGTGTGGGTGAGGAACAGCCTCCTCTAAATACAACTTCCTATCCCTTTTCACCTCCATTTCCCAGCAGGAGGTCACTAGCTTTTGTCTAGGAGTCAGCAAAGAAGAAGAATGGAGAAACAGGGCATGAACTCAGTAAGTTTATAGAGAAAAGATCCTCAAAGGGATTAAATAAAGCTGCGAGGCTAAGAGATGAGCTAGTTTGATGCCTAGTAGGTGGCAAGAGTATCCTGTTAAGAGTGTGTGTGTGTACTGGGTGGGTAGTAGTGGTGGTTGTGGTTATTGTATGCCTTTGATTTGACTCCATAGCAACCCTATGCAAAACAGGATGAAACACTATCCAGTCCTGTGCAATCCTCCCAATTGCTAGTCTTGAGACCACTGCTATTGTCACTGTGCAAATGCATTTCATTGGGGGCCTTTCTCTTTTTAACTGACCCTTCCAAGTTTGATGTCCTATTCCAGGGATTGGTCCCTCCTGATAAAATGTCTGAAACATGAGAGATGAAGTCTTGCCATCCTGGTTTTTAGGGAGCATTTTGGGTGTACTTCTTTCAACACAGATTTGTTCTAGCGGAAGTCCATGGTACTTTTAATATCCTTCTCGAACACCATAACTCAAATGCATCAATTCTTCTGTGGTCTTCCTTATTCATTGTCCAACTTGCACCTGCATATGAGACTACTGAAAATACCACGGCTCCAGTCATGCTTATCTTAGTTTTCAAACTGATTGATATCTTTGCATTTGAACACTTTAAAGAGGACTCGTGCAGCAGATTTGCCTAACGTAATATGCCATCTGATTTCTTGACTGCTGCTTCTATGAATGTTGATTGTGTATCCAAGCAAAATGAAGTCTTTAATAACTTTAATCTTTTATCCATTTGTCATGATGTTATGTATCGATCTTGTAGTGAGAATTATTTTTCTTCTTCTTTATATTGAGGTGCAATCTATACTGAAGGCTATAGCCTTTGATTGTCATCAGTAAGTATTTTAAGTCCTCTTTGCTTTCAGCAAACAAGATTGTATCATCTGCATATCATATTCGTAATGAATCTTCCTTTAATCCCGATGCCATGTTCTTCTGCATAAAATCTAACTTCTCAGATGATTTGCTCAGCAAATAATTGAATAAGTATGGTGAAAGGATACAACCCTGTCACACACCTTTCCTGATTTTAAACTGTTCACTTGTTCTGTTCTAACACCTGGCTCTTGGTCCACTGGTCCACTTGGTCCTCATGTGTTATGGAATACCCATTCTTCACAATGTTATCCATATCTTGTCATGATCCACACGGTTGAAAGACTTTGCATAGTCAATAAATCATAAGTAAACATCTTTCTGGTATTCTCTGCTTGTAGCCAAGAGCTGTATGATGTCAGCAATGATATCACTTGTTCAAAATTCTCTTCTGAATGTGGCTTAAATTTCTGGAAGCTCAACAACACTTGATGTATTGTTGCAGTTGAATTATCATCAATGTTTTATTTGCTTGTGTTTTTAATGATATTATTCGATGAATTCTGCATTCCGTTGAGTGACCTCTCTTTGGTATGGGCCTTCCATATTTCTTGGAACAGATGAGTTAGTGATTCCAGTGCTTTGTGAGTGTGTTATAAGATTTCATGTGTATTCCATCAATTTCTTGAGCCTTGTACTTCACCAATGCTTTCAGTGCTGTGTAGTCATTTTCCTTGTGCACCATTGAGGCTCTTGATCATATGCTACCTCTTGAAATGGTTGAACATGGACACTTTGTGTTTTTGGCACAGTAACTGGATGGGATTCTTCAGTTCTTTCAGCTTGAAAAGTACTGAGCATGTTCTTCCCATGTGGTTTTCTCATTCCAGGTCTTTGCACACTTTATTTAATACTTCTTATATCCATTTTGATGTTTTCCTTCTTTCTTGTCTTCTTCATGATCTTTTGCTTTCTTCCTGTATAATGTTCTTGATGTCATCCCACAACTCTTCTGATCTTTGGTCTTTAGTGTCTAATGTATCAAATCTGTTCCTCAGAGTATCTCTAAATTTAGGTGGGATGTTTTCAAGGTCATATTTTGGCTCTTGTGGACCTATTTTAATTTCTTCATCTTTATCCGAGCAATTGGTAGTCTTTCCTACAGTCTGTCCCAGGTCTTGTTTTGACTGATATTGATCTTCTTCATAGTCTGTTCCCACAGATGTAACCAGTTTGATTTCTGTATATCCCATCCTGTGAGGTCCATGTGTATAGTCATCTTTTATGTTGTTTTAAAATGGTATTTGCAATGAATAAGTCTTTCAAAATTCTATCATGTGATTTCTAGCATAATTTCTTATACTACAGCTATGTTTTCCAACTACTGATCCTTCCTCTTTTTTTCCAACCTTTACATTCCAATCACTAGTATTTATCACTACATCTTGATTATATGTTTGGTCAATTTCAGACTCAAAAAGTTGGTAGAATGTTCTTCATTTCCATCATCACTGACTTTAGTGGTTGGTGAGTAAATTTTAATAATAGTGGTATTAACTTATTTTCCTTTTGTTGTTGTTGTTAAATGCCATCAAGTCAGTTCTAACTCACAGTGACCCTGAATAGGGTTTCCAAGGAGCAGCTCGTGGGTTTGAACTGCCGACCTTGTGGTTCACAGTTCAGTGCTGATCCTACAGAGCCACACCAGGAGTCCATATTCCTTTGAGACCTATGGATATTATCTTCCTTTTAGACCTATGGACATTATCCTATCATAGACAGTATTGTACTTCAAGATATATCTTGAAATGTTCTTTTCAATGATGAATACAATGTCATTCCTCTTGAATTTGATACCAGAGGTCATTGTAGTTTTAACAAACGATCTGCATCTGAGACTTTAGGTTTACTTTGTAAAATGATGATAGAAAAAAGTACTATTTTTGTATTTATATACACTATTTTAATAATTTTTATATTTGAAGTATGTATTAATTTTGCAAAAAATCTTTTGTTTTTACAGAAATAGAAATATTAAAATGTATTTACTGTTAATACTGGCAAAGTGTAATTTATGTATGGCATTGACTCCTTATGGATTCTGAAGTCTGGGTCACATGACAAAATGGGGGCACAAAATGGAGGATGGACGATTTACTTTCTGTAGAATCTGTGTTTGCTTCGCGTTGTGGTGGGGGATAGTTGCAAAGCAGGAAGGAAGAGAATTAGGTTGTGTATTTGTGTCTTATTCACTGCTATACAGCCAGTATGTGACTCAGTACACTCACTCTTCACTTATTAACATGGCCAAGTTCCAAAGGTCAGGTTAATATGTGAAAATTGGCATTTTGCAAAAATGAAGAATTTTTGTTAACTGATTTCAGATCATCTATTTGTCTGATTTTTAAAAAGAAAATATTGTCATAGAAATAGTTATTATTGTCATAGAAATAGTTATTGTTATTAAGTGCTGTCAAGTCAGTTCTGACTCATAGAGACCCTATTAAAGGTTTCCCAAGAGTGACTGGTGGGTTTGAACCACCAACCTTGCTTATCCTACAGCACCACACCAGGACTTCGAAATAATTGTTGCTGTTAAGTGCCATCGAGTCAGTTCCAACTCGTAGTGACCCTGTATAGTGTTTCCAAGGAGTGGCTCGTGAGTTTTGAAATGCTGACTTTGCAATTCAAGCTGACCTTGTGGTCCTGTACGTATTCTACAGCACCATACCAGGACTTCTCAGAAATTATAGTAGGAATCCATAATATTTACCGATGTGCTCATCACTAGGACAATCCCAGTTATGGATAATGCCTTTGTAGAGAAGGAGGAGACAATGTTGGGTAAAGCCAGGCTACCTAACTGGAGGACCCATGGCTTAAGAACTTCACTTCCCTTTTATTCTGGGTTAGAGCTGCCTCCAGGGTTCCATTCTCACACCTGAGAATCTGGAACCTGCCCTGCCCTCTGGACCTGACAAGTCTCTGAAGCTTGAGATTCCTGTGACACTACTTGGAACTCACTTTGTTGTTGTTGTTGTTATTGTTGTTAAGTACCATGGAGTCAGTTCCGACTCATAGTGACCCTGCACAGGGTTTCCAAGGCTGTAAATCTTTCTCCCACGGAACAGCTGGTAGTTCTAAACTGCCGATCTTTAGGTTAGCGCTGGATTTAAATGTATAGACATTTCGTTCAAACATTCTGTTTGTTGCCTCTTTATTTTCTCCTTCTTATACAACATCAAGTTTGAGCTGCAAGACTTCATGCCACACAGGAGCTTGGAACCCAGAACAGGTGCATGCTGGCTTGGTGTTGCCTGTGCATCTGTCCAGAGACCATAGCCACAGAGGAGACAAGAAGGAGCGGAGGATGTTGAGCAGTATGGCCCAGCTTCCCAGAGCTGCTCTAAGACCCTTTTTAAGGGAAAAGATGCTCCAAAGTCATGGCCATTGCCTCACTTATGTGTAACGTAATTAGATAGTAGATCTTTAACTATTGTCATAAATGTGAGATGTCAGATAGAAAGACAGTTGATTAGCAGGTGCAGTTCTTTACAGCCATCTGCATAGCCCTACATTCTCTGCTCTAGCCCTTCCTCTGCTCACCACCTCATAGTACACATAGTACTCCTAGTACTATGCTCTCATTTCTTACTATGCCTTCTACTGTTCACTTTTTGTTCAACTTTTACATGAGCAAAATGTCGCCATGTTGTTCTCTACACATTCTAAGCACACTCCTGCCTCAGGACATTCTCACCGGCTATTATTTATGCCTGGAATATTTATCCTGGATTTAGGATTGGCTTATATTTTATTTCTGTTCAAATGTCATCTCATCAGTGAATCCTTCATGATCCCCTGTTTAAAATAGTTACCCCCATTCCCCAGTCTTTCCCTAGTTCTTAACCCAGCTTTATTTTTTCTCCTTTGCATTTGTCTTGTGACATACACTTAATAACTTTTGGACTGGTTTGTTTTTCCTCACTAAAATGTACGATCCAAGAGGTAAAGGGTTTTGTCTGTTTTGTTCACTGATTTTCAATATCTAGAACAATCTCTGGCACAGAATTGTTGTTTTGTTAGGTGCACTAAAGATGGCTCCCTATGTAGAACAGAGTAATGCAGGTCCTGTGAGGTCTTTCAATTACTGTTATGGTGGAACCTGTTATTTCTGCCACTGTGTCTATCCAAGTCATTAAGGTTCATCCTCTTTTTTGCTGACTCACTATCAACCTGATGTCCTTCACCATGGACCGGTCCCTCCTGATAACATGTCTGTTCTGTGTTATTAAAAAAAAAAAAGAGAGAGAGAGAGAGAGATCACAGAATAGGAACCTCATGAAAATTTGCTGAATCAATAATGCAATGAATGAACTCCACATATTGTTTTGACTATACATAGACGTATTAATGAAGTCCTGGTGTACTGTTGTAGGATAAGCACTGGACTATTAACTGCAAGGTTGGTGCTTCAAACCTACCAGGCACTCCTCAGAAATTCTAAAATGAGATGGCACTTAATAACAATAACAGCAAGGCATATTAATAGAAGCCCTGGTGGTGCTGTAGAGTAAGCACTTGTTGCTAATCCAAGGGTTAGCAGTTCAAACCCACTAGCTGCTTCATGGGAGAAAGATGAGATTTTCTGCTCCCATAAAGATTTACAGGCTCACAAACCCTATAAAGGGCCTCTATGAGTCAGAATCAACTCAATGGCAGTGTTTCTTTCTTTTTTTTTGGTTTGAGGCATATTAATGATACAACTCAACAATTTTCTACTTTATTCACATATGAGTAGAAAAAAGTAATTTTGCTGTATTTGTTCCACAAACTTTACAAGTCTGAATGATTATTTATATAAATATTACAGAAGGAACAATTACTCTTAGAATGAAAAAAAAAAGTGTGTTGCATTAAAATGCAAACAAAACTCTGATATCATTTAAAACACAAATTGAAGTTTGAAACCAAAATTAAATTTCCCAGTTTGATAGTATGGGATCAGTAGCAATCAGAAAGCATGTCTGTGTTTGTCTTGGAAGAAGTCGTCAGAATATTCCTTAGAAAGCACAGATGACAAGGCTTCATTTCATGTACTTTGGACATGTTAATCAGGTGGGATCAGTCCTTGAAGAAAGACATCATGCTTGGTGAAGTAGAAGGATAATGCAAAAGAGGAAGAATCTCAGTGAGAAGCATTGACACAGTGGTTGCAACAAGGTGCTTCAACATGACCATGATTGTAAGGGTGGTGAGGGTCTGGGCACTGTTTTGTTCTCTCATACATAGGTTTACTGTGACTCAGAAGTGAGTCAACAGCAACTCACAACAACAAAGGACTATACCCCTACTTGTTATAATCCTCATATCAAGGTGTGAAATAGAGATACTCCATCTTGACTTTCCAGAAAAACATCTGCTTCTTAGACCTCACTTATGTGTGACTTTCTTTCTCTACCCAATGATGTCATACTCAATTTGCAGAATACAATACTGTGAGAGCTAAAATTGTAAATAATATTGCAATCAAGAAGTGATTCTTTTGTCTGCTACTTTTCATTCTTCCAAATAAAATTTCCCTTAGAAAAAGTGAGAGATTGCTTTCTTTTGTTTAATTTTGAGCATTTTCCTTATATAATTCCTTCAAAGAGTACATAGAGTAAGGAATTTTGTAACCTGTTCTCCCTCAAGGTAATTTACCTTCTAGTAAATAGCTCCTGTGAATCATGGAATCAATCTTTGAAGGTAGGGTAATGAACTAGCAGGTATTCTATGGATAGCATAAAGATGCTTTAGCTCAAAGCACTGATTTTGAAGTAAACTTCTCTGCATCTCATCTGATATTCTGCTCTTGGCAGCATTAGCTGAACTAAAATAGTGACTGACCCCCAGAAGCTGACAAAGGAATATTTCAGAGAGGGAAAACTAATTTATTCTGACTGCTTGTCAAGCGTCAGCCTAACTAGCCTCATCTTTGTGCCCCTAAAAGGTGCAGGATTCTAACCTTTGCTTCTTCAGCATCCACATTAAATAACAAAATGGCAAAGCAGTTCTGATCGGGAGGAGTATGCATTAGTATGGCACATTAATAGCAACGAGTATTTAAAAACAGTGATCTTAGGAAATCTGGGGCCAGATGGTCATATATGTTGACTTTCGTTTTTCTCCTATTAACAAAAGACATCTTTCCTTTTTAATTTAAAATGATTTATCAGAGAGTGGCTCCATTTTATAAACTTTTATAAATGATGCACATTGCTACTTGAGGTTGGTTTGAGAGTAATAATGTGCCTGTTGTACGTCCATGATTTTCTTTACAACAGGCTTGATGAATACATTTTTGAGGCTGGAGTGAGGGCAAGAGGTTTGGAAAGTTGTGTTAACCACTGAAAAACCCTTGAATCACCATATTTTTGGCTGGAGTTTACTTGAACTGCACTTCATGTGTTATCTAAGTCAGCATGCTAGTGGGCCACTTATGAGCACTGGGTAGTGTTGGAATCAAGAGCACAAGGTCTGCACAGCAGCTGAAATTATCTTTTTTAGAAAACGGAATCAGATCATGGCACTCTGTGGCCCTGGCTGTCTAACAGTTTCCAGCTGTGCTTAGAGTAAAATCCAGACTCTACACCATGGCCCCCAGTCTGTTCTGGGATGGTCCCTTCTTACTCCTCTAACTCTATCTTGTATCATTGCCTCCTTGGCTGACTCTGCTTCAGCTACTCTGGTCTTCTCTTCTGATCTTCAAACCTCCTGGGCTTCCTCCTGACTCAGGTTCTTCCTCACATGATGTTCTCTGGCTTTGGAATACTTGTCCCGTGCATTACCAAGTTTCACCAGGAGATTCCTCATCATCATTCAGGTGTTGGCTCAATTAATACTACAGCTCAAACATCGCCTCATTCCCCAGCATTCTCTGAATTTAGTCTAATAATATCCTCTCTTCCCTCAGTGTCTTTGTTGCATATTCTGTTTTCTTCATCGCATTTATCATTACTGTGTGGATTACAACAAGCTATGGACAACATTGTGAAGAATGGGTATTACATAATACTTAATTGTGCTCATGAAGAACCTGTACATAGACCAGGAGGCAGTTGTTCACACATAACAAGGGGACACTGAATGGTTTAAAATCAGGAAAGGTGTGAGCCAGGGTTGTATTATTTCACCATACTCATTCAATCTGTTTTGTTGTTGTTAAGTGCCGTTGAGTTGGTTCTGACCAATAGAGATCCTGTATAGGGAGGGTTTCTGAGGAGCGGCTTGTAAGCTTGAATTGCGGACCTTGTGGTTCAAACTGACTTTGAAGTCTAGTTCATTAACCCACAGTGACACACCAGGACTCTTTCAATTTGTATGCTAAACAAATAATCTGAGAAGTTGAATTATATGAAGAAAAACATACAGGATTGGAGGACTCACTAACAACCTATGATATGCAGATGATACAACCTTGTTTGCTAAAAAGCAAAGAGGACTTAAAATACTTAAAGTCCACAGCTTTCAGCTTTTACCTCAATGTAAAGAAAACAAAAAAATCCTCACTACTAGACCAATAAATAACATTATGATAAATGGAGAAAAGATTGATATTGTCAAGGACTTCATTTTGCTTGGATTCACTATTAACACTCATGGAAAACAGCTTTTGAGAAATCAAATGACATATTGCATTAGGCAAATTTGCTGCACAAGACCTCTTGAAAGTATTCAAAGCAAAGATGTCAGTTTGACGACTAAGGTGCACCTGATCCAAGCCTTGGCATTTTCAATCAATTCATAAGCATGTGAAATTTGGATAGTGAATAATGAAGACTGTAGAAGAATTGATGCACTTGAGTTATGGTGTTAGAGAAGAATATTGAAAGTGTCAAGGACTGTGAGAAGAACAATCAAATATGTGTTGAAAGAAGTACAGCCAGAATGCTTCTAGAAGCCAGCATGGTGAGACTTTGCCTCTCAGACTTTGCACCTATATTGTCAGGAAGGACCAGCTTCTAGGGAAGGACATCATGCTTTGTATAGTGGAGGTTCAGCCATAGAGGAGGAAGACCCCCAGTGAGATGGATTGACATAGTAGCAGCAGCAATGGTGTTAAACAAAACAAAGATGTGAGAATGACACAGAACTGGGAAGGTTTTTTTTTTTTCTATTGTTCATAGGGTCATTATGGGTTGGAATAGATTCAGTGGCACATAACAACAACAACAACAACAACAACAACAACAACAACAAAATGACCCACGGTAAGTATTTGAGTGCAAATAGTTTTTCTTGGAGGCGATCCTAGTAAGCCCTGGGAGAGGAGTGTGGAATTAAGTATGGGAAGCAACGGAAGAGAATACGGGATATTTTAATGAGCAGGTGACCTCTGTGGGCAATTGGAGATCATTCCAACTGGGAAACACTGGGTGATAATGTAGAACATATCTCAAAGTTGTCCTGTCTGAGGGGTTAAGAAGCTGTGGTATTTGTCTACCAATGTTTATCTGTTGCTGATGAGAACTGCTGCTAGGAGTACCAAGGTTCCAGCACTTAAGACCTGCCCTGCATGAGAACCGTGCTTGCCAGAGAAAGATACTGGAAACAAGTCGCAGGTGCTTACAGAAAGACTGTAGAATTGGCATGCATGAGAGTGAATATAGAGGACATATGAACTGTTAGAGATAGTGTCTGCCTCCCTCCTCTTCGCTTAGTGTGTTCTAGATGTCAAATTCCATGAGAGCAGGGATGTTGACTATTTGATGTTCCCCTGGCAGGGGGCCTGAAACACAATAGGCACTCAACAATTATGAGGAGACTTCAAAAATTTTAGAAAAATGAAATTGAAAGATAAAGGATTTTTCCCATGAACTTTTGAAGCCCTTTTGTATTAGTTGAATGAATGAAGAAATCTGAAGTTTCCCTCGAAAATATGCAGGCTCTCTGTATTTATTAAGGAGTCCTGATGGTGCTGTGGGTTAAGCATTGGTCTGCAAACCACAAGGTCAGTAGTTCAAATCCAATAGTCCTCTCTGTGGGAAAAAGTTGAGGTATCTTTACAGTCTCATAACTCTGGTCTGTACTATAGAGTCAATATGCATTGTAATTGACTTGATGGCTGTGGGATGGTCTGAATGGTTTTGCTATATTTTTTACATTCAAAGGTGGATAATACTAATGTGGCACATACAGAAAAGTTGCTGTTATGGTTAGGTGACGTTGAGTTGATTTTGACTCATAGTGACCCTCTGGACAATAGTATGAAACACTGTCCAGTCCTGCACCATTCTCACCTAGTTATTATATTTGAGCCTATTGTTGTTGTCCCTGTGCCAGTCCATCTCATTGGGGGTCTTCCTTTTTCAGCTAACCCTCTACTATACTAAATATGATGTCTTTCTTCAGGGATAGGTCCTTCCTGACAACATGTCCAAAGGATGAGAGACAAAGTCTTACTATTCTCCTTTCTAAGGAGCATTCAGAAAGGAAGAGAGATTAAATGAGACTTGGAAATGGCCCAGAAAAATGGATCTGGTTTGGAAAGGAAGGATTCAGAAGACAAATAAAGGGCTAGGATTTGAACGGTGTGCTAGAAAGCTAATCTGAGTTGGGTCTAGGCTGAGATCTAGGCTTACTAGGAACACTACTTTTGTGTAAGTGGCCTTGGTGAAATCCCTCAGCCTCTCTGAGACTCTGTTTTCTTCAACTACTTGCTTCACAGAGATGTAAAGTTAATAAAAAGAGAGAATAGATTTGAAAACATTTTTTAAAAAGAAGCCCTGTTAGGGAGAAAACTACTATTTAACTGTTAAACAATTTCAGAAGTGCCTGGTCTCTTTAAAATGTGATTGTGCCTGGCAATAGCCATTTTGACAGACAGTTATTATCACCCCGCTGAAGTGAGTAGGATAATCAATTTCCATGGTGTGCTTGATGACCTGTGGCTAAAAAGAGACTCTTAGGGGTGACTGGGTGGCTCTTATCTCATGGAAAACTGGCAGCCTGGGAATAAGGGTACCTGTGAGATATGTGCTCAGGCAACAACAGGAATTCACATCGCTGTCTGAGCTGGAAATCCATTTTGATAAAGCAAATGAGCCATGGGAACTGGAAAAGTATAATCACAGAGGGAAACAGCTCGTATGGCACTTTGAACCAGATGAAGAGGAGAATTTTCACTCTTAGTTTTGGCTAGAAGACTCACTAACTAGAAGGAAGCTTTAGTATGCCTCTCTACCAGTCAAGGAAATCTCTGGGTGCTATGAATGGTTAAAACACTTAACTGTTAATCAAAAGTTTGAAGTTTGAGTCTCCTCCAAGACAGCTCAGAAGAAAGGCCTGACTATCTACTTCCAGAGAATTCAACCTTTGAAAATCTTATGTAGCAAAGTTATACTCTGATATTCATGAGGTCACTATGAGTCAAAACTGATGTATTGGTGATTTCACTGGACTTGTCAGTGGATACCAAGACTGCCCCATATACTTACAAGACTGGCATGCAGATAAGGACACTAAGCCTGATCCGCTGGGACCACTCCACACTGCTAGGGGTTTCTAATGAAGGCATATGGAGCCCTAGTCTGAAATACAAACTCTGTATCCTCTGCAAGAAGTTGCCTTCTGGAAATCTCAGACTAGGAGTTTGCATACTGGGGGTACATGACCTAGTGTGGAAAGAGGGACCAGGAGGTGAGCAGTGCAGTCTCTAGGGGTATGAGTCTCCGCTTGGCAAAAAGTCCCTGGAGTTGAAGTGTGGTCTAGAAGGAGAGATACAAGTTTGGCCATGTCCCTTGACCTTTTGGGCTTTGCACTGATGAAGAGGTTGTGGTGTGATTGGGAGATGACCAGAGTTATGCAGGCCTTCTAAAGTGTGGGACCCAGAAAAGGGACCCAGATTGGCAGACTTGAGGGAAGTACATTTGATGCCAAACTGACTTCTTTTGACAGTTAAAGCTTTATAAAAGCAAGAGAAGTAGATTAACTGCAATGGCCCATAATTATCTAATGAGGGATAGGATAGCAGCTCTAGGATTATATGATGAGAGTAGTAAATTGAGGCAAACTCTACAATGGATCTCCATATGGCTCAGAATAAAAACTATAGTGTTTTCAATAGCTACCAGGCCATGAAGGATTTGCCACGCCTACAACTTATTGCCTCTCTGACCTCATTTCCTATAAGCCCATCTCTCCAGAACTCACTGTGCTCCGTCCACACTGGGCTTCCTGCAGTCTGTCAAACATGTAAGGCAGATTTGCATGACTTTTTCCTCTGTGTGGAACTTTCCCTGATAAATTCCTATTCTTGGTTCAAATGCCATGCTCTAGATCTCCTACTCTGACTGGCTCATGTTAAAAATGAACCTGAGACACTTTATTCCCCATTTGTTCTGTGGCTCCCAACCCTTCATGGTACCAATCATCATATAACTTCTAAAATATTTAAATATTGCTTTATTGTCTGTCTTTTTTCCTTCAGGTTGTAAGCCTCATCAAGGTAGTCAGATCATCCAGTATCCAGAAAAACATTTGGCCCGTAGTAGATGCTTGTGGTGCAGTGATCTGTTTCATATGGCACTTCTGGTCATAGTCATTGTAACTCTCACCAAATGACTGAGGGAGACCATGCAGATTGGCTATACTTCCTCTTTTCTTGATGGGTCTGAACAAGAGAAGGTGGTGGAAAATGCTAGTAAGGATTATATGATTCATTTGTGAGTGACTGTTAACATGGTTGGTTGTGAATGCAAAAATTTGGTCCTCTACTGTGGGGATTTCTTGACATATTGCTTTAGGCAAATCTGCTGCACAAGACCTTTTAAAAGTGTTATAGAGCAAAGATGTCAACTTGAGGATTAAGGTGTGCCTGACCCAAACCACCATGGTATTTTCAATAACCTCATATGCATGCAAAAGCTGAACAGTGAATAAAGAAGACCATAGAAGAATTGATGCTTTTGAGTTATGGTGTTGGAGGAAAATATTAAAAGTGCCATGGGCTGCCAAAAGAACCAACAGATCCGTGTTGGAAGAAGTGCAGCCAGAGTGCTCCTTGGAGGCCAGGATGGCCAAACTTCATCTGTCATACTTCGGACATATTGTCAGGAGGGACCAGTCACTGGAGAAGGATATCATGTTTGGTAGGGTGGAGGGTCAGAGAAAAAGAGCAAGGACCCACATTGAGGTGAATTGGCAAAGTATAGCAGCATCAATGGGCTCAAGTGTGTTAACAATTGTGAGGTTGGCCCAGGATCGGGCAGTGTTTCCTTCTGGTGTGCATAGGGTCACTATGAGCTGGTACTGACTCGATGGCACCTAATAAGAACAATTGTGTGAATTGGCCAATTTTACCATCCCACTGGGTATATAGTGAGCTGTGTCTGAGGAGGGGTGGGAAAGGATCACCTTATCGTCTAGAGAGAAGAGTCAGAAGTAGAGTATGACCCTGCATTACAGTGTCCTGAGCTCATTGTGCATGGAACCTTCTTGAGCTAGGAGATAGGGGGTTGACATCAAAGGAATTGCAAAGAAGCAGCAGAACCAAGAATCGGAGCATGACAGAGTGGTGGGCTTCCTAGTCTATGGGAGTGCTTTAGGCAGGAGACTTGCTTGTAGAGTGGGGTACCTCCAGGCACATAATTGGGAGAGCTACTGATCTACAGGGAGCTCTGGTGTGGCTCTGTGGGTTAATGCGCTGGACTGCAAAGTCGGTTTGAACCACAATGTCAGCAGTTTAAGCTCACTAGTCACTCCTCAGAAACCCTAAACAGGATTTCTGTGGGTCGGAACTGACTAGACAGCCCTTAACAACAATAGCAGCAGCTGATCTACAGAGCTAGAGCTGTGCATCTTTAGACTGAGGCTTATGGCGGAGTGGCATGTCCTTTGGGCAATTATTAGCAGCACTAAAAGAGCTGACATGTAACCCACAGACTTGGGACTAACCACATCTACAACTGTTTGAGTCATTTCCTTGATATATACTTCTCTTTTTATATATGTATATGTGTATAGATGTGCATAGATGTGTATATGTATATGTGTGTATGTATGTCTATATGTGTATATGTGTGTGTGTGTATAGATTTGTATAGCTGTATATATAAATATGTATTGTTGTTAAGTCCCATCGAGTGGGTTTCAACACATAACAACCCTGTACAGGCTTTCCAAGGCACGGATGGTGAGCTTGAACTGATGACCTTACAGTTCAAACTGATTTTGCAGTCCAGTGTCACATCAGGATTCCATAGATGTGTATATAGGTGTAATACAGATATATTGTTGTTGTTGTTAAGTGCCATCAAGTGTGTTCCAACTCATAGTGACCTTGTATAGGGTTTCCAAGGAGTGGTTGGTGAGTTTGAACTGAGGACCTTGTGGTTCAAACAAACCTTTTGGTTCAGTGCTTTAGCCCACAGCATTACACCTATATAGATGCATGTGTGGATGTATAGATGGATGGATGTATAGATGTATATATATGTATGTATATATAGATGTATATGTTATTGTTAAGTGCCATCGAGTTGGTTCTGACCCATAGCTGCTCTGTACAGGGTTTCCACAGAGGAACTGTTGAGCAGTGCCACACCAGGATTCCTTGTATATGTGTATGTATATACATACATATACACACACACACATGGAGTCCTGGTGTGGTGCCTGTAGGTTAATGCACTGGACTGCAAGGTTGGTTTGATCAACAAGGTGGCAGGGTTTCTGAGGCTGTAAATCTTTGCAGGAGCAGAAAGCATCATCTTTCCCCCGTGGATGGGCTGGTAGTTTTGAACTTCTGACCTTAACATTTGCAGCCCGATTTGTTACCACTGTGCTACCAGAGCTCCATTTATATATATATATGTGTGTGTGCTTTTAGGCAGGAGTTCTAAAATATATATGTATATACGCTTCACTGGTTTTGATTCTCTAGAAAACCCAGCATAAGACATTCCCTGATAAACTCTATTATCTATGTGGTTATTGTAACAGATTATAGAACCCAGCAGGGTAGAGTACCATGGGAAGGATGGCTGACTGTTGTCAGAATTGATAAGTAGGTTGGAAGGTGGAGGCATATATGACCTCTACCTCACAGGAATCAGTCTTGGCCTGACATATTTTGATTCTTCTTCCTCCTTGTGAAGTCAGACACTGCCCTTACACCATTTTTACAGTGCCCTTAAAATATCTGTTTAATGAATGAAGTAAACTGAGTTAAG
This sequence comes from Chrysochloris asiatica, assembly GCF_000296735.1. Lineage (NCBI taxonomy): Eukaryota > Metazoa > Chordata > Mammalia > Afrosoricida > Chrysochloridae > Chrysochloris > Chrysochloris asiatica. Next base: position 355,443 of record NW_006408753.1, read on the forward strand.
GTAAATAGCAAACAATATATATATATATATATATATATAATAGTAGTTTATAAAATATCTTTAGAGTTTCTGAAAATTTCTTAAGTTTTTCATATAAGCAGAGAGATAATGCTTAGATATTTGCATGAAGCTTTCATTTGTCTACCATTTTTCTTGTGATTTCATGGCTATCATCTGGTGAGACAGTAGCCTTCATTATCTGAAAGAGTATAGATTCAGACAAAACAATGAGTCAAGGAATGCACATTCTGCCCTTTCTCCCTCTATTTCCTTTATTTTTCACTTTTCTTTACCTCTGCTAGATTTTCCATTTTCTTTCCTTCTTCAAACTTGGAGCAAGCCACTATACTAGCTACATTCAGAGATGGGTAAGATCAGTTACAGGAATTGGCAGTCTTGTAGGGGGAAGAAATCTTTTCAGTTGTATAAAGTACTATAGTGAAGGTGTGCAAAGACACTATGAGAACCATGAGTAGATTGTTCTGGAAAAGAAAGAAGTGAGAAGCTACCAGGGAAGATGCTGGATATGTGGAATAATATGCTGTATTTGTTTTGAAATTCTTTAATGATTTGGAATCCAAATGATAGTTTTCAGTTATTTGAAAAAAATTTCCATCTTGAAAGTTCATTTGCTACTCATTCTGCATACATTTTTTTTCTCTGATTCTTTCTCTTTGTGTATCAGGCATACTTTTGATGACGACAGTATCAAAGATCGCATCAACAATAATAGTAATAATAGAAATCAGTGTTCCAAAAATGTGCCAAATTCCTTGCATGAATTCTCTCATTTAATCTTTTAACAAGCCTAGGAAGAAAATGCTGTCATGATCCTCATTTTATAGTTGAGGGTACTGAAGTATCAAGAGTGTTATAACATATGGTGCTGTCATTGTTTAATGAGTCTTTCTGATTTGGACTGTCTATGTGTACTTTCCACATCATCACAAGGTACCAATATGTGTCATAAATAAACTGATATTGTTACATATAGGACAGACATGTGAGTGAAAATGTGCTGCTGGAAAAGTGGTAAAGTCAACAAGCCACAAATGCATATACTATGGAGAAGAGTCAAGGAGCTTTAAAATGCTTACAAGAATGTAGAGGTCTTAGTCTTTTAAATGATTGTATCTTAAATGCTATGTAGAAAAATGTCCTGTGCCTTCCTTTTATGGATAAAAACATTTGGTTTATTACGTCAGTTTCCTTACAGTAGAATATTTAAATAAGATCACCAAGTTTTTAGAGAATTTTAGAGTTCAGAGAGTTAAAAAAATGACAGTGCACCACGTGTAGACCTGGCATGGTGTAAATTTCTTTGTGGTACTTTGTCAATGATATTTAATCCTGTTTTCTAAGTACATCAGCTTTTCTGTTGTTATATCTCTTTCCTATTGAATTGTGGTAATGGGTAGTGGTTTTAGATACTTTTCAATTATTCCCATGGTACTTTGTGCTAGCCAAGAAGCTCTAAGAGCCACTCACTCTTGCTATTCAGGTTTCCCAAAGCCTCAGAATTCACTTAACACGTTGATAACTAGATTGTGATTCTCAGTCATGCTGCTTTGAGATGTTTTAAATGGTCTCCAGTTCTCTGAAGTAATGCAAGGAATTAAAAAGTCTCTAACAAGCAGTGTTGTACTTTTCTTTATTTACATATTTTTGCATGGAATGAATTATTGTATATGACTGAAAAAGTCAATAAAAGACCAAGAGATGTAACTGATTTGAACATGAGTAACTTCAGCTGTTTTTTGAAGTTCTTACTGATATTTTCAACTTTTGTACTTTGGATATGTTGTCAGTAGGGACCAGTCTATGGAGAAGCAATAAAGAGGAAGGACCCCCAATGAGCTGGATTGACACAGTGGCAACAACAATGGGCTCAAACATAGCAGTCCTGAGGATGGCACAGGACTGCATAGTGTTATGTTCTGCTGTGTACAGGATTGCTATGAGTTGAAACCAATTTGATGACACCTAATAACAACTGCATCCCTGGAGCCATGTGATGTATTTAGTGAGAACCAGAAATCGTAGAGATCTAGGATGTAACACATACAGGACTGCGGTAGATGGATTTTATTGCATTTGTAGATTTTGATTATACATATAGTTGCTGAGTAAATAGTGTTTATATTTATTGGTGGAGCCCAGATATATACATTCACACTATTGTAGAGCTTTTATAAATTCTGTGTTGTTACCTGCTTTAACCCACATTTATGGATGTGTCCCACCATCCACCTATCAGTTTACTGAACTGCAGTGGCCTGGGCGCTGCGATGATGCTGAAAGCTAATGCACTGCTATTTTATAAGCTAACAGGATCATCCATGGTGGATGAGTTTCAGAGGAGTTTCCAGGTTATGACAGAATTAGATAAAAGATCTAGTGAACTACTTCCAAAGATTAGCCAATAAAAAATCCTTAAGGATCACAACAGAACTTTGCCTCGACTCACTGGCTTTGGATAGGCCAACAAAATGGATCAACCGCTAAGGAGGACATCATGTTTGATGAAGCAGGAGGCCAATGAATAGGAGGAAGACCCTTGATAAGATGGATTTGCATAATATCTGCAATGACAGACTTGACCGTCCCAGGGAACAAACTTGCCAATCCATTCATCTCATGCTCAGTAGAGACTTGCATGTTGCTATAATGCTGAACCAGGAAGGACTGAGCAATGTTCCATTCTGCTGTACATAAGGTCACTTTAAGCTGGAGTTGATTTGATGACATTTATGTCGATAAGGAGTCCTGGTGTGGCACTGTGGGTTAATGTGCCAGACTGCAAAGCCGTTTGAACTGCAAGGTCGGCAGTTCTAGCTCACCAGCTGCTCCTCAGAAATCCTATACAGGGTCGCTATAGGTTGGAATTGACTTGACAGCACTTGACAACAACAACAACAACAACATGTAGGCTAAGTACAGGACTGCTAATCACAAAATCGGCAGTTCAAACCTACCAGCTGCTCCTTGGAAATTTTATACAAGGCTCATTGTGAGTTGGAACTGACTAGATGGTACTTAACAACAACAATCTATCTTAATTAGAAATAATTGAAGGTCCCTTTCCCAGAATTGTTTTACCTGTAGCAATGATATTTATTGTGCAATAAAGAAGTTTCAGTGGCAACACTAGTTATAGCCAAATGACATCTTAAATAAAATAAAATAAAGGCGTTTTCATAATGAAGGCTGAAGATCTGAAGAGCAACTATATAGAAATAAAACATTGTTGTTGTTGTTGTTGTTGTTAAGTGCCATAGAGTCGGTTCCGACCCATAGCGACCCTGTACAGGGTTTCCGAGGGTGTAAATCTTTACAGGAGTAGAAAGCCTCATCTTTCTCCCGCGGAGCAGCTGGTAGTTCCAAACCACTGACCTTAAGGTTCGCAGCCCGATTCGTAACCACTACGCTACCAGAGCTCCTTTAAAAATAAGTATCATTTCTGTCTTACTTGGCAAGTGGATCCCCAATATGCAACAACTATTAGGTACCCTAAATCTTTGAATCAATGATCAACTTATAAAAAGCAGTGTTTAGCATGACTATGGGATCCTGGTGTGGTGCTGTCAGATAAGCACTGAACTGCTAAATGCAAAGTTGATAGTTCAAACCCACCAGCTGCTCCTCAGAAGGCCGATATAAGGTCCTATAAGTTGGAATTGACTCAACAATACTTACAACAGCAAGTCTGATGATAGGTGTGCGATAGCTTTTCAGTAACTCACTGATTTAGACAGGAACTCTAGAGATTTATACTGAAAAGAGAACCCAATGCTTCTTAAAAATGGGTGCTAGGTGGGACCCAGGTAGGTTAAAAATAGATTTTCAGGCACTCTTATCTTACTTTTTCACTCTAATCCAGCTCCGTTTTTTTTTATCTTGCTGCTGGTGTGACCAGCTAATCCACAGTCCTTTGTGATTCCGAAGCATAGGCAAATTTATTGCAAAGCTGTTCCTTACAGTAAAACCTTGAATTTCCTTCATAGTATATTTAAAATTTACAACTCAAAAATTCACTGTGAAGGGACCACTTCAGTTTTGGGCTCTGCCCAGTCCCTGAAATAGTGTGGTGTGCTAAAAATAAACACACGCTGCCGAGAAGCATTTACAACATTCTCAGTAGAAGCTTTAAACTTTCACTTAAAGGTTAGTGAAAGTTGGCTCTATAGAAAAAGCAAATTTATTTAAATACCATTTTTACACTCATTTCATAATAGTAACATTTTATCTTTTTTACAATGATTTATAGGCACTGGAGCAGTACAGGGAAGTCAGGAAGAAAAAAAAAAAATCAGTTAATGAATACAGCAAAAAAAGTACCAAAAATGAAGAAGAAAAAAAAATCTGAAAGCTAAAGAAGAGAGAATAATTGATGGTTCCATTTTAGCTTAATGTTATTTCTGGATCTCTTTTATAATGTGTTATTTACTGCATAGTTTAGAGTTGACAGAAAATAAACAGCATTTGCAATATAATGTCTTTAGCTCTGCTATGCACTTGCTCATCCCACTTGCCTGTCAAGTTAGAACTTCAACCAACATCCGTCAAAGTCTCCTGTGATGGAGTCTGTTTTTAATAAGCCCAGCACTATAATTACCTTATTGCAAAGTTAAAGCCAAATGACACTTATGATGAAGGTTTCATGGCTAAACAGTAAAGTCAGTGAAGCATATGCATACCAACTGTCAGACAGGAAATAGCTGTTTGAGAATTCGTTTCTGTATTGCTTGACGAGGGTCACTTAATTTGTACTTGGAAAGTTTACCACAGTTACAACAAGTAGCCAAGAAGGAAAAAATAATTAATAGCAAGGAAAATACAAGTCCCTGTGTAGGACAAATGATTTGCACTTGACTACTAACCCAAGGGTTGGTGGTTTGAACCACCCAGCTTCATCACAATGGAAAAAGAGCCTCGGTAATTTGCTTCCATAAATATTACAGCCAAGAAAAATCTGATGAAGCTTGGTTTTACTTTATAACAAATCATGTCACCATGAGCTGGAATCGACTTGACATCAACTTAATTTTTATTTATTTATTTATTTATTTTTTACTGTATCATAGAAGATAACTTGGAAAGAAGCTTTACTGGCAGAGTTTTGAAAAGACAACTGCAGAGCATCTGGACTCAGCCACATCTGTACTAGTTGTGCCAGGACCTGTTTCCTAACTCTCTTATTGTTAGTTGTTGCAGATCAATACTAGATCAATACATGATGGGTTCCTCTGAGGTGGAGGCTAAAGATACCCCAAACATCTAAAAGTTTCCAACATGTTACATCATTCCATGATCCTTGATATTAATCACCACATCCTTAGGTTCTGCAATATGCTGTAACGTCTCACAGACTCAACAACTGTCAAAAGAAATGGCTCATAGTACTGTGGAGGCTGACAAGTCTCAGACTGTAGTTTAGTGGTCAGTCTAGAAGATTCTCCTCAGCCTCATAGTCTCAAGATCTGAGGAACCCAATTGCTGATTTTTAAAAAAATCTTGATGCTGTGGGAGCTGGTGAGTCAGATCAGGTGATAGGTTGTAAGTCCTACAAACGGGAGGCCAGAAGTGATGGGAAAAAGGCAAGATCCAGAGCAAGAGAGCAAACTTTGTCCGAGTCTTCCTAGATATTAGACTCAGACCATCCGCCCAAGAAAAACTAAAGACGGTGACTTGAGTCACATACTCTCTAAAAGTGGGTGCCTCCTTAATCTATTGTTTCACCTAATCCTTAAACGTTTATTATTGTTAAGTGCCATTGATAATGACTCTGTATAGGGTTTCCAAGAAGCAGCTGATTGGTTTGAATCACTGACCTTATGATTCAAATTAACCTGGTGGTCAGTGCTTTACCCTACAGTGTCATACCCTCATTAACAAGTCACTTCACAATGAATCCATAATCACAGGTAGAGAGGCTAGGATTTACAATATATCACAGAGTGAAACAATAAGACTAGAAGGCACATAATAAATAGTTTCCCTGCCATTACCTTCCAATCAGCCCCAGACTCAGGGTGACTGTAGGCATAATGGAAAGAAATGCTACCTAGTCTTATTCCATCCCGCAGTTGGTTGTGAATCAGACCTTTGTGATCTGTAGCGTTTTCATTGATTGGTTTTTTGGGAAGTAGAATGCCAGACCTGTCTTTCTAAGCCATCTGAACCTAGAAGCTCCATTGGAACCTATTCACTGTCACAGCAACATACAAACCTCTGCTGAGAAATGGGTGGCACACGATGTGCTTTGGTCAGGAATCAAAACTGGATCTCCTGCAATGTTGTTGTTGTTATGTGCCATCGAATCAGTGCAGGGTTTCTCATAGCGACCCAGTATAGGGTTTCTGAGGAACAGCTGGTGGGTTTAAACAGTTAGAAGTTGAATGTGTATTCTACAATGCCACACCAGGCTTCCTGCATTTTTGTCGTTGCGTGCCATCTAGTTGGTTCCAACACATAGCGACCCTGTATGGGGTTTCTGAGGAGCGGCTGGTGGGTTTGACCCACCTGCCTTATGATTTAAACTGACCTTGTCCAGTGCTTTGAGTTCTACCACTGAACCTCTTATGCCCCTTGTTTTCTAACTGAAAACCTAGTAATCCAACCATTTAAAATATTATTGGAATTTTATAGGTGGGTGCC
>NW_006408753.1:362439-364788 GCF_000296735.1 Chrysochloris asiatica
CCAACCAGTAATGCACTGTAATCTTTACTCCATGCCTTCCAACCAGTAATGCACACCTGGGGAGGCCCGGGCCTCTGTTTTATTTAGGGGAGGAGCTTCACACCAAGCTGGGAGGGACTTAGGCAAGGTACAGCTAACATCAGTACTTTTCCAGACATTCAGGTAACTTTACATCATACTTCCCTGGTTTGAATCCCAGGCCAGCAACTTGGTTTCTCAGGCCCAATTAACGTATCTATAGCCCCTGAGCATAGTTGGGGGAAGGTGAAAGGTAAGGGCAAAAGCTTGGGCGGAGTCCTGCTGTTTCGGCTTCCTGAGCCAGGTTTTCAGGAACTTGGCTGAATAGCTAAGTGGATGGCTTTTTTGTCTGTAGAACAAGGAACTGTGAAGTAGCTAAGATATTTTTAGTTAATCCTTTGGAGAAAGGCTTGCAACTTTTAGTCTTAGGCTTTAGGAAAATATCACATTTATCTGTGGATTATCAAAGGCTCCATGTATTAAATTAATACATATAACTGAATATTAAGATGAAAGACAATTTGCTATTAACTGCCAGTGGCCTCATTTGTTACACTCGGCCCTAGAGGGCCTCGAACCTCTGACTAGTCTTACATGGTCCGCAACAGGTGGGGAAACTGCTCTACATTGTTTCCCCTACATAACAGCTGCCATGAGGTAGTCTCTGGTCTGACATGGTCCTGAGTGAGGTCTGGATAGAAATGCAGTTTTCTTTACAAATATCTCATACTGAGTTGTTAAAGACAGGAAAGTAGAGATGTATTTATTCTAACAAATGATTGTCCTCTGTACTTCATGGCAAAGATCCATCTCTATTTTACAGTGTTTGAAGTTTTACATTTTTGTGACAATCCCAATCAATTATCAATTGATAGATCAGTAAACATCACATCACAGAATCTTTCACAAAGAATCTTTGGAAATGAATAGAGTCTTGCTCTTATCTTAGCATATGTGGATGATGATGACAGAGTGGCACTGTGCCTGAAGGTTAAGAGCATCATTTCCATTTAATGGATGATCAAAAATGAATCATGGAATCACTTGACTCATTGAAAACCACTGGGCTAGTAAATGTGGATTATGTTGTCTCCTTCCAGTACCTCAAAGCAGAAATACAGGCTTCTTTCCTACTCTTCTCTTAAGGTACTTCTGGGCATTGGTAATGGCACCAGATTCTTTTTCCAGTTCACTTGAGGGGTAACACTGCATCAGCCTAAAGAATCTCTCTGCTGGCAGATCATTTAAGAGTGCCCCTGCAGTGACTCTTATTCTCAATGTAGTATGTAACCTTTGTAGCATCAGACCTCAAATCCGTTTACTAGGAGATAGGGCATTTAAACTCTCAGGACAGGGTTATAAAAAAAGAAATCATTGAAGAGTAAGAATAACTTTTAAATGATTGACTTAAAATCACAGGGTTACAAAATCAGATGTGAAAAAAAGAGGTTATATTTCAGGTTGTGTGAGTTAACAGCCAGTCACTGCCATGCTTATACTGACAAAAATGGCAATTGATGAAAATGAAATGTTGGTTCTTGGGTGTCATTTTTATACAATGTCTGGAAGTCCCTTCAATTGAGTTATCATATATAATGCAACATACAAAGGACATTTTAGGGAGTCAGTGTGTACAATACACTAACAAATGGGCTGTTTGAAAGCTGGAGCCCTGTCTCACTTAGTGTTAACTGTGTTTTGTTTTTTAATTTGGGGTGTTTATTCCCCTAGAATATTTCTCAGTTAAATATATATTTCAAAGTTGGAGATCCCACTAGGATCTTGACAGCTATAATTTAATAAGTTTTCTGATCATTACATCTTAACCCTCTCAACATTGCTGTCATTCTTCATACAGTTGGGCAGGGGGAAGCCAAATAACTCTTGTATTTAAAGAAAAAAGATATGGAAATACTTGACTAATTTCATTTCAGATCTGTTACACTAAAAGTAGATATCAGCAATATAAGCTGTTTGTAATCCAGTAAAAATGCATTCCAGTAACTTAATTGGATACAGGCATTACGAATGGATCTTCTGTGGAGCATTGCTCAACTGTAATGGCAATAACAACATTTTGTAATTCCATTCCTGTTACTCATTAGAAATAAGACTTTGAAAGCATGGACATTTGTAGAGAGGGCCTACAAAGATTTATAATCATCAAGTCAATTCTGACTCATTGCAACTCCAGAGGACATAGTATAACTGCCCCATAGAGGTTTGTGTTTTTTTTTTTAAGTTTTTATTGTGAATTGATTGAAAGTTAACAGATCATCGGTTTTACATTCAACAAATTCATACAACTTGTTTCACATCAATTAACAGTAT
>NW_006408753.1:365528-367551 GCF_000296735.1 Chrysochloris asiatica
TTTTTTGTTTTTTCTTTAAATCTCTAGTTGAGTTCTGATTATCAAGCCATCGAGGCTAGGTCAAATGGGTTCTATCTGCAAGTTTGTGTGTTCTTTTGCATCTCCCCTCACTTCATATCAGCTGCATGTTTCACTCTCAGCTCTAGCCCTCCATGGCTATGTCCTTTTCCATGGACTTAGGTGTTCCCAGGTCTCATCACACTTTGGACCAACCAGCCCTTCCTTTTCTCTCTCTCCTCTCCAGGTTAATGGGAGTCTATGGATGTGGTTGAACTCAGCCCATTTCTTCATTGCTGCCTTTCCTCCTCTTCTGATCATGAGTAGACCAATGTGGTCACCAAAAAGCTTATATTCCTACTCATGTTTTCCCTTAGAGTTTCCATCTTAGAGGGGGGGTTTGTCTTGAAGTTACTCGATTGCTTGCTTTGATGGTTTCCTGGTGAACAACTTGCGTATTCTCATAGTAGCCAATCATACTACCATTTTTGTTTTGGGTTTTTCCTGATGATCTTTCTTTGAAGATATATCTTCTGTGGCTCTGTCTGTTCCAGGCTGATGTGCTTGTCGTTTCTAGTGGGGATGTCCCACCTCAGAAGGTTCTGGATGGGACTCAGGATTCCACCTAAGGTCCTATATACTGCAAAGGCTCTGCAAGAGGCCTGTTTCACTGGGCAAGTTCTAGATCTCCTTTTAGGGATTCCAATCAGTTATAGGTTGATGATGGGCTTACAAGCTTTCTGTAACCGTGTTTACCAACATTCCTTTCTATACCACTCAAGTGTCTATTTTACAATAGTAGGCAAGGGAAACTAATATTCATAAGACAGTCAAGCATCTAGTATTATTTCCCCTTTTCAGGCTATACCTCGATCCTTGTATCACAGAACCCTGTTGTTCCAAGTTTGAGTACGCATCACTATTTACCTCCGTTACATTTAGCCCATGGAAACCTGTCTCAGTGTTCCCCTATGTACCTTATTCTTCCACCCCTCACACCCTTGTTGTGTGTGTCCCCTACCTTGTACTCTACCATCGCTTCCCTCCACCTCCCCCAGTGCCCCCACTCCACCTCCCACTGGTAACCAACAAAGAAAAAAATTTTTTTTCCACACTTTAGTTTCGGTATCTTTTCTTAAGCTTTTACAATAATGGTCTTTTGCAATATTTGTCCTTTTGTGACTGACTGATTTCTCTCAGCATAATATCCTTAAGGTTTATCCATGTTATCTGGTGACTTACAGCTTTCTTGTTATTCTTCAAGGTAGCATTATATTCCATAGTGTGATATACTAAAGCTTGTTTATTCATTCTTCCATTGATGGGCACTTAGGTTGTCTCCATCATTTTCCTATTGTGAATACTGCTGCTATGAACTTTGGTGTGCATATATCTACTCATGTTATGACTCGTATATCTTGTGGCTATATACCAAGTAGAGGAATTGCTGGATCATAAGATATTTCTATTTCCAACTTTCTGAGGAAGCACCATACTGATTTCCATAGTGGTTGGGCCAGTTTGCATTCCCACCAGCAATGTAGGATTGTCCCAGTCCTGCCACATCCTCACCAGCATTTATTATCATCTGCATTTTTTAACTTCATTGCTATTGCTGGTGTGAGATGAAATCTCATTGTTGTTTTGCTTTGCATCTCTCTAATGGTTAATGATCATGAATATTTGTACATACGTTTGTTGGCTACCTGAATCTCTTCCTTGGTGAAGTGTTTGTTTATGTCCTGTGCCCATGTTTTAATTGGGTTACTGTCTTTTTCTTGAAGAGGTGTTGTAAGTTTCCTATAGATTTTAGAAATTAGTTCCTTGTCTGGTATGTCATTGCAGAATATTTTTTTCCCATTCGGCAGGCTCCCTTTTTATTCTTTTGGTGAAATCCTTTGATAAACATAAGTTTCTAATTTTTAGAATGTCTCAATCATCTATTTGGTCTTCTTTTGTTTGCATAATTTTTGCAATGTTTGGTAGTCTGTTTATGCCCTATATTATTGTTGTTGTTGTTAAGTGC
>NW_006408753.1:368231-381129 GCF_000296735.1 Chrysochloris asiatica
TTTGTAGTTTTCTTTGTATAGGTCCTTTGTATTTCTGGTTACATTTATTCCTAAATATTTCATCCGTTGGATGGCTATTGTAAATGGTACTGCTTTCCTAGTTTCCTTTTCAGAGTTGTCAGTATTAGTATAGAAGAATTCAACTGAATTTTATGTTGATCACGTACCTTGCCACATTGCTGAATCTTCCAATGTGTTCCTGTAGTTGTTTTGTTGGGTCTCTGGGGTTTTCTATGTATAGGATCATATCATCTACAAACAGAAAGAGTTTTACTTTCTCTTTGCCAATTTGGATGCCTTTAATTTCCCTGTCTTTCCTTATAGCTCTGGCTAACACTTCCAATACACTATTGAATGGGAGTGGTGACAAAGGGCATCCTTGTCTGGTACCTGTTCACAAGAGGAAGGCTTTCAGTTTCTCTCCATTGAGAATAATGTTAGTTGTTTGTTTTGTATACATGCTCTTAATTATGTTGAAGAATTTCCCTTCAATTCCTACTACTTTGTTGAATGTTTTTATTAGGAATGGATCTGGATTTTGTCAAATGCCTTTTCTGCATCAATTGATATGATCATGTAGTTCTTTTCCTTTTTCTTATTTATATGGTGGATTACATTGATTGTTTTTCTAATGTTGAACCATGCTTGCATCCCTGGTATGAATCCCACTTGGCCATGATGGTTTTTTTTTTTTTTTTTGATGTGTTGTTGAATTCTGTTGACTTGGATTTTGTTGAGAATTTTTACATCTATATTCATGAGGGATATTGGTTTATAATTTTTTTTCTTAATGGTGTCCTTCCCTGGTTTTGGTTATGAGGGTTATGCTTCCTTCATAAATGTATTAGGAAGTTTCCCATGCTCCTTTATATTCTGGATTAATTTGAGTAGAGTTGGTGACAGCTCTTCCCAGAATGTTTGGTAGAACTCACCAGTGAAGCCATCTGGACCTAGACTTCTTTGGGTTGGGAAATTTTTGATGACCTGATCAATTTCTTCCTTTGTTATGAGTCTGTTCAAGTTTTCTACTTCACTCTGTGTAAGTTTAGGAAGGTCATGCTTTTCTATAAATGTATCCTTCTCGTCTAGATTTTCAAATTTGTTGGAATATAACTCTTCATAATATTCTGTTTTTATCCTTTTTCTTTCTGTTGTGATATCACCCATGTGGTTTCTTATGTATGGTATTTGTGTCTTCTTCCTTTTTTCTTTTGTTAGGCTTGCTGATGGTTTGTCAATTTTATTAATTCTTTCAAAGAACCCCTTTCTTGTCCTGTTGATTCTTTCTATAGTTTTTCTGTTTTCTATATTGTTTATTTCTGCTCTAATCTTTATTATTTCCTTTCTTCTGTTGACTGTAGGTTTACTTTGCTGGTGTATTTCTAGTTGTGGAAGATGTTGTGTTAATGTGTTGATTTTGGTTCTTTCTTCTTTTTGGATGTGTGCATTTATTTGCAAAATACTCTTCTTTTAGCACTTCTTTAGCTGTGTCCCAAAGATTATGGTATGTTGTGTTATAGTTCTCATTTGTTTCTAGGAAATTTGTGAATTCATGTTTTATTTCTTCTACTATCCAGTCACTTTTAACAGAGTGTTATTCAGTTTCCATGTATTTGACTTTATTTCTTTTGTCTTCCTATTGCTGATTTCTAATTTTATAGCATTGTGGTTTGAGAAGATGCTTTGTAGTAGTTTGATGTTTATAAATTTATGGAGGCTTGTTTTATGGCCTAACACATGGTCTATTCTGCAGAATGTTCCATGTGCAGAGGAAAAAAATGTGTATTGTGCTGTTGTTGAGTTGAATGCTCTGTACATATCTATGGGGTCCATTTGGCTGAGGGTGCTATTTAGTCCCTCTATGTCTTTGTTGAGTTTCTTTCTGGTTGTTCTATCCTTTTTCAAAAGTGGTATATTAAAATATCCCACTGTTATTGTAGGTTTGTCTAGTTCTTCAAATTTATTAGAGTTTGCTTTATATATTTTGGAGCTTTTTCATTGGGAGCATAGATATTTATTATGGTTATGTCATCTTGTTCAATTGTCCTTTTAATCATGAGATAATGTCCATCTTTATCGATTATGCTGATTTTTGCCTTAAAGTTCATTTTATCAGAGATTAGCATTGGCACTCCTGCTCCTTTTTAATTGAAATTAGCTTCATATATTTTTTTTTCATTCTTTGACTTTTAGTTTGTTTATATCTTTGTGTGTAAGGTGTGTCTCTTGCAGACAGCATATGGGAGGTTCTTGGTTTTGTATCCAGTTTGCCACTCTCCAACATCTTTTAACTGGTGCATTTAATCAATTTACATTCAGTGTAATTATGGATAAGTATGAATTAATTGCTGTCATTTTGTTTGTTTTTTTGTGGTGCTGTTGGTTTCTTTTTTCTGCATGTCTTCCTGTGCTGAGTTCATATTTTTTGTGATCCTTCTTCTTGTCAGTTTCTTCATAGATTTAATATTTCCATGTTCTTCTTGGATTTGCATTTTCTTGGTATGTTGTGAAGTGTTAATATTATTTGAGGTTACCGTATATTCTATTAACTTTTCCCTCCATTTAAAACAGTCTATTTTAACCTATAATCTACCTGACTTTCTCATTACCTGGATCTCTGTTCCTATGTGTTTACATTCTTTCACATTGTAATTGTTTTGATAATAGACTGACCTCCCAGATACTCTGAATCCATTCTTACAGTTTTGTTCTGTTCTCAACTTTTCCATTTTTTTTATTGAGTTCTGGTGGTGCTGCCACGTATGTCAGTCTCTGCTTGTTGTCTTTTCTTGTTGGTTCACAATCCACAAAACTCCCTTTAGGATGTTTTGCAGCACAGGGTTGGTTTTGGCATAATCCTTTAGTTTTTGTTTATCCTGGGATGTTTTGATTACACCATCTTATTTGATGGACAGCTTTGCTGGGTAGAGGATTCTTGGTTGGCAGTTTTTTTTCTTCCAGGTTTTTATATATGTCTCCCCATTGCCTTCTTGCCTGCATAGTTTCTACTAAGAGATCCGAGTTTAATATGATTTGTTTGCTTTTGTATGTAACACTTCTCTTTTCCAGCTGCTTTCAGGATTCTCTCCTTATCTCTGATTTTGGAGAGCTTGATTATTTTATGTGTAGGTAATTTTCTTTTGGGGTCTATACTTTCTGGGTTTTGTTGAATTTCTTGAATGCTTATCTTTTCACTTTTCAGGATGTTAAGGAAATTTTCTTCCACAGCTCTTCAACTATCTATCTCCTTTGAGGACCTGTGTGATTCTTCCTGTTCCAGAATGCTGATAATTCTTAAGTTATTTCTCCTCATGTCCAGCATGAATCTTAGATTCTCTTCAGATTTTTTTTATCCTTTTTTTCTGCTGGCTCTTCTATATTAGCATTATTGAGAGATTTGTCTTCCCATCTCACTAGTTCTAGCTTCCATCTCTTCCTTTCTACTCATTTGCCCTTTTAGTGCATTGTCCATTTTTGATATTCTATTATTAATCGTTTTGACCTCTTTTTGTAGGGTTTGAATTGTTCCCAGTGCTGTATCTATCTTATTTGATTGTTCCTGTAGTGCTTTCCTGACTTCGTCATTATTTTTTCAACTCTTCTGTAAAATGTCTTGATACATTTTAGAATCATTTTTGTGAATTCCTTCTCAGCCATTTCCAAAGCTTGCCCTCCTTCCAATATGAAGTCTAGGTCTACCTACAGATCATTTGTCTCAGTCACTTTATCTTTTTTCTGGGCATGTGCAGAGATGGTCATCTGTTTCTTATGCATCTTCAGTAGTTAGCTGTGACCTTAATCATTAGATGAATGTATGTTGATGATTTATTATGCTTTCTGATTGCCTCCAGGTAAATGTGATCAGGAGATGTGCTTCCCTTTTTGTTCTTCTTATTACTCAACTCAGAGTAACTGTCACAGGTGTTGGCTGCCTATCTGGTGTATGGCAGATGGTATTGGTTGTTTCCTGGATGGTGGGATTTTATAGGGTGTGATTGTAGCTTGACTATATGACTGCAATTTCTGTCTCTTCTTGGGTAATGCAAGGAGAGAGAGAGCCCCCTAAATGTAAAGAAGGAACCAAAAAACAAAACAGCAGTAGCAAAAAAGACAGATTGGATACTGTAGTCTATAATCACAGAAAAGAGAGAAGAGGGGGAAAAAGTTCTGTAATCAAATATGAGTCTGACTTTAATGTCCCTTTCTTGGCTTCTTGCCTTCTTACCTGGAAATTTTCAGAATTCCACTGTTGGTCACTATGACATAACTCAGGATTTAATTTTTGGCCTACTTTCTTTTTAGTTTGTCTTTCTCCCACTCCACACCCTTGTTCAGACCTTTTTCCTTGTGATAAATAGTTCAGAGTTGGTTGTCGCCATTTTGCACTGCCGTTTGGTTTTAAATGGAAACTTTCCCTTTAACTTATGAGCAGATCTGTGTGCATGCATAGTAGAACCCTCCCAAGTTAGGGGTGGTGTCCACTCACTGAGGCACCCCTCTAGTTACCAGAATGGAGGTACACAAACAGCTGGAAACCAATGAACAAAGACAAAACAAAAAAACAAAAAGATAGGCGAAGGAAGAATGTCCACACCTTTATCTCCAAGGATTGATCAGGTGTCAGACATGGCTCTGATCCTTCCCCTGCTCCATCTTACCCAAGCTGGCTGCTCCAGGGGCCACTGAGGCCAGCTGATCAGAATAAAAGCCACCAGATTTCTTGCTGCTACTACAAATTCCACTGGCTGTAATCCTTCAAACTTTGTAAATATTCTTTTATATGTAGTTCAGTGTTCAGAGTTCTGGGACCATTCCCTGAACCTGCTTCATTCGGTATTCTGTGTTATTGCTGATGGAGGTCCTTACTGCACTTCTCCCTGATCCACCTTCAAGCCCCGCCCTCCCTATTAACTGTTTTTAACTCTTCTCCTCTTCTTTGTCTTCTGCTTCTGTGGTTTAGTGAAAGATTGGAGTGACCATTGTTGATTGCAAGATTGACTTGGCTTCCTTTTAGTTAACCATGGAGGGTAGTACCCAGTGTTGTTTTGTTGTTGTTGATAGCTGCCACTGAGTCAATTTTGAATCATAGTGACCATATAAATGAACAACAGAACAAAACATTATCTGTTTCAGCACCATGTTCACATTGTCCTGTTTGAGTACATTGTTTCTGCCACTGTGTCAATTCATCTTGTTGTGGGCCTTCCTCCTTTTAGTTGACATTCCACTTTTCCAAGTGTGATGTCCTTCTTCAAGACTGGTCCTTCTTAATAATGTGTCTAAAGTATAGGAGTCGAAGGCTTTCCAACCATTCTTCTAAGCAGCAGTTTGTCTGTTCTCTTCTAAGATAGACTTGTTTCTTATTCTGGCAGTCCATGGTACTTTCAATATGCTCTACTAACACCATAATTCCAATGTATTGATTCTTTTGCAGTCTTCCACATTCATTGTACAACTTTGACATGCATGTGAAGCTATTGAAAATACCACTGCTTGGACTAGGCATACTTTAGTCCTCAAAGTGATATCTTTGTTCTTTAGCACTTCAAAGAGGTCTTTTGCAGCAGATTTGCCTAATGCTATATGTCATTTGATTTTTTGACTGTTGCTTCTATGAGCAATCATTATAGATCCAAGCAAATTGAAATCTTGGACAACTTCAATCTTTTTTCCATTTATCATGTTGTTATTTATTGGTTCAATTGTGAGTATTTTCTTTTTCTTTACACCGAGGTGCGTGCAATCCACATTGAAGGCTGTAGTCTTTGATCACCATCAGTAAGTATTTCATGTTCTCTTTGTTTTCCATAAGTAAGGTTTTGTCATCTGTGTATTGCAGGTTGTTAATGACTCTTCCTCCAATCCTGATGCCATGTTCTTCTTCATATAATCCATCTTCTTGAATTATTTGCTCAACATACATGTTGAATAAGTATGGTGAAAGGATACAATCCTGAAGCACACCTTTTTTTTAATTTATTTTAATGACTACCTCTTAGTCTATGTACATGTTACTCATGAGCACAACTGAATGTTCTGGGAATACCAGTTCTTTCCAATATTATCTATAGTTTTTTATGATCCTCACAGAAAGTGGAATACTTAAGGTCTCTCTGTTATTAGCCTTCATGCCACCATTTCTAAGGCAACAAATCCCATTCTTTCTCAACATTTTGTTATAGTCCCAATTTTTGAAGTTCCAGAAACTTTGAAGTCTACTAATATTTTTATTAAAAATAGTAGTAATGCACTCACATATATAATATTCAGACCCTGTAGCTTTTAAAGTTCTACTACTTCCTCTAGTCATATATGATCCATTTGTGGTTTTAAACTTACTTATGTCTAGACAAATGCCTAACTGATGTAAATAATATCAATTTAATGTAGTAGTAGAAACACTGACTGAAAGATCATTGTGATGCAGTCTGTACTGATGTCAGAGGGATAGTGAATTAATTTTTATTTGTGTTCAAGAATCAACATTGTGGAGAATGAATATTCTGAAAGAATTGTACTCATGTTGTTGTTAGGTGCCATTGAATTAGTACTGACTCATAGCAACCCTATGCACAACACAACAAAACACTGCCTGGTCCTGGGCCAACCTCACTACTGTTGCCATGCTTGAGCCCATTGATGCTGCCACTTTGCCAATCTATCTCGCTGGGGGGGCTTCCTCTTTTTCTCTGACCTTCTACCTTACTAAACATGATACCCCTCTCCAGTGATTGGTCCTCCTGACAATATGTCTGAAGTATGAGGGACGAAGTTTGGCCATCCGGGTCTCCAAAGAGCATTCTGCATGAACTTCTTCCAACACAGATCTGTTTGTTCTTTTGGCAGTCCATGGTACTTTCAACATTCTCCTCCAACAGCATAATTCAAATGCATCAACTCTTCTACAATCTTCCTTATTCACTGTCCAACTTTCTCATGCCTATGAGGTTATTGAAAAATACTATGGTTTGGGTCAGGCATACCTTAGTCCTGATGCTGACATCTTTGCTCTTCAACACTTTAAAAAGGTCTTGTGCAGCTGATTAAACTAATGTAATACGTTGTTTGATTTCTTGGATGCCACTTCCATGAGCGTTGATGGTTGATCAAGACAAATGAAGTCTTTGGTTACTTCAATCTTTTCTCCATTGATAAGGATGTTGTTTATTGGTCCAGTGGTGAGGATTTTTGTTTTCTTTACATTGAGATGAGATCCATGAGGAATCTGTAAATAGACCAAAAGTCATTAGAACAGAAAAAGAGGTCACTGACTGGTTTAAAATCAGGTTTGTATTTTTTATGCTATATGTGTTCAATCTGTATGATGAAAAAATAGTACAAGAAGCTGGATTATATGTAAAAGTACGTGGCACCAGGATTGGAGGAAGACTCATTTACACCCAGATGATGAAACCTTGCTTGTTGAAAGTGCAAAGGACTTAAAGTAATGATGAAGATCAAAGACCACAACCTTCAGTATGTATTGTACCTCAGTGTAAAGCAAACAGAAATCCTTACCACTAGATCAACAAATAACTTGCAGAAAATTGCAGAAAAGATTGAAGTTGTCAGAGACTTCATTTTGCTTTGGTCCACTATTGATACTCATGGAAGGAGCAGTCAAGAAATAAAATGGTATATTGCTTTAGACAAATCTCCTATAGAAGACCTCTTTAAAATGTTAAGAACAAAGTTTTTTCTGTAGCTTAATATGTGTGTGAAATTTGGACAGTGAGTAAGGAAGGCAGTAGAAGAATTGATGAATTTGAGTTATGGTGTGGCAGTAGAGTATTAAAAGTATCATGGACTGTTAGGAAAACAAATAAATCTGTGTTGGAAGAGGTAGAACCAGAATGCTCCTTAGAAGTCAGACTTCGTCTTTCATACTTTGGACACATTACCAGGAAGGCCATGTCTCTGGAGAAGGACATCATGCTAGGTAAAGTGTAGGGTCAGAAAAAAAGAGGCAGACCCCCAGTGATAATAGGATTGTCACAGTTGGAGCAGCAATGGGTTCAAGTTTAGCAGAAATTGTGAGGGTGATACAGAACTGGGCAATGTTTTATGCCCCAAACAAGCCAAACCCATTAACAGAGAGTTGCTTATGATTCTTAGTGACCCTATAAAGCAGAGTAGAATTAGGAGTTTTGAGGCTGTAAATCTTTATGGAATCAGATTGCATCATCTTTCTTCCGTGTGCTGGCTGGTAGGTTCAAACTGCCAGTTTTTTGGCTACCAGCATGTCACTTAACTCACTACAAAGCTTCTTTAATAAGATTTCCTATTAAATTGGTTGGTGCATGGAAACAGCACTCATGGGAACTGTAAGTATACCAAGAATGTACTTGTCTAGTAGTTTGATTCATGTTTTATGTCAGTTATATTTCTCCATAGGAAAATTACCCTGTAGTCTGGTTGAATTTTAATTATTAGCTTAAACACTCTTGAAGTGATGCTGACCTACGTCCATCTCTTGTCTGATTCTTGCAAGAGATTGGCCTTTCTCATAAACTTAAATATATAAGAACATTTTATAAAACCTAACATCATAGTCTGTCTTCTCCTTTTTTGTTCATGATCTAATGTTACCTAAAAGACATGGAAAATAAAAACAATTTGAAGAGAAACATTTCTAGAAAATACAAAGTTAATTGTTGAGAAGCTTTTCAGATCTTTAAAATGTGTAATATGTAGAAAAAATTAGTGAATGAATATTGCATATGTCTGTTTTCTTTTTTTTTTCAGGCTAACAGAGTGCCTTTTAAAAAATTTAATAGGAATAATATCTCACTAGTTCACAATTTCTAGCCATTTGAGCTAGAGTACAGAAAGCTTATTCATATAAAATAAAAATTTTTAACCATTAAATCATATAAGGTTTATAAGACTCTTTAAAATAATGTAGCAAAATTTCTTGTTAGTGTAGAAATAGAGCAAGATTAAGTCAGTTTTTCTTTTAACTTGTTAATGAATGGATTAGTTTTAGTAAAGATAGACAACTTTTTAAAATCAAAATAAGGTGCAAAAATAAGTAGCTTCTCAGTATTATCTGGTCTACATAGTTCATGAAAAATGGAAAATATGAAAATATATTTATGTAGATTTCTCAGGAATTTTTCTTCTTTACTTATACTTCTTCCTTTCATCATGACTCAGACAATCACAATCATAAAAACCCAAGGTTCAGAGAGATATGATTATACAATATGCTAGTAATGATAGATTAATAATAATTTTTTTTTCTTTTACAACAGTGGTATAGCATTTTCTTCTGATATTTTCGTGCTATCAGATTTTCCTTATTAGTAGCAATATACTGTAGTAAATTGTTAGATACATTTTTCAGTAAGTGGCTTGTTACAAGTATTTATCACTGAAAAATATTGCAAGTAGCATGTCAAGAAATATTAAGGGAGCTGCTATGTCTGTTAGTGCTATTAGTGCCTTTTAAAAAGAAATAAGAAAAACATCTAAAGTCGTTTTCTTGGTTTTCCTTTATACATATGCAAGTCTTGGTAAGTGATCGTAATTATGGGCGACTTTGAAATATAATTTTATGAATGTCTTAATTGACTAAGCAGTATGTATTTATTCAATTTTTATTAGATGCTGAACTTAGTAAATAAAGTACTTATGAGTACAGAATGGAGGCAAAGAATACTTAGTTTCAGTAGACCTGAATGAGTTTTAAAAGTCCATCCAGAAAGATTCTTGGAGTTTTAGAAATAAGAAGATGAGTCTTAGAACTGTCCTGAAAATCTTAGTTATCTGGCAAGTCCCTGGACAGTGCTTTTGTTTGTCAGTGTGAAACTCTGTGAAAGTGCATTCTCGTTGATAAAAAGTATGGAAATAAGGACCAAGAGATATCCCTGGTGGTGAAAATGTGAAGTTAGAATTGAGATACGTCCTGATTGAAAACATCCCACTACTTTAAAGAACAATTTGTTAGATGCCAGTGTTCTTGCTCACTTGGTAAAAATGATTAATGATTAATGCTAAGCCTAGAACAGCACTTACATAAAAATAAAGCTGACTCTTTCGGGGACTGCTTTTAGATGAATATTTCTGAATAGCTAATAAGGTAAGTTCCATGCTATTGTTACAAAAAAATAATGGGACATACACAATTAGATTTCCGATTATGTGGTCCTTAATTTTGTGACTCATCTCTATAAAAGTTCAGGTATGGGCAAGTTTAATGTATGTTTTGAGCAGTCATAGAGTTTTGATGAGCTAGACAGATGTCAGCAGGGCTCTGAAATGTGAGTATGAGTTTAGCTGGACTGAGAGGCATGGCTGGGGGTAGAAGCAACAGAGGTGGAAGCACAGAGCAGGATATGTGGGTGGTGTATGTATGTTGTAAACAGGTGTGATAGGAACAGAGGGTTTTCAGTAAATGTAGAGGCCGTGAAGGTTGGGGCTATACTGTAGAGGGCTTTAAGGACTCACAAGAGAAGTTTGTAGTCAGCAACGTAGGGGCAAAATACGTTGCTGTTGTTGTGAAGTGCTATCGAGTTGGTTCTGATTCGTAACAACCATTGTATAGAGTTTCCAAGGAGCAGCTGGTGAAGTTTGAAATGTCAACCATGTGGTTCAGTCCAGAGCTCATCCTATAGCACCACACCAGGCAAAATACAGACTTGAAAGTTTTGAAAGAGGGACAGAGGGCATGAAGAATGATCTGGTTTAATACTTAGGGCACAGGGGCATAGATTGAAATAAATTTTATTATAAAGATGTGTTAGTTGCTGTTGAGTTGATTGAAACTAATGGTGACCCCGTAAGTGTCAGAGTGAAGTTATGCTCCATATGTTTTCAAGGCTGTGGCCTTTTGGAAATAGATCACCAACGCTGTTTCCCAAAACTCCTTTCGCTGAACATTTAACTATTGTGCCATCTAGGGAATTTGCCCCAACAATTTCCTGACTTTAATTCTCTTCTCACTTTCCCTATTACAATGCTCCTGGAGGTCCTTGAACTGTTTGCCTACTGCACTCAATTTCACCCTTAAGTTTTCATCACCAGGAGTACTTCTTGATTTTATTTCAAAATAATTTTACATAATAGAATGTACTTCCATAAAGATGAACAAAAACATGGTCCAGGGGTTTTCTACATAACTCAAATTTTCTGGATCATTCTAAGATTCATATTCTCATCTCTAAAACCCTAGGAGTTTTTCTGAATGGATAAAGTTTGGTTGTAACTCATGCAGTTATTTATAAATTGAATCTCTCATTTCCCTCCTCCACTTACACAATGCTGTCCTGAGGGTGTGTGTGTGGGAAGGGTATTATTTGTGTATGATTTTGGAAATCCAAGCCTATGAGTCCAAAGTCAGTCTTCCATCTCCACTGTAGCTCAAAACAGCCATCTTGGGTCTAGGCACATGGTCACCTGTGGTGCAGTCTGCCGTTGAGAGGATGGATCTAGAAAGAGACATATCTAGGCTCTGGTTCAGGGCTATTTGAGCACCTTGGGTGAAAGCTAGAAGGGAAACACAGCTCCAGGTAGGCTCATCCCCTTGACACAGCCTGGGTTGGAGAAGAGTCAGAACAAGGAAACTCTAGCAGGAGACTAAGGCAAAAATCCCCAGTTACTTGGTTTGAAGGCAATACTGACACTACTAATTCATCTGTTTAGGATCTGGGGTATTATCTGTTGTAAATGTGCTTCTTGCCCTACCATTTTGTCCTTTTAGTTGACTTTCACAAAACCTTTGGTACAACTTTGTAAATAATACTTTTGGGGACTAAATAGGGAAGAGTTTCTTATTTTTATTGAGCTCCTGCATTATTTCCATGGTTTTCTGAAAAGGAGAGGAGTAGAGAAGTTATGCCATAATGCCATTTTGATGATTAAGATGTGCCTGACCCAGGTCATGGTATTTTCAATCACCTCATATACATACAGAAGTTGGACAATGAAAAACAAAGACTGGTTAATAACAGATGCATTCAAATTATGGTGTTGATGAAGAATATAGACTGCCAGAAGAGCAAAGAAATCTGTCTTGGAAGAAGTTCAACCAGAATGTTCCTTAGAAGAGAGAATGATGAAACGTCTCACTTTCTTTGAACATATTAATATGAAGGAGCAGTCACTGGAGTAAAACATTATGTTTGGTAAAGTAGAGGGTCAGTGAGAAACAGGGAGGCCCTCAAGGAGATGGATTAACACAGTGGTTGCAGTAATGGGTTTGAACATAGCAACTATTGTGAGGACGGCACAGGACTAGATAGTGTTTTATACTGTTGTATATATGGTTGCTATAAGTCCGATGAGACTCAACAGCACCTAACAAGAACAAGAGAACTAGGATCAAACCCTGCACATTTTCCATGCATGGCTTTCATATCCTTTCAGCCACTGAGAAGTTTATTGAGCCTGTATTTCCTTTTAGGCACCATACTCAGAACTCATCCTTGCAGTTATAAGCAAAATGGATAAAAGCTCTTTTTTTCAAGGAACTTATATTTAACAGAGGAGGCTGACTCTAACAAAATAATTGAAATATGCTAATTAGTGTAATTACAATAATTAATGGAAGCAATTACAATGTATGTAATTTAAAAAGAC
This sequence comes from Chrysochloris asiatica, assembly GCF_000296735.1. Taxonomy (NCBI): domain Eukaryota; kingdom Metazoa; phylum Chordata; class Mammalia; order Afrosoricida; family Chrysochloridae; genus Chrysochloris; species Chrysochloris asiatica. The sequence goes on from NW_006408753.1 coordinate 380,811, forward strand.
CTAACAAAAGAACATGACCAAGACTGGGAAGGAAAGCTTCCCTAAGGAAGTGATTACTGAATGAGTTGGGGGCTGAGAATTTTCATGTTGTGAACACAGATGTTGCTCAGACTGTGCAGGATTATGTGACTGTTGAGAGAACTGCAGAGGACATGTATGGCTACAGTGCAAAATGGGCAGGAAGAATGGTGTGCAATGGCAGCATGGCAGCAGGTGGAACATGCAAATTATTAAAGAATATGGAAGCCATTTAAAGGTCTTTATCTTTTATTGACTTTCATTATTGAAAGATTCTCTGGGCAAATTATTGAATGATGCA
>NW_006408753.1:382576-388281 GCF_000296735.1 Chrysochloris asiatica
TTCTGCTGTGCATAGGGTCACTATGGGTTGGTACCGACTCGCTGGCACCTAACAACAACAACAACATCCTAGAAGCAATGGTAAACCATGGAAGAACTTATGAAAAAGGGCAGGATAATGTGTTCAGAATTGCATTTTTAAAGACTCCTTTGATTTAATTGTGGAGAACACATTAAAGAAGATACAAGGGACACTTTAACATACCAGTTAAGAGATTGTTGTATAAGGAAAGATGATAATAACTTGAATGAGAGGTGATGATGATGGAGCTGGAGCGAGGCATATAGAGGAAGATCCCCAAGGTTTTTCTCAATGTTTATTTTCGAAATTTCTCTATTTGTCAACCTTCAGTGGCTGGTAGGCCAGATTGAGCATACAAATAAGTATAAGATTACATAGCTGGTGGGAGAGGCGGGATGAAGAAAACCTAAGACTTTAATTTAGAGGCCAAATGAAGGTTTCAAGAAGAAGGACTGCAGAGACAGTAAATAAAATGAAGACTGAGAAACAATCTATTGGAGTTATCAATATGGAGACATTAGTGACCTCACAAGTATTGTTTCAGTAAAGCAGAGGAGGCAGGAGGGGAATTACAGTGAGTCAAGAGGAAAGGGATAAAGTAAACATGGAAAACTTTAGAAATTTGGCTGGAAAATGAATGTGAGTTAGAGGTTTATATGTATTTGAAGGAGGAATTTTTTTTATTTTTATTTTTTTAACGTGGGAATAACTTGAGAATGTTTACATTTCTATGGGGGTAGACTCAGAAGGGAGTTCTAGTGTGGCACTGCAGAATAAGCACAGAACTACAAGGTCAGTTTCAATTGCAGAGTTGGTGTTCAGATTTACCAAGTGCTCCTTGGAAAGCCCATACAGGGTTACTGTGAGTTGCTACTTACTCAATGGCACTTAACAACAAGCACAGAATTCAGGAGAGAGAGAGAAAAGTGAATATATTACAGAATAAGGCTTTACTGACCTCAGCATTTACCAATAGACATTGGATAGTGATAACATTCTATTCTCTAGAAAGATTCTGAGGGTAAGGATTTGGGAACTTTGAAGTAATCATCGCTGACATTTTGCTAGGGCAGAAAAACACAGGGAGAAGAGTGACAGTTCTGATAATTGAAGAACTGATTGAGAATTCAAACATTCCATTGTTTGCAACTGCAGTAGAGCTTGCGATTATGCTGAGTGGAAATGTGACTGATATAGACCAATTTCAGAGAGTCTTTTCATTCCTTGGGGTTCCTGGAACAGTGCTACTATAAGTATCTACACTAGTTTCTGAAGCTTGACTTACTCTATTTAAACTATAGGGAGAATGTTATTTGATTTATGAAAGGAGTTAGCCAGCCATTCACCTAATTTTGAAAAAGTGACAGGCAAAGAGGAAAGAAAAAGCATATTGAACCAGAACTGTACAACTTGCAAGTTATCGAGATGCCTAAGGAAGACAAAGAAGTTTTTTTTTTTTTTTTCATATTTAGAGTCATAATTCATTCAGATGAACTTAGGAAATCATTTATCAAAGCCATGCAAACTCAGAAAGGCAGTCTAACTTTTTAAAGATGGGTATCTTTAAAAATTTGAACTATTGAATGTTTGGAAAGTTGGACTAACTATTTTAAATCCTTTATGGAATGAGAAAGTTATGAAAAAGAAAAGAATAATGTGTCTTTCAAGTTCATGAAGTTAGTCTAACTATTAAAACAAAACATTAGCATTTCTATTTAATAAACTGGTAACTATCATTTGCACTGAAAAAGCAATTACAAAGTACTAAATCCTTTTTACATTTGGTTCCCTTCAGTAGGTTTAAACATGATCTTTGCAGCTTCGCCCTTAATCAATTTGCATAACAGGCCTTTTTTAAGTAGATAGCTTAAAGATATATTTCATCCAAGAAGGAAGTGTTACACTTAGTAGAGACTAAACTTTGACCATTAAAAAAAAACATTCACTGTGTCTTAGACTACAGACAGTAATGTGTAAATAAAAGTCTTCTCGATTCTTATGCATGAAAGTACCTAGATACCTGGTGTGACTCTGTAGGGTAAACACTGGATGCTAATTGCAAGATTAGTGGTTCAAACTTATCAGCTGCTCCTTGGAAATCCTATACTGGGTTGGAACTGAGTCAACAGCATTTAACAACAAAAACAAGATGCCATCTCCATAAAGTTAACACATTTGGATTATTTTACGTCATGTTATTATGTCATGCTATTATGGAGTTCTGGTCTGGTGCTGTGGATCAGCAGTGGACTGTGAACTACAAGGTTGGCAGTTCAAACCCATCTGCTGCTCCTCATAAACCCTGTACAGGATCGCTATATGAGTCTGAACCGATTCGACAGATCGGCTTGAACCGCAAGATCAAACCCACCAGTTGCTTTTTTGAAACCATATACAGGGTTGTATGATTTGGAATGGACAAGACTATCCTTAGCAAAACAACAGCAACATTGTTGAATTAGTATCTTTGAGTACTTTCATTGAAGGAAGATAAGTGAAAAGAGTAACAATGTCTTAGAATATAATTTATCTGAAATGTACCTTGGGTATACTGTGATTTATCTAAGATCATGGGGCTATGAATAAACTGTCAGAGCTGCAGAAGACAAAGTTCATCTATTTCACACTTATAAAATTCATAGAGTAAATAAAGTACTGACATTTAAGAATTGCCCCTTCTTGTACTTCAGTGACCTCTACTTACCTACCATCAAATGTTGCGGACCCTGTAAGACTGGTCAGAGGTTCGAGGCCCTATAGGCCCGAGTATAACAAATGAGGCCACTGGCAGTTAATGGCAAATTGCTTTCATCTTAATATTATTACATGTATTAATTTAATACACGGAGCTCTTGGTAATCCACAGATAAATGTGATATTTTCCTAAAGCTAAGACTAAAGGTTGCAAGGTCAAGCCTTTCTCCAAAAGGATTAACTAAAAATATCTTAGCTACTTCTCGGTTCTTTGTCCTATAGACAAAGAACCCATCCTCCCTAATCCCTTTTCCAGGTGCAGCCCATTCACCTGGGTGTCTCCTGCAGAACTCTCACCTTCCCCCAACTGACCTCAGGGGCTATAGATATGTTAATTGGGCCTGAGAATCCAAGTTGCTGGCCTGGGATTCGAACCAGCGAAGTATGATGTAAAGTTACCCGAATGTCTGGAAAAGTACTGATGTTAGCTGTACCTTGCCTAAGTCCCTCCCAGCTTGGTGTGAAACTCCTCCCCTAAATAAAGCAGAGGCCCGGGCCTCCCCAGGTGTGCATTACTGGTTGGAAGGCATGGAGTAAAGATTGCAGGGCAGTGAGTTGCTGCCTACAGAGGCCATGATGCCTGTAGTCCCAAGCCTGCCTATCAGTGATGTATCCACCCTGGCTTTGGGGTGCCTCATTGTTTCCCTTCTTCTGTTTGGCTGTGTATTCTTTCGCTATCCCTATCGCCGCTGGATCTCCCCTCCTCGTGACCCAAACACTCGTGAACAACACAACTATGTAGAGGCAAAACCCCGGCAATCAAAGGAAAATATTCAGAGTCCTCAACATTCATGAATTGTCATTTCATCTAATTTCATGTCTCATTCTACTCTCAAAACGGTCATTTCAAAGACAGGTTCTATAAGAAACAATTCAATCAGCAACTGCTTAACCCTATTACTAATATGTCAGTTACCGACATAGAACATTTACATCAAATACTAGAGAACATCAGTTTAGATCTAATCCTCAGAACATACTAGTTTTCTGAAAATGTTTAATCTGATAATGGCACTTAACAGCAATAATATCAAGGAAAAGTTTTCAGAATTTTCTAGTAGTAAAATGTAGTAAAAATAATGATTAAAAAACAAGTTTCTTACACAATGAGAAAATTTCTGTAATTCAAACATTATTATCTATAAATAATTGTTCTAATTGACTCTGGTTTCTCTAAAGCAATATGTATAAACTGAGTACTAGGTGAATACTTCCCAGTGAGTGTGAGCCAGCCCTTCCTGCTTCCTCTTTTTCTGAAGCCATCCTAATTCAACTACAAATCCTTATAAGTAGGGTTCATTGTGTTTACCTCAGAAAAAGAGAGCGAAGTGGTTGATGGGTTGAAAAGCATACTTATGTCCAATAACTGATTTCAAGTACAATCTGAGGAAAATGTTTCATTCCCATGAAGTCACAGGGGGGCAAACACTACCTTACATATTTTTAGGTGTGGCAATAACTGTGGCATTCCAAAATGGATGAACAGTAAGCTTGGATATCTTTTTTTTTATTTTCAGGTTTTATGTAAATTAATAAAACTTGATTTCTGTATGAAATGACAATATAACAGCTTTTTGCATAGCTGCTTCTTAGACTTTAATTTTATGGGAATGAGAATTTACCTGATAAAAGTTCAATTTTAGGACTCTGAGATATGTAATCATTTATAATTTTTTAAATACCAGTGATCCATCTTTTCTGCTTTCTCCTGGCTTGCAGGTATTCTAAGAAAATATCCTGATGTACCGTTTACTTTTATTCAATATGAAATATTTCTATTGGGCAGAAACCCTTAAATGCCACCTTGATATTCTTTATGTCCAATTTTTGGATTGAGGTTTTCTTAACATTCTTGTATTTTTTGCCAGGATAGCTAAAAAGTTGGACTTTCTCAACACATGGCATATACTCGAAATTTATAAACAAGCTGTGGAGTTTTCTTTATAAAGGGTGGAGTCAGAACATAGGCTTTAAACTCAAAGGGGCATAGGTTTTAGTCAACCTCTGTTCTTCCCTTTCTGTGTAACCGTTGAAAAGTGACCCTGAGTCTCAGTTTTCCTTATCTTTGAAATGGGAATTCTAGTAGCAGTTTTATAGTGTTGTCATGTGGATTTAGAGAAATAATTTAACTTTTACTGTGTCCACATAATGTATGTGTGTGTCAACGACAGCCTGAGCAGAAACAAATCACATCAGACATTACTTTAGTTTTCTAATGCTGACTAACAAAGTACCACAAACTTAGTGACTTATCACAGCACCGTTTTTTGTTTTGTTTTTTAAATCTCTCAGATTCTGAAGGAATCCAGACACAGTTTAGCTTTGTCCTTTGCTCAGGGTTCCAGAAAGCCAAAATTAAAATGTTGACTAGAGCTACAATCTCAACTGGAGCACAGGCTCTCTTTTGAGCTTTTTTGGATAGTTACCAGAATTTGGTTCCTTGTGGTTTTAGGACTGAAGTATCAATTTTCTCGGTGGCTCCCCGCTGGGTCTACTCCCAGCTCCTAAAGGCCACCTACAGTTAGTTCCCTGCTATGTGGCTCTTTCCATCACAAGGCATTTGACTCTTTCCAGGACAACAATAGGACAGCATCTGTTGATTTCTGTCTCTGACCCCTAAACCACTTGCCATTCACTTGATTCTGACCCCATGTGTGTCTGAGTAAAACTACTTTACAAGGTTTGCAATTGCCTCTTTCCTGTGCCCTGTTTTGTGCCCTGGAGTCAGCTCAGACTCATGGTGACCCAGTGTGCTACAAAGTAGGATTTTCTTGGCTGTAATATTTATGGTACAGGGTCGCTACGGGTTGGAGCTGACTCAATAGCACTTAACATCAACAATATTTATGGAAGCAAGACTTTTTCAATTGTGCTGCTGTTGAAGCACACATTAAAACATTTACTTAAGAAGTTCAAAGAGCACAGCCTTC